>NC_090826.1:50757318-51057318 GCF_028021215.1 Eschrichtius robustus
CCTTGGACAAATTCCCAAAGGAATCGACACCTGAAGGTGATTAAGATTTACCAAGGGTCAGTAAGGTAAGGGTGTTTCAGACAGAGGGAACTGCATGACCAAGCACAGAAGCGAGTGGGAGCAGGACCCATTCAGGAAGCTGCAGTTTGTTTCAGCCAGAGAATAGGCAAACCACCGATAACTTAGTACTCCTCACCCTAGTTTCCCTAGGATGTGTATCTCAGGCACGTTTTTCATTTTTTCTCTGGTTCACGAAGTTAATTTCTCAAGCCTTCTGTGCTCCCCTAGAGCTTTGTATTTGCTCGTATTAAAACCCTTCTTACATTGTTTTTTGCATTCCCCCCTGTACGACTATGTTCCCTTCCTCCCTCTGAGCTACTCAAGGGAGGAGATCCAGTACTCGCCTCTGTATCTCTGTGACGCCATGCTCAGTGCTGGCAAAAATGTGTCTGGGAATTAATGAATCACTCCATGAATGCATGAAGTATTCTGACTGGTTTTGACCCTAACTTTGCTGAGGGAGCACAGTTTGGGCCCAATATTGGTATGCCAGATATGAATCAAGAATTTGGTTTTTAAATATTGTATATTAACGCACATATGTGGAATCTGAAAAAATTGGTATAGACGATCTTATTTACAAAGCAGAAATAGAGGCACAGACGTAGAGAACAAACATATGGATACCAGGGAAAGGGGGGGCGATGGGATGAATTGGGAGATGGGGATAGACATATATACACTATTGATACTCTGTATAAAATAAGTAACTAATGAGAACCTACTGTATAGCACAGGGAACTCTACTCAGCACTCTGTGGTGACCTAAATGGGAAGGAAATCCAAAAAAGAGGGGATCTATGTATACGTATAGCTGATTCACTTTGCTGTACAGTAGAAACTAACACGACATTGTAAAGCAACTATACTCCAATAAAATTAAAAAAAAAAAAAGAATTTAGTTTTTAACTCAATTTTACGTTGAGTTGAGCAAGAGTGAGCTGGGTTGCTTAGGTTATTATTTCATTTAGTTCACATAATGGTCAACTCAGAGCAGAAAACCCATCTCATTTCTCTGCAGTGTTCTTAACATTGTCTCAAAGCAAGGTTTCATTTGAATATTTCTTTCCTTAGTCTTTCCTTGATCAGAGGTAGCTGTGATACGGTGATGATGATGATGATGACGACGATGATGAAACAATGAGAAGAGAAATGGCTACTGTGTGTTGGGCATGTGCTGTATACCAGGTGCTGTGCTACATGCTTTATGTGAATTAACTCACTTAATGAACTTATGAGATAAATACTACTATTCCTCTCCTTAAGGGATGAAGAAAATGAATGCAGGGAAGCATCACCGTGTCTGATCCAGACTCTGTACATGCTCAGTAATGCTTTCCTCATAGCAGCAGTGAAATCAAAAGACTGGAGGTGCCCTGAGGAGGTTGGGTATTTTGTCTCCCATCTGGAGGCAGGATCATGCTTGAACTGAATGCCTTGGTACACACACTATGCCTAAAACATCTCGTCCACAACCTCGGTTCCCCTGGCGAACTTCTATTCACATTTCAGGACTCACAGCTCAAACTACTCCTCTAAGGGAAGCTTCCTTAATATCCCCAGGTAGGGTTGGCCTCTTCCTGCATTGTTCCTCTTAAATACATTGTATTTCACCTGTGAAATCCCCCTGTCAGTGTCACACAGAGGGTATGCTCCTAGAGGCAGTGTGTTTTATAGTTAAGGACATGGCTCTGAAGCTAACTGTTTGGGTTCAAACTCTTGCTCTCCCCATGTGAGCTGGGTGATCCTAGGGTGCTCTGCTCCCCCAAGAGACTGTTAACCCCCTGAGGCTAGAGAGATGATATTTACTATAAATGCTTAAATGGCTAAGTCACAAAATTGCCATTTTCTTGACATTAATAGCAAGGCTGACTGTATCCTCCTTCTGAAGAGCTGATGTACTGTTTCTTGATCTTGATCCCTGAAGGATATTGAGAACTGAAATTGTTGTTGTCATTGTTTTTAATGGACTATTTTTTAGAGCAGTTGTAGGTTTACAGCAAAAATGAGCAGGAGGTACAAAGATTTCCATATACCTCCTGCCCTACACATGCGTATCAACATCCCCACCTAGAGTGGTGCATTTATTACAATGGAGGAACCTACATTGACACATCATAATCACCCCAAATTCATAGCTTACATAATGAAATCCATAGCTTACATTACTGTTCTCTCTTGGTGTTGCACATTTTATGGGTTTGGACAAATGTAAATATGTGTCCACCAATATAGAACCATACAGAGTAGTTGCACTGCCCTAAAAATCCTCTGTGTTCTGCCTGTTCATCCCTTGAGAACCTAGGTTTAAGGCCATCTTTTTGTTTGCTTCTTTTTCTTTTCTATTTCCATTTCATTTTCCTGTTTTTGTTCCTTTCCTTTCCTTCCTTTTTTAAGAGACAAGATATCTTGAAAGTTATGAAAACTTCAAGTCTATACTTGTAGTTCACCAACTCTTTTTTTTTTTAAGTTTAATTTTATTAGAGAAGAGTCGATTTACAATGTTATGTTAGTTTCATGTGTACAGCAAAGTGATTCAGTTATACATATACATATATTCATTCTTTTTTAGATTCTTTTCTCTTAGAGGTTATCACAGAATACTGAGTAGAGTTCCCTGTGCTCTACAGTAGGTCCTTGGTTATCTATCTTATATACAGTAGTGTGTGTGTATGTTCATCCCAAGCTCCTGATTTATCCCTCCCCCTACGTTTCCCCTTTGGTAACAGTAAGTTTGTTTTCAATATCTGCAAGTCTGTTTCTGTTTTGTAAATAAGTCCATTTGTATCACATTTTAATTTAATTTCACGTATGCGTGATATCATATGACATTTGTCTTTCTCTGTCTGACTTCAATTAGTATGGTAATCTCTAGGTCCATCCATGTTGCTGCAAATGGCATTATTTAATTCATTTCATGGTTGAGTAATATTCCATTGTATATATGTACCACATCTTCTTTATCCATTCCTCTGTCAATGGACATTTAGGTTGCTTCCATGTCTTGGCTATTGTAAATAGTGCTGCAATGAACATTGGGGTGCATGTATCTTTTCGGATTATGGTTTTCTCCGGATATATGCCCGGGAGTGGGATTGCTGGATCATATGGTAGCTTTATTTTTAGTTTTTTAAGGAACCTTCATGCTGTTCTCTATAGTGGCTGTACCAATTTACATTCCCACCAACAGTGTTAGGAGGACTCTCGTTTCTCCACACTCTCTCGAGCATTTATTGTTTCCGGGCACCAACTCCTTCTTTTAATGTTTTCTCCTCTTTGTCTTGTTTGAAAAGTCTTAATCTGGCTCTCTCCCCTTTGTGCTAGAGAGATACTACTTTGTGTTAAAACTCTCAGCTCTGCAAGCTAAGTAAGCAGGCAGCTCCTTGGTTGCTAGAACAGTTGGCATCGTAACTGAGAAGGGCACTGGCATCACCGTGGTGACCTCCACTTATCATTATGGCCATCCTCATATTGGCATCCTCAGTACCTGGAGTATAGTGAGTCCTGACAAAGGGAGAATAGGTGAGGGAAAGAATTCTCCAAGCACTTGTGCATTTTGCACCATGGGAGAAGAATGGCATCATTTCTAGAGACCAAACCAAAATTGATAGAGAAAGAGAACTACAACTGTAAGATCTGCTAAATATTCTTAGGAGCTATAAGTATTGAATACCTGCAGGTGGTATCACTGGACAAAATCAAGCGTAGCAGTTTGGAATGTTTATTGTAAAGGAAGTCACTGTGTCTTTCAAAACAGTTGAAAGACAAAAAAACAGTTGTCAATGCCTCTTAAAAGATAAAGTAAAACATATTTGTTGAGTGCCTACAGTATGTTAGGTACTATGCTAAACTATAGCATAGTATAATTCTTATTATAACTAGGGGAATTTGTAAAGGTAATCCCAGCTTATCAAGGAAATGTTGGTTTTATAACTTGTTTATGCATTTATTTATATTGAAGAGTATTCTAGAGTTAAGATGATGTTTGTTGGGTGCTCCAAAGGCCTAATAGCCAAATGGCCAAATGGAATAAAGGAATGCATGGGGCCAAATGGCAAGAGCTATTTGAATCTGCCCCTTTCTCATCCTCTGCCATGAATCTTAAATTATCTCTTCAAGGCAGACCAGCCCTAAATGACCATATATTAATATAACTCTCTTTTCCTTGCTCCCCACCACAAGTAGTTGCATTAGAATAGCTTTGCTCTTTTTCACATATTTCTTGTCTGTAGCATTAGATCCCAGGCTTACTGATGTGTACACTTTAGATAACGTTGGATCAGGCCCAGTGCTCAGCTTGACAAATGGCACATTTGGGATGCCATTAGGACTGAAGAATGTTGAAAGATAAGGATTGTATAGACACCACTGTCTCTGTTGATACACAGTGTGTTGTCCTGTAATAGGATAGGCCAAGATGAGCTAACCTTGGAAGAGATATTTTAATACTGGAACTCGTAAAATGTTTGGGAAAGTTCTCCCTTGTGATTCAGACTGGGATAGGTGCATATGTCCTAATCTCTTCCTAAGTTATACTAAGATACAGCTATGATTGGGAATAGGTCTTGGTATGAATAACCTCATATTCATACTGAGGTAGACCTTGCAGAGGAAGCCAGTGCCGGAATGTGGGACCTTAAAGACAAGAGGTTTAGAAGAACTAGAAGGGGGCCAGTGGTGAATCTTTGGATGACCAGAGCCAAAAGGCTGAGATCAAGGCTTATGTCCAAGAAGTCAGAATAAGCCTGAAATGATTGAGTTAGAAACCCAACATCACCAGAATGGAGAAGAAGCTAGGGCAATGGCAGAGGCAAACCAGAGGCAGGGTCGGGGGGTGGGGGTGTGAAATCTGAGGATGTTCCCATCAAAAGGCAGCCCCAGCAGCCCCATTTTAATGGCCTTTAGCTCTGTGGTCTGCCACTGGAAACCCTTGGGCCCATAGCCCTGCCCACTTAGTGGAAGAATCTAGGGCAGGATATAAATTCTTGTCATTCTCCATGTCTTTTGATACCATAAGCTCTATGAACACCCTGTAATGCCCTTCATAGTATTTATTAGAAATTCGAGTGAGCCCTTCATGGATTTTTTCTCTCTTGCTAGATTCTAAGCCCCATGAGGGAAGAGACAGTATCTGTTCTTGGTATACATTAAGAGCTTACTGAATATTTGTTACTGAATGTAGGACAGAGAGAGTGAATCGCTCTTTTGTTCCTTTTTCCTCATTTGGGGAAAACGCTCAGCCCTTGAGGTTTGCAGGCTCTCTCTGAGACGTGCTTTGCACTGTACTGTTTCCCACTGCCAGCCCCTGGCACATGTGGTTCTTTCCACCTGGAACTTTCGTCCCTTTCCCCACTGACAGTCATCTCTGCCTCTCCGTCTTCTGCTCCGCCTCTTCCTCTGCTCATGTAGACCAACCATCCATCTGACTAACATATTTTTTCTTTAGCCGTCTTGATGCTGTCAGTCTGGTTACTGGGAGCTCTGAATGTCCTGGAACCCATTTAGTCTTTTTAGGATAATTTTGCAGATTTCTACTCTTATTCATGACAGATTGACATTACAGCTGAAATCTCAAAAGCAGTCTTAATTTCCCCATCTTGAATGAGCATCTCGTTGTTGTCCCTGTGTCCCCACCTATGGTGTGCATCCTGAACAGCTTGACTTTTATCAGACCATCTTCACAGGAAACCTAAGGCAGCAACTCATTTGCTCCCTAGAGCTCTGTGTTTCTTGAGCTCTTCATCCCTTTTTAGTCTCATATTTTTTCTTTATTAAGAAAAGGAAATCACAGACAAGGTCAACACAAAGAAATCAAATATCTCAAATTTCTTATACTCTTCACATGCTCTGATTGGCCTTTGCAGGGATGTATAAATAGCCTTTCATGAACTGTCCTGAATACGAGCATAGTTAACAAGTGTGGACTTTTAATGGTTCAGACCAGGGTTTGAATTTCTGCCTTGCTCCTTCCTAATGCTTGACTTCAAATGAGTTACCCAACCTTACTGAGCCTTCGTGTCCTGCTCTATCAGATGGGGATACTGATAGTATCCTTACCAGTTGGTTGTGGGAACAGTTGCGATAACCTCCATAGAAGTCCTGGGTACGGTGCCTGGCGTATAGCAGGGACTCAGAAAGCTCTCTAGTTCCTTTCTCTTTCGCCTTTATTCTTCCCCCTTCTCTCATAGTCCCTCTAATTGTTATTATCCTTATATCTTAGGAGATAAATCCAAACCCCTGAGTCCAGGGGCTTCACCAAGATCTTGGAATGTTTTGGTGGCGACATTAGAATCCTTTGTTTTCTGACTCTTAGGTCTCGTTCTCTTGGGGGCATGGGAAAGCTCCCTGGACTTGATTACTTATTCATTCCTTTCATGCTCCCCATATTGTCACGGCCACCTTCGAACCGTGTTATCGGCAAGCCTAACTGAAAAGGCAATTTAATATTGCCCTGTGTTGCATCATGGCATATGTTATTTCGGTCCGTCTTGGACCTGTCAGCAAGTCTTGATGAAGTACAGAGCCAATAGTAACAAGCCTGGAGTCTGACAGCTCTTTAACAGGAGCAGCTCTGATGGGTGCAGTGGTATTTCTTCAGAAATAAGACCCTCTCGGTCCCTTTGTTGATACAATTAGCAATCCTATCCAAGTCGTATCTCCCCACGAGCTGTATCATCAGTGCTGGTAATTCGGTCTGTTGTATGGCTTGGAAAAACAGAGCCATCATAGGCCTGGGGTGTACTGAATGCCATAGGCAGGAATACCTTGGTAATTTATCCCTACTCTCAGCTCCAGTTATTCTGTTATCCACTCACTTGTTCGATTGAGACTCTCCAGGTTCTGCCTTCCCCAAGCAGAGAACAAAAGGTTTCCCTTGAAAGTGGGGGCCTGGCAGTGTCAATACAGTGAACTGCTTATAAATAATGCAGCAGTGCTGACTTCATTTTTTATAAAATCATGTTGGAGAAATATGGGATAATGATCAGGCCCCTGGAACTCAGCAGGCATGCGCTTTTGATGTGTGCCTTGCTCTGGGTAAAAGCAGGAAAGTCAAAAGTTCTCCTTGTTCTGGCTGCTTCATGGTTAGAATCTTGGTGACACTTGCCCTTTGTTTCTCCCAGAGTTTGGAGGCTCCCACCAGCCTAGAAAAACTCCGATATGTACCTAGTGGGCCCATGGTAATATTTTTTGAATTAATGTGTTTTTTTAAGATGATGATGATAATTATAGCAGTTACCACTATTGATCATCAAAAATGGTTTTAGATTCTGTCATTTTAATCCTCCTAAGACTAGAGTCATCTGGCTGGCCTGTTCTCTCTACACCCTCTATCTTCCCAACTACCCTTAGGTTTTTTCTTTTGTCTTGCCAGATTCCCTAAAAACAAATCCTCAGGGTATAAACCTAGCAGCCAGAGCTCTGGGAATTGAGTTGGGGAAAGGACCTTGAAGGCCAACCTGCGAAAAGGCAGGCCCTTACTTCATCTCTCTGGTCTTGTCAAGATGCCTCTGCTCTTATCTGAGCCTTGGACCCCACTCTGTCTGAGGGTAAACCTGAGTCTTCTTCAGGGTGTGGGGGAGAGAGAGTCCAGGTTGCTCATCATGAGGGCACACGGGGGGTCTAGTATCTTCCTGCATGGCTTTCAACCATCCTATTGATTTTAGCCCCACTTTTTTCCCACTTTCCATGTTCTGAACTTTTCTGGGTCTCTTTAGGGTAATCGTTGTGCTTCTGGGTTTTTTCCACTGCTACTTAAGTTTTATCTTTCTACGTCTACCAAGAGAGTTACTACTCATCTATCCGTCTTTTCTGGCTTTCAGATTTCTGTTGCTGTCATCTTCTATCCTGTCTTCTTTGACATTGCGGGGTCTTGCCTTTTTGAAATTTTCTTCCACTGCCATTTTTTTAGAATTTTTAAAGGGAGCAGAGGTCAACATGTCTAGTCAGTCTGGCATCTTTAACTGGAAGTGTCTTTGTTTTTCAGTTTTTAGAAAAGGAAAGGAGATGTGTTTGAGATTTGGCATGTTTTTGTGTCTGGGGAAGTAGGTGATGGGAGGTACATGAGGTAGGCAAAGTGCATTTTCAGAGCTGTCTTTGTTCCGTTTAGGGGGATGGTCTGTTCAGGGAGCCCAGGGCTCTGCTGCTGCCCTTGGACACTCCAGGGTTCTAACTTCTGTCTCCCTTAGGGCCTGTGCAGAGGGAAATAGCTGAAGATCTGGGCCTTAGAATACAAACAAATAAAAAGTGATTAGGAACCTGAAAGCTTCCTCCTATAACTGACATCCTAGGGTTCTCATTCATTACCTAATAAGCACGCATTGAGTTCTCAGAATTTGCCAGAGAGGCACTCTGCTTGTTGCTGGGGAATGACATGATGGATGAGGCAGATATGGTCCCTGCTGTGGGGGGTCATTGACAGGCCTGATATACTGAAATTCCCAGAAGGCCAGGTAGAACATCAGGAAATGAAACAAAATAAAATAATAACATTCTGTTATGATGAGAAGGTAGATCCTTCAGTACCTCCTGGCCTTACCCACTCACACACCCTCTTGCCTAAGATAGTATAAAATGCAGCAAGCCCACAGTTCTAGACTCCTCCAATCTGTCAGGTCCTTTAATCAACGTGGGCCACTGAGACCACTGAATTTCAGGCACACCTATATAAAAAACAAGGGCAACCCTAGGTGGCCACATCCAATTATACTATCGTGAATCCTTGATTTCACGTGCATGTTTTTACACTGCTTGTTTGTTAGTTCTGAGTTAAACAAAGAAAAAAGAAATCTGACTTTAGTTGAGTTCAAGTTGCCATTCTAAAAAAGTATGATTTCCTCTTTAACCCACAAGTCTTCTTGGTGAATTGACCCTTTTATCACTATGTAATGGACTTCATTTTCCCTGGTAATATTTCTTGTTCTGAAGTCTACTTTTTGATGTTTGTATAGCTACTTCCACTTTATTAGTAGTAGTATTTCTATGGAATATCTCTTTCTATCTTTTTACTCTTTAACCTATTTGCGTCTTTATAGTTAGAATAAGTTTCTTGTAGACAGCATATAGTTGAATTTTATTTTTTATTTTTATCCAGCTTGATGATTTCTGTCCTTGCATTAGAGTTTTTAGGCCATTTACATTTAATGGTTGACTTTTAATCCACCATCTTGCTATTTGCTTTTTACTTCTTCGATATAGTCTATGTAATTTTCCCCTTTACCTGCCTTCTTCTAGATTGCTGAAATATTTTTTAGTATTCTATTTTATCTCCCAAATTGGTTTATTCATTTTATCTCTTTTTTACTGGCTCTTCAAGGATTTATAATATGCATTTTAACTTATCAAAGTTTACCTTAAAATTATTTTATACCCTGTCACATATAATATACTTTCATGTCTCCCTATTATTTGTGCTGCTATTGTCATATTTTTTCTTTGTACATATAACTCCCACAATGCATTGATTTTTTTCTAAATTATCTTTTAAAGATAAAGATTTAAAGTCAATTATCTTTTAAAGAAATTTTAAAATAAAAAGTCCTTTGTATTTCCCACATATTTCCTGGTTCTGATATTTTTCATTCCTTTGTGTAAATTCATATTTCCCTTTATTATCATTTTCCTCCTGCCTGAAGAATTTCCTTTAACATTTCTTACAATGCAGGTTTCTTGGAAATGAATTTTCTCAGCTTTTGTTTGTCTGAAAAAGCCTATGTTCCACATTAATTGTTCAAAGATCCTTTCCTTTTGCTGAACATAGAATACTATATTGATTTTTCTCTTTTTAAATTACCTCAGTGCTTTAAAGATGTCATTCCATTTTCTTCTGGGTTGTGTTGTTTCTGGTGAAAAGTCTGAAGACTTTTTTATCCTTGCTCCTCTGTAATGTTTCCTTTTCTTTGACTACTTTTAAGATTTTCTTTTTACACGTTAAAAAAAAAAATTTGATTATAATCTGTCTTGATGTGGTTTTGTGTTTATCTTGCTTTGGTTTCATTGAGCTTAGCTCTGTGGATTGATAGCTTTTATCAAATTGAGAAAAATATGTGGCCATTGTTTCATCAAATATTTTTTTAACTTAGTTATATTTATTTTTTATACAGCAGGTCCTTATTAGTTATCTCTTTTATACATATTGGTGTATATATGTCAATCCCAATCTCCCAATTCATCCCCCCACCCCGACTTTCGCTCCTTGGTATCCATACGTTTGTTCTCTACATCTGTGTCTCTATTTCTGCCTTGCAAACTGGTTCATCTGTACCATTTTTCTAGATTCCACATATATGCATTAATATATGATATTTGTTTTTCTCTTTCTGACTTCCTTCACCCTGTATGACAGTCCCTAGGTCCATCCACGTCTCTACAAATGACCCAATTTCATTCTTTTTTAGGCTGAATAATATTCCACTGTATATATGTACCACATCTTCTTTATCCATTCGTCTGTTGATGGGCATTTAGGTTGCTTCCATGACCTGGCTATTGTAAATAGTGCTGCAGTGCACATTGGGCTGCATGTGTCTTTTTGAATTATGGTTTTCCTCTGGGTATATGCCCAGTAGTGGGATTGCTGGGTCACATGGTAATTCTATTTTTAGTTTTCTAAGGAACCTCCATACTGTTCTCCAGAGTAGCTGTATCAATTTACATTCCCACCAACAGTGCAAGAGGTTTCCCTTTTCTCCACACCCTCTCCAGCATTTGTTGTTTGTAGATTTTCTGATGATGCCCATTCTAACTGGTGTGAGGTGATACCTCATTGTAGTTTGTTTTTTGGGTTTTTTTTTAATTTTATTTATTTATTTGTTTATTTGTGGCTGTGTTGGGTCTTCGTTTCTGTGCGAGGGCTTTCTCCAGTTGCGGCAAGCGGGGGCCACTCTTCATCGCGGTGCGCGGGCCTCTCACTATCACGGCCTCTCTTGTTGCGGAGCACAGGCTCCAGACGCGCAGGCTCAGTAGTTGTGGCTCACGGGCCTAGTTGCTCCGCGGCATGTGGGATCTTCCCAGACCAGGGCTCGAGCCCGTGTCCCCTGCATTGGCAGGCAGATTCTCAACCACTGCGCCACCAGGGAATCCCCCTCATTGTAGTTTTGATTTGCATTTCTCTAATAGTGATGTTGAGTAGCTTTTCATGTGCTTCTTCGCCATCTGTATGTCTTCTTTGGAGAGCTGTCTATTTAGGTCTTCTGCCCATTTTTTGATTGGTTTTTTTTTTTTTTTTTAATATTGAGCTACATGAGCTGTTTATGTATTTTGGAGATTAATCCTTTGTCCATTGATTCGTTTGCAAATATTTTGTCCCATATTGAGGGTTGTCTTTTTGTCTTGTTTGTAGTTTCCTTTGCTGTGCAAAAGCTTTTAAGTTTCATTAGGTCCCATTTGTTTATTTTTGTTTTTCTTGCCATTACTCTAGGAGGTGGGTCAAAAAACATCTTGCTGTGATTTATGTCACAGAGTGTTCTTCCTATGTTTTCCTCTTAAGAGTTTGATAGTGTCTGGTCTTACATTTAGGTCTTTAATCCATCTTGAGTTTATTTTTGTGCATGGTGTTAGGGAGTGTTCTAATTTCATTCTTTTACATGTAGCTGTCCAGTTTTCCCAACACCACTTATTGAAGAGACTGTCTTTTCTCCATTGTGTATCCTTGCCTCCTTTGTCATAGATTAGTTGACCACAGGTGCGTGGGTTTATCTCTGTACTCTCTATCCTGTTCTATTGATCTATATTTCTGTTTTTGTGCCAGTACCATTTTGTCTTGATTACTGTACCTTTGTCATATAGTGTGAAGTCAGGGGGTCTGATTCCTCTAGCTCCGTTTTTTTCCCCAAGATTGCTCTGGCTTTTCACAGTCTTTTGTGTCTCCATACAAATTTTAAGATTTTTTTGTTCTAGTTCTGTAAAAAATGCCACTGGTAATTTGATAGGGATTGCACTGAATCTGTAGATTGCTTTGGGTAGCATAGTTATTTTCACAATATTGAGTCTTTCAATCCAAGAACATGGTATATCTCTCCATCTGTTTGTGTCATCTTTGATTTCTTTCATCAGTGTTGTATAGTTTTCTGAGTACAGGTCTTTTACCTCCTTAGGTAGGTTTATTCCCAGGTATTTTATTCTTTTTGTTGCAGTGGTGAATGGGATTGTTTCCTTAATGTCTTTTTTTGATCTTTCACTGTTAGCATATAGGAATGCAAGAGATTTCTGTGCATTAATTTTGTATCCTGCTACATTACCAAATTCATTGATTAACTCTAGTAGTTTTCTGGTGGCATCTTTAGGATTCTCTATGTATAGTATCATGTCATCGGCAAACAGTGACGGTCTTACTTCTTCTTTTCCAATTTGTATTCCTTTTATTTCTTTTTCTTCTCTGATTGCCGTGGCTAGGACTTCCAAAACTATGTTGAATAATAGTGGTGAGAGTGGACATCCTTGTCCTGTTCCTCATCTTAGAGGAAATGCTTTCAGTTTTCCATCATTGAGAATGATGTTTGCTGTGGGTTTGTCATATATGGTCTTTATTATGTTGAGGTAGGTTCCCTCTATGCCCACTTTCTGGACAGTTTTTTATCATAAATGGGTGTTGAATTTTGTCAAAAGCTTTTTCTGCATCTACTGAGGTGCTCATATGGTTTTTATTCTTCAGTTTGTTAATATGGTGTACCACATTGATTGATTTGCATATATTGAAGATTCCTTGCATCCCTGGGATAAATCCCACTTGATCATGGTGTATGATCCTTTTAATGTGTTGTTGGATTCTGTGTGCTAGTATTTTGTTGAGGATTTATCCATCTATATTGATCAGTGATATTGGTCTGTAATTTTCTTTTTCTGTAGTATCTCTGTCTGGTTTTGGTGTCAGGGTGTTGGTGGCCTCGTAGAATGAGTTTGGGAGTGTTCCTTCCTCTGCAATTTTTTGGAAGAGTTTGAGAAGGATGAGTGTTACCTCTTCTCTAAATGTTTGATAGAATTCACCTGTAAAGCCATCTGGTCCTGGACTTTTGTTTGTTGGAAGATTTTTTTTTTTAACATCCTTATTGGAGTATAATTGCTTTACAGTAGTGCGTTAGTTTCTGCTTTATAATAAAACTGAATCAGCTATACATATACATATATCCCCATATCTCCTCCCTCTTGCGTCTCCCTCCCACTCTCCCTATCCCACCCCTCTAGGTGGTCACAAAGCACCGAGCTGATCTCCCTGTGCTATGTGGCTGCTTCCCACTAGCTGTCTGTTTTACATTTGGTAGTGTATATATGTCCATGCCACTCTCTCACGCGTCCCAGCTTACCCTTCCCCCTCCCCGTGTCCTCAAGTCCATTCTCTACGTCTGCGTCTTTATTCCTCTCCTACCCCTAGGTTCTTCATAACCATTTTTTTTTTTTTAGATTCCATATATATATGTGTTAGCATACAGTATTAGTTTTTCTCTTTCTGACTTACTTCACTCTGTATAACAGACTCTAGGTCCATCCACCTCACTACAAATAACTCAGTTTTGTTTTTTTTTATGGCTGAGTAATATTCCATTGTATATATGTGCCACATCTTCTTTATCCATTCATCTGTCGATGGAGACTTAGGTTGTTTCCATGTCCTGGCTATTGTAAATAGAGCTGCAATGAACATTGTGGTACATGACTCTTTTTGAGTTATGGTTTTCTCAGGGTATATGCCCAGTAGTGGGATTGCTGGGTCGTTTGGTAGTTCTATTTTTAGTTTTTTAAGGAACCTCCATACCGTTCTCCATAGTGGCTGTATCAGTTTACATCCCCACCAACAGTGCAAGAGGGTTCCCCTCTCTCCACACCCTTCCCAGCATTTATTGTTTGTAGATTTTTTGATATGGCCATTCTGACCGGTGTGAGATGATACCTCATTGTAGTTTTGACTTGCATTCCTCTAATGATTAGTGATGTTGAGCATCGTTTCATGTGTTTGTTGGCAATCTGTATATCTTCTTTGGAGAAATGTCTATTTAGGTCTTCTGCCCATTTTTAGATTGGGTTGTTTGATATTGAGCTGCATGAGGTGCTTGTAAATTTTGGAGATTAATCCTTTGTCAGTTGCTTCATTTGCAAATATTTCCTCCCATTCGGAGGGTTGTATTTTTGTCCTGTTTATGGTTTCCTTTGCTGTACAAAAGCTTTTCGGTTTCATTAGGTCCCATTTGTTATTTTTGTTTTATTTCCATTTCTCTAGGAGGTGGGTCAAAAAGGATCTTGCTGTGTTTTATGTCAAAGAGTGTTCTTCCTATGTTTTCCTCTAAGAGTTTTATAGTGTCTGGCCTTACATGTAGGTCTTTAATCCATTTTGAGTTTATTTTTGTGTATGGTGTTAGGGAGTGTTCTAATTTCCTTCTTTCATATGTAGCTGTCCAGTTTTCCCAACACCACTTATTGAAGAGGCTGTCTTTTCTCCATTGTATATTCTTGCCTCCTTTATCAAAAATAAGGTGACCATATGTGCGTGGGTTTATCTCTGGGCTTTCTATCCTTTTCCATTGATCTATATTTCTGTTTTTGTGCCAGTACCATACTGTCTTGATTACTGTAGCTTTGTAGTATAGTCTGAAGTCTGGGAGCCTGATTCCTCCAGCTCCATTTTTCTTTCTCAAGATTGCTTTGGCGATTTGGGGTCTTTTGTGTTTCCATACAAATTGTGAAATTTTTTGTTCTAGTTCTGTGAAAAATGCCATTGTTAGTTTGATAGGGATTGCATTGAATCTGTAGATTACTTTGGGTAGTATAGTCATTTTCACAATGTTGATTCTTCCAATCCAAGAACATGGTATATTCTCGATCTGTCTATATCATCTTTCATTTCTTTTAACAGTGTCTTATAGTTTTCTACATACAGGTCTTTTTTCTCCTTAGGTAGGTTTATTCCCAGGTATTTTATTCTTTTTGTTGCAGTGGTAAATGGGAGTGTTTCCTTAATTTCTCTTTCAGATTTTTCATTATCAGAGTATCAGAATGCAAAAGATTTCTGTGCCTCAATTTTGTATCCTGCTACCTTACCAAAGTCATTGATTAGCTCTACTAGTTTTCTGGTAGCATCTTTAGAATTCTCTATGTATAGTATCATGTCATCTG
Source organism: Eschrichtius robustus (assembly GCF_028021215.1). Taxonomy (NCBI): domain Eukaryota; kingdom Metazoa; phylum Chordata; class Mammalia; order Artiodactyla; family Eschrichtiidae; genus Eschrichtius; species Eschrichtius robustus. The sequence continues at coordinate 50,772,481 of NC_090826.1, forward strand.
CAAACAGTGACAGCTTTACTTCTTCTTTTCTGATTTGGATTCATTTTATTTCTTTCTCTTCTCTGATTGCTGTGCCTAAGACTTGCAAAACTATGTTTAATAGTAGTGGTGAGAGTGGACAACCTTGTCTTGTTCCTATCTTAGAGGAAATGGTTTCAGTTTTTCACCACTGAGAACGATGTTGGCTATGGGTTTGTCATATGTGGTGTTTATTATGTTGAGGTAAGTTCCCTCTGTGCCTACTTTCTGGAGGGTTTTTATCATAAATGGGTGTTGAATTTTGTTGAAAGCTTTTTCTGCATCTTTTGAGATTATCATATATTTTTCTCCTTCAATTTGTTAATATGGTTTATCACATTGATTGGTTTGCATATATTGAAGAATCTTTGAATTCGTGGGATAAATCTCACTGTATCATGGTGTTTGTTCCTTTTAATGTGCTGTTGGATTCTGTTTGGTAGTATTTTCTGGAGGATTTTTGCATCTATGTTCATCAGTGATACTGCCTGTATTCTTTCTTTGTGACATCTTTGTCTGGTTTTGGTATCGGGGTGATGGTGGCCTTGTAGAATGAGTTTGGGAGTGTTCCTCCCTCTGCTATATTATGGAAGAGTTTCGGAAGGGTAGGTGTTAGCTCTTCTCTAAATGTTTGATAGAATTTGCCTGTGAAGCCATGTGGTCCTGGGCTTTTGTTTGTTGGAAGATTTTTAATTTCAATTTTATTACTTGTGATTGGTCTGTACATATTTTCTATTTCTTCTGCTTCAGTCTTGGAAGGTTATACCTTTCTAAGAATTTGTCCATTTCTTCCAGGTTGTCCATTTTATTGGCATAAAGTTGCTTGTAGTAGTCTCTTAGGATGCTTTGTATTTCTGCGGTGTCTGTTGTAACTTCTCCTTTTTCATTTCTGATTTTATTGATTTGAGTCCTCTCCCTCTTTTTCTTGATGAGTCTGGCTAATGGTTTATCAATTTTGTTTATCTTCTCAAAGAACCAGCTTTTAGTTTTATTGACCTTTGCTGTTGTTTTCTTTGTTTCTATTTCATTTGTTTCTGCTCTGATCTTTATGATTTCTTTCATTGTACTAACTTTGGGTTTTACATGTTCTTCTTTCTCTAGTTTCTTTAAGTGTAAGGTTAGATTGTTTATTTGAGATTTTTCTTGTTTCTTGAGGTAGGCTTGTATTGCTATAAACTTCCCTCTTAGACCTGCTTTTGCTGCATCCCATAGGTTTTGGATCATCGTGTTTACGTTGTAGCTTGTCTCTAGGTATTTTTTGATTTTGTCTTTGATTTCTTCAGTGATCTCTTGGTTATTTAGTAATGTGTTGTTTAGCCTCCATGTTTTTGTGTTTTTCACGTCTTTTTCCCTGTAATTGATTTCTAATCTCATAGCATTGTGGTCGGAAAAGATGCCTGATATGATTTAAATTTTCTTAAATTTACCGATTGTGATTTGCTTGATTTGTGACCCAAGATGTGATCTATCCTGGAGAATGTTCCATGTGCACTTGAGAAGAAAGTGTAATCTGCTGTTTTCGTATGGAATGTCCTATAAATATCAATTAAATCTATCTGGTCTATTGTGTCATTTAAAGCTTGTGTTTCCTTATTAATTTGTCTGGATGGTCTGTCCATTGGTGTCAGTGAGGTGTTAAAGTCCCCCACTATTATTGTGTTACTGTCAATTTCCTCTTTTATAGCTGTTAGCATTTGCCTTATGTATTGAGGTGCTCCTGTGTTGGGTGCATATATATTTATAATTGTTACATCTTCTTCTTGGATTGATCCCTTGATCATTATATAGTGTCCTTCCTTGTCTCTTGTAACATTTTTTATTTTAAAGTCTATTTTATCTGATATGAGTATTGCTACTCCTGCTTTGTTTTGATTTCCATTTGCATGGAATATCTTTTTCCATCCCCTCACTTTCAGTCTGTCTGTGTCCCTAGGTCTGAAGTGGGTCTTTTGTAGACAGCATATATAGGGATCTTGCTTTTTTATCCATTCAGCGAGCCTGTGTCTTTTGGTTGGAGCATTTAATCCATTCACATTTAAGGTAATTATCGATATGTATGTTCCTATTACCATTTTCTTAATTGTTTTGGGTGTTTTTTTTTGTATGTCCTTTTCTTGTGTTTCCCTCTTAGAGAAGTTCCTTTAGCATTTGTTGTAGAGCTGGTTTGGTGGTGCTGACTTGTCTTACCTTTTGCTTGTCTGTAAAGCTTTTGATTTCTCTGCTGAATCTGAATGAGATCCTTGCCGGCTAGGGTAATCTTGGTTGTAGGTTCTTCCCTTTCATCACTTTAAATATATCATGCCATTCACTTCTGGCTTGTAGAGTTTCTGCTGAGAAATCAGCTGTTAACCTTATAGGAGTTCCCTTGTATCTTATTTGCCGTTTTTCTCTTGTTTCTTTCAATAATTTTTCTTTGTCTTTCATTTTCTCTGTTTGATCACTGTGTGTCTCGGTGTGTTTCTCCTTGGGTTTATCCTGTCTGGGACTCTCTGTGCTTCTTGGACTTGGGTGGCTATTTTCTTTCCCATGTTAGGGAAGGTTTTCAACTTTCCCATGTTAGGGAAGTTTTCTCTTTAAATATTTTCTCAGGTCGTTTCTCTCTCTCTTCTCATTCTGGGACCCCTATAATGTGAATGTTGATGCGTTTAATGTTGTCCCAGAAGTCTCTTAGGCTGTCTTCATTTCTTTTCATTCTTTTTCTTTATTCTGTTCTGCGGCAGTGATTTCCACCATTCTGTCTTCCAGGTCACTTACCTGTTCTTCTGCCTCAGTTATTCACCTTTTGATTCCTTCTAGTGTATTTTTCATTTCAGTTAATGTATTGTTCATCTCTGTTTGTTTGTTCTTTAATTCTTCTAGATCTTTGTTAAACATTCCTTGCATCTTCTAGATCTTTGCCTTCATTATTTTTCTGAGGTTCTGGATCATCTTCACTATTATTATTCTGAATTCTTTTTCTGGAAGGTTGCCTATCTCCACTTCATTTAGTTGTTTTTCTGGGGTTTTATCTTGTTCTTTCATCTGGTACAAAGTCCTTTGCCTTTTCATCTTGTCTGTCTTTCTGTGAATGTGGTTTTTGTTCCACAAGCTGCAGGATTGTAGTTCTTCTTGCTTCTGCTGTCTGCCCTGTGGTGGATGAGGCTATCTAAGAGGCTTGTGGAAGCTTCCTGATGGGAGGGACTGGTGGTGGGTAGAGCTGGGTGTTGCTCTGGTGGGCAAAGCTCAGTAAAACTTTAATCCGCTTGTCTGCTGATGGGTGGGGCTGGGTTCCCTCCCTGTTGGTTGTTTGGCCTGATGTGACCCAGCACTGGGACCTACCCTTCTCTTTGGTGGGGCTAATGGCGGACTCTCGGGGTGCTCACACCAAGGAGTACTTCCCAGAACTTCTGCTGCCAGTGTCCTTGTCCCTGTGGTGAGCCACAGCCACCCCCCACCTCTTTAGGAGACCCTCCAACATTAGCAGGTAGGTCTGGTTCAGTATCCTCTTGGGTCACTGCTCCTTCCCCTGGGTCCTCGTGTGCTCACTCTTTTGTGTGTACCCTCCAAGAGTGGAGTCTCCGTTTCCCCCTGTCTTGTCAAAGTCCTTCGATCAAATCCTGCTAGCCTTCAAAGTCTGATTCTCTAGGAATTCCTCCTCCCATTGCCAGATCCCCAGGTTGGGAAGCCTGACGTGGGGCTCAGAAACTTCAGTCCAGTGGGTGGACTTCTGTGGTATAAGTGTTCTCCAGTTTGTGAGTCACCCACCCAGTGGTTATGGGATTTGATTTTATTGTGATTGCGCCCCTCCTACCATCTCACTGCATCTTCTCCTTTGTCTTTGGATGTGGGGTATCTTTTTTGGTGAGTTCCAGTGTCTTCCAGTCGATGAATGTTCATCAGTTAGTTGTGATTCCAGTGGTCTTGCAAGAGGAAGTGAGTGCATGTCCTTCCACTCTGCCATCTTGAACCAGTCCCCCAAATATTTTTTATTAGATGCTAACAGGGTCAATTTTATGTTGTGAGTGTCTGGATTTTATTGGCTTCCTTTAAGGATTGTTGAGCTACTTTGCGTGGGAGGCTATTAATGTACTTTGGGCTTAGTTTTATCTTTTGCAGACTTTTTTAAAACCTTTGTTAGTGCAGGTAGTGTAGTCACACTGCTAAGGCATGTGTCTTTTGGGGTCTCCACTGAATGTCTCAAGTGATCGGTGAGGATGTTCCACTCTTAACTGTAGTAACTCAGGTGACTCCTAGCTCTTCGTGAACTCAGAACTGTTCCGCTCATACATTTCCAGTCACTCCTTCATCAGACCTCACGGAGTGTCAGTGTGCATATCTACATCTCAGTAGTCAGCAAAGAGTTCATGGGACACCTGTGCAAATTTTCAGGTCCCTCTTTCTGCATTGCTACCTCCTCTTAGGAAGTCTGTGCTTCCAGCTGCCTTAAATTCCCTGGATTCTGATCTCAGTCCCCTTAGCTTATGACACTGCTGTGTTTTCCTTGGCATCCCTCTTTCTGCTTTGTGGTCTGGTGTGTGCTCCCAGGCAGAAAGCCAGCACCATCTTAGGGCTAACCCCATTGTTTCCTTCTCTCAAGGAATCACAGACCTGTGCTGCCGCTTGTTCAAGGTCTGAAAACAGTTGCTTCTTATGTTTACTTGGACTTTTCTAGTTATTTTAGGCAGGGGGGTAAAATCCAGTCTCTGTTACTCCATCATGTTTAGAAGCAGAAGCTTCTATTATTCCCACTTTAGTGAGTTTCTGTCTTGATGTGGCATTTAACTTCATCAAATATTTTCTATTCTTCAATATGAGTTGATCATTTTTCTCTCTCTAAATAAAATACTGTGGTAAAATACATCCATATATCTTCTGTTATTAAAACACTCTTGAATGTTGTTCTTGATTTATTTTTTTCCGCATTTTTATATTAAATTTGGTCATGCCTTATTTAGAATTTTTATGTTCTCATTCATAATGTGAGAGTGGCCTCTGATTTTTGTTTCTTGTCTCTGCTTGGTTTTTGTAACATAGTTAGCCTACCTTCATAATTAACTTGGGGAACATTCCTTTTTTTTCTAGATTCTGAAATATTTTGGAGTACTCTGTTCCTTGAACATTTGTTAGAACTTTCCAGTACAACCATCTGGCCTTGAAGTTTTATTTGAGCAGTGATTTTTAACTGCTGACTCAATTTCTTTAATGGTAATAAATTTATTAAGGTTTCCTGTGTTTTTGAGTCAGTTGTGATAAGTTCTGTTTTTCTAGTAAGCTGTCCATTTCATCTAAATTTTCAAGTTTACTAGCATAATGTTATTCATGTAATTCCTTTTTTTTTTCCTGTTAATGTCTGCTTTATCTGTAGTTATAGCCCCCATTTTTATTCATGATATTTGTTATTTTTACCTTCTCTTCTTTTTTCTTCCTCAGTTTTTAACAGAGGCTTTTCTGTTTCATTTGTCTTTCTTAGAACCATGTTTTGGCTCTGTTGATTCCCTGAATTTTATCTTGCTGTTTTATGTCTTTCATCTGCTTTCATCTTTACTACTCCTTTTTGATCTTTCAGTTTAATCTATTACTGTTTTTCATAATTTCTTATGTTACCTGCTTAGGTTATTAATTTTCAGACATCTTTCTTTTCCAGTAAAATATTTTAAACCTCTAAATTTCTCTGTGAAGTACCACTTTACCCATCTGGTCTCTGCTTGTATTGTAAAACATTCTTCCTTTCTCTCCCCCATATGAATATATAGAATTGAGTTTGTTGACTGCAGTGGTGTCTTTGAATTCTTCAGTAATTTTAGTAGTATTCTTCTGGTTTACCTGTTTCTTCAAATTCTCAAAGAATAATAAAATCTTTAAATAAATTGTCTCTCTTTTCAAGTGTCTTTTTTTTTACTTCTAAGAGCTCTTACTTTATATGTTTCACATTATGTTGTTCAGTTCATAAACTTAAATGAATGGTAATATTCTTCTTTGAGCATTTAGTCATTGGAGTCATCCTCTTTGTTTTGCTAATATTTTTGATCTTGTATTCTACTCGGATATTTATGTTGTCATATTTTTAAAAATTTGTATTTGCCATTTCTTTGCTGCCCTTTTTTTTTAAAAGAAAAAAGCAAAACCTCTTTATCACATTTTTAAAAACCTGTACTGTAAGCAAGGTATCCCTTAATTTTAACCCCAGTGTGATTATTATCTTTCAACCAGTTGTAGAATTCAGCTCATTCACATTTGTTGTAATAACTGAAATAATTGATTTTATTCTTTATATTTTATTTTTGTCTTCTGTTTATATTACATTACTTGCTCTCTCTTTTAATTGGTTTAGTTTGGTTTCACTGTTAATTTTCTCTTTATTACCTTTTTATTCCTTGTTAATTTGAGCATTCTACTAAGCTTTTTTTTTTCCATTAGTGATTACCCTATCATTTCTTACAACCAACATTAAACTTATGTTCTGCCCACAGATACAAAGTCCTTTTCCTGCGTACCCCTTGTCCAATGTCTGACTTTGATGTTTTGCTTACTTAATATTTTCAGTTCCAGGCTATCATTAGATTTTCCTTCTAATATAGCATACCTATTGTGTTTCAAGAAAGCTTAATATTACAAATTCCTGTTTACATGATCATCATCTATTTAGATTTAAATATGTATGTACCCATATATACATGGGTATGTATATATATGTATGTACACACACTATGGAGAGAGAGAGAGAGAGAATATGAATTAATATCAGGGTTCACCACCACTGCTTCCTGTAGTCTTTGATTTCCTCTCTGTTGAGATAACTGCTCAGAAGCAATTGTTTTTTGGTTATGTTCTTTCTCAAGTATTGTCCTCGGAGAACATATATGGGAAGTTTACTTTTGAATCCTTGCACGTTGAAAATCTTTTCCTTTCCCGACAGCTGAATAATATTTTTTCTGGATATAGGATTTTTGGATCATTTTTCTTAATGGTCTGTACATTTTTCCACTGTCTTCTACATTCCAGAGTTGTAGATGAGAATTCCTTAGCTAGGCTGAATCTCTTGCCTGTGTAAGTAACTTATTCTTTCTGTCTGGAAGCTTGTATAATTTTCTGTTTATGCTTGAACTTCAAGTATTTCCTGGATTCACTTCCTGGACTTAATGAGACTTTTCACTGCAGGCTTAAATCTTGCTTCAGCCAGTTTAAATAAATAAATAAATAAATAAAAACTAGTACTGTATTTGTTTAATTAGAACACCTCCTTCATCTTTTCTTTTTTACCTTTTCCTCTTCTTTAAAAATTCCTTCTGGAATTCTTGTTATTCTCATGTTAGGCTGCCAGATCTGCCCTCCAAGCCTCTTATTTATTCCCTCATTATTCTTTGGTGTCTTTGTTATAGATAGTAAGATATTTCGTTCACTTGGTCTTCCAGATCATTAATTCAATTTTTAACAGTGCCAGTGTTTTGTTTTGTTTTGTTTTTTTAATTCTCCTACAGAAATTTTTAATAAAATTGAAAGTTAATGGTTTTAATTCAGAGTCTTTCATGCTGCCTTCTGATTTCTCATTGCTTTCATTATTGGTGTTCTCTTCCAATTGTTTTCATCATTTCTACCTCACTGAGACCTTCCTCTTAGAGGTGTTCTGTATGATCTTCTCTCTCAGGTAAACTAGTCCCCTAAGTTAGGTATTATTTTTGTTTTGCCTACTCCTTAGTTTATGTTCTTTCGACTCTCATATAGGCTATAGGCTTTTATAGTCTCTTTGACATTAACAAATCTGAAAGCTGTGAAAGATACAGCAGTTTCTGCCCTGGTGTTCTTGCTGGCAGGGAACAAATAGTGAGTGACCCTTTTCCCTGGGTGGACTCAGCTCTCCTTTCCTGCTGCCGATCTTTGAAACAATTCACCCTGCTAGTATAACCCCTGTCTTTCTTGGGCTCCTATCTTGAATTCTGATCCTACAAATCACTCCTCCCACCCATGCTCTCACACATGAGAATGTAGGTGCACGTAAACACACACACACACACACACACACACACACAGGCTGATAGGTCAGCTTGCCTGAGGGTGAATAGCTATCCTGAGAGTGCAGGTTGTTCACTAAAACACCTGAGGGAACGACAACAGTGGTCCTAATAGAAGCCTCAGAGGGAGGCAAGCCTTTTGTTCTGCTGCTGCTAGCTTGCCTTTACTTACTAACACGACAAAGTCCTGTACTTGCTGTCTCTCTGCTGGAGGTTTCTGGAGAACCTGTGGCTTCACATGTACTCTCTAAGTATTGCCAGTTGTGCTGCTCTCATAGATCCATATTACCCAAGAGTTGATTTAAAGAGACCCAAATGGGAGGGACACTCATAGTGTCTGAATAACCCTAATGCAGGAGGGACTTACCAGAGGCATCTGCAGCTGTAAAACTTCCTGCCTCCTGGGTTTGGTCACCTTCACTCCAAGCCTACTCTCTGGCCACTTATTCTAACTTGCTGTCAGAACTGGACATCCCTCTCCTTGCCCTTATTGGGGGTGGGGAGGGGGAGTCTACCTGGAATAGCTTAGTTATGCTGTAAAGTGTTGAGCTGTTTAACTATTGCTCTGTTATAAACCACAACCAGTGCTCCATAGTTCAACACAATAATCATTTATTTGACTCACAGGTAGCTCATTTAGGCTGTTCTCTGCGGGGTGGTTCTTCTGTTCTCAGCTGGACTCACTCCCTCCAGTCTTGGCTCCCTGGAGATGTGTGACCCAGGCTGGGCTTGGTGGTCATTGCTCTGCCCCACATACCTCTTATCCTCCTCCTGGGACCAACGGGCTAACCCTGAGTGATCTTCTCAGAAGTGCAAGAGAGTAAGCAGAAACACATAATGTATCTTGAAGCTTAGACTTGAAACTGGAATGCAGTCACTTCTGCCTCATTATTTTGGCCAAATCCAGTCACATGACAGAATCCAAAGTCTAGAGGTAAGAAAGGCGGCCCTGCCCACAGTGTGGGGTTGGGAGGAGGAGGGTGTAGCACTACAAATTAAGTGGCAAAGTATGTGGGTACGTAGAGAGCGGAAGACTTGGGACCATGAACTCAACCTGCCTCAGCATTTAAGAACTGCAATGAAACATTTCCAAGTTATAATGCTACTTCAAAGGAGACAGCCATGAGGTTAGCTTGGAGGTAGTGAGGAAACTTGTGCAGAGGACACATTGGAGCTGGACCATAAGAACAACATAGAGTTTTCCAAGTAGACAAGGTTCAGTGAAAGGAGCAAAAATCACTCAAGACGGAAGGGGCGGAATAGAGGCACAGAAGTCTGCAAATGAATGGGGCATTTGGGGAGTGAAGAGTTGTCCTATGTGGACCGATCATTAGAAGCAATCCTTCCACACAGTCTTTTGTTTCATTGCATTGTTCTTTCCAGTGAGCTATCATAGCTTCTAAAAAGTTGGAATTTCAGGCATTGTGCCAGGAAGAGTTATCCTATTGTGTATTCTTCAGAACATGCTGCATAGATGGCTGCTTTCTTTATACCTCAAAAAATTATTTTGCTTAAATAAGGTGAAGGGTTTAGCACATATGTGTTGTTTCTACTGGGACTAGTGTTCCTTCAATATATTGGTGCCACTTAACTTAGCTCAATGTGTTCTGCCACATATGCCACATGTGAAAAAAAAATACTGATAAATAACATTTGTTTGCTTTCAAAAGACATTTAGGTTTCACAAAATGTGAGCTCTTCTGTGGAGCCCTCCCTGACACTTTCTCCCCCTTTCTCCCACCAGGTTCTCCTGCTAAAAGTTCTCATTTCTCTCTCTACTTTCTTCAGAACATTTTTGTTAGGATGTGATTTTAGTGTGATTGTTTGATCACTGTCTCCTCAATTAAATTGTCAGCTTCTAGGAGAGCAGTAGACCAGGTCTGTTGCGTATAACTGGTTCCCCAGAGCCTAGCATAGTGCCAGGGTCATAGTGACTGAATACTAAATATTTGTTAAGTGAGTGAGTGAATGAGTGAATCAGTGTGAATGACTGAATGAGATAGGCCTAGACTATTGGCTCTATGAGATAGGTAGGTTTTGGTTTATCTGTAAAACTGCTAGAGTTCCCCAGGTTTATCACTTACCTGTGGTGAGGCAGATAGACCATATTCATTCTCTAGAGCTTCCATTCAATCAGTATTCATCATGGCTTGACATATGGCTGAATGTGGACTAGGTACTGGTGATGTGGAGATCATTAGGGCTGGTTTTGCTCTGAAGGAGTTGCTGGTTTAGTGGCAGAGAAGGAAAGGGGCAAAGGCAATCATTGTGCTAAGTGTTAAGATACAGGTATGTCCACACTGAACTTGGAGAAGAGGCTTTGGACTCAGCTGGCCCTCCACTGGGGCTTTTTGAAAAGGGGCAGTCTGAACTGAGTCACGAAGGCTAATCAGCAGTTAGACACATAACAGGGAAGAACATTCTGGGCAGAATGAAGTAAAGGCTTCAAGGTACAGGGAAGTGAGCAATCAAGGCCACTATAGGATACTTCAAGTAGTTCAGTGTTGCAGAATGGGGAAAGCAAGGGTGGGGATGGCAAGTGAGGAAGCTGGAGGTCAGCATGGTCATGTCACAGAGGGTCGCTCAAGCCCAGCTAAGGACGGGACTTTTTCCTGAAGGGAGTGAGGAGCAATTGAAGGGTTTTAATCAAGGGTTGGTGTCATCAGATTTCACCTTATGAAGTTTGCTCTGGACACAAGGGAGAACAGATTGGAAGGCATGGGACTCTTGGGAAGAAGATATATAAAGAAGCAGTTAATTATACAGTATGATAAGGTCTGTGTTAGATTTGGTTCCTGCTCTGTGATCTCAGAGGAGGAGCGTCTAAACTAGAACTGGGGTCTCAGTCTAGGCTAAAGGAAGTGTTTCAAGTTATCAGGGTGAAGAAGCTGGGAAGAATTTTCCAGGCACCTAGAAGTAGGGCAGAGGCACAGAAGTGTTCGAGAATGTGACCTTTTCAGAGTGCTGCAAAGGATTCTTTATTGCTGGAGTGTAGAATACTAAGAGGAAATTGATGGGAAATGAAGCTGGAGAGTAAAACGCCATCCAGAAGCAAATCTTCCTCCTGTTAAATATTGCTTTAGACTGCAGTTATCACATCTATACCAAGAACTTTTTTTTTTTTAACTTTTTTATCGTAGAGAATTTTGAACATGTACAAAATAGAGAAGTATAGCGAACACCCATTTAGCCACCGTCAGCCCGACAGCCGTCAACCCGTGGCCGGTTCTGTTCCATCCACTACACCATTCACTTCCCCTTCACTTGCTCTTTGAAAACAGATCCTAGATAATATATCATTTTATACATCAGTGTTTCAGTATGTATCATTTACCTAAGAAGCCTTTTTCAAAACATAACCACAATTATCAGTTTCATACCTAACACTTAATAATAATGCTCCGTATCATCAAGTAGCTAGTCATTGTGATTTCTGTTTATCTCACAAATGTCATGTAATTATGAATATAGATATAAATACAAATATTTACATAACACTGTTTGATCCAGACCTAAGTAAAGGGCTGGGCCCCTTTTGAAAGAGAAAGAAGATGCTCTCAGTCATTAACAGGTGTCAGTGGGGACTTTTGATTTAAACAGGGATGAGTAATTACCTACTTCAACTTATTCTACTTTTTCAATACTACTGCAGATATCTGGACGAGTATTAGGCAAAATATAAAGGAAGCCAGGCTTATATTATTGGTTCTACCTCTCTCCCATTTTCTTAGGTCTCTCTGCTCCCTGGTGTGCAAATGGACATACTCTGCAGAGAAAGGCTGGGATGACAGTTTCTGGAAGATGGTTGGTTTGGAAGACTTGGTTGCAGATAATTACAGCAAAATAGGTAAAAAAATAATTTTTTCTGATTATGTGTATGTACACATGAATATATTGGTGTTTATTTTTTGTTTGTCTTTGTCTGAATTAAAATATAGGAACACAAGCCTGTTTTTCCAAGAGAAGCGAGTAAGTTATGATGGGTAGGCCATGATTAGTAGGCCCTTGTATTGGGGCTTATGGGAACTGAGTTATGAAAAGCTGCCTTGAAATGTAGACTCTTAGACGTGGGGCTAGACTGAGGAAGATATTTGCATGGAGCAACTGGGAATAGCATAATCAAAGGGATGTGTGTGGATTGTCTCCAGTCAGACCTAGGAGAATGTCTTGTGATTTAGGTTCAAGGAACCAGGCAAGGCCATACAGAAAAAAATAATTGAAGCGGTCAAAATTGGAAGGATCAGGAGCAAGACATATACTGGAACGTGAGCCAGTGGTTCCTGACTAAAGCCGTAGGGTCCCTGATTTCCAGTTTTATGTGACACTAACTGGGTAGTAAAGGTGTGGATGATTGGTAGGAATTTACCTGGTAAAAGAATTCAGATACTAGGTACATATAATGGTAGCTGATATGTTAAAGTTTCAGGTTTACATGTTCATGTCACAGAAAGATGTTTATTTCTTATCGTTACTACCTACGATTCTAGTAAGCTGTCATCAGGTAGGCAATTATACCTGATTAAAGAGAAGTACTTCTGTATTGTTTAGTTTGCTGGCTAGGAGGTTGTAACGAGACAATTTATAAGTACTGCGGATTAAACAGGATGGCAGAGTATTTCCCTTTTATGTAGTAGAATAGAGGTAAGTGATTATCAGGCAGCTCTGCCATTCTCATAACATGTCCTCCAACTTTGGGTCCAGATTAGCCACTTCATTTCTCAACAGTTCCCAGCCAGTTAGTGGGAAGAATAAAAAGGACCAGAAGAATCCATTCACATTCCTTGGAGGAAGCATAACATGGAAATGGGCCACATCATTTCTGATCACATCCTATTGATCGGCACTTGTTTTTTGTTTTTTTTTTTTTAACATCTTCATTGGAGTATAATTGCTTTACAATGGTGTGTTAGTTTCTGCTGTATAACGAAGTGAATCAGCTATACATATACATACATCCCCATATCTCCCCCCTCTTGCGTCTCCCTCCCACCTTCCCTGTCCCACCGCTCTAGGTGGTCACAAAGCACCGAGCTGATCTCCCTGTGCTATGTGGCTGCTTCCCACTAGCTATCTATGTTACATTTGTTAGTGTATATATTTGACCGGCACTTGTTAACGAGGCCTCATTAGGCTGCAGGGGTGGCTGGGAAATGTGGTAATTGGCCAGGCAGTCAGGTGACCATTCGTGTGACTGGCCAGAAGTTGAGAGCTGTGCTATAAAATATGGGTGAACAACTAGTAGTGTCTGCCATAGTTTCAACCCTCCTTGATAACCGAGTCACTTAGTAGGTCATTTCAGTTCAACCTTTCTCTGGTGGAGTCCTCATGGCTACTCTCTGAGATTGCAAGAATATAAGAGTAGAAATATGAAAGATCCAAGTAGCATCGATACTGCTATGCTGTGGACAGCATAGCTCAGTTGTCCATGGTCTGTTCAACTACTAATAGCTAAATCTGGGGTAAAGAACAGAGCCAGGGTAGTATGCAGAAAGAACCCTTCTGGACTTTCTGTGGCTCGACTGAAACCGTCATAGGATCTGAGCTGGTAGAGAAGGGGAGGAGCTTGGGACCAGGGGAAGGGAGGAGGAAAGCAAAGCAGCAATCATTAGTCATCAGCTGCATTCTAAGTCCTTTGGTCGGTGATTTGGTAGGTGATTAATTTATTTATCTCATTTGGCCCTCACAAACCTATTTGTCTAGCTATTTCCATTTTACAGATGGGAAAACTGAGATTTAGTTCTTTTGTCTACTGTTTAGTTGTAGGGTCAATAGTAGGACTAGGGTCTCTGACTCTACACCTTTCTACCAAAGCAGACTTCCTCCTTGGGATATCTGAGACCTGAGGGAACTGATGTGGCTGTATGGCTGGCCTCTAGCAGGATTAAGCAGAAGTCCAATATTTAGCACCCAAAGCCAGTTTGAGCTTGACTGGAACAAACATCCATAGTCCACACCTAGACAGGAGTCAGAGTGTGATGGGCTCTCGGCTGATGAGTGGATATAACTTCACAGGGTATAAAAACTATTAATACTTTAAGTCATATGGTGGTTAGTTTTAAAATTCTGGGTATTCAGACCATCTGGAGCCAGCAACTGAGATAGCAACTGGGGAATAGGGTCAGTCTTTTATTCTGGGGGCTGAGGGAGCCAACCAGAGGATGGCGGGTCAGGACTCCAGCCAGCCAGACTGGGGTTTTGGACAGTGCCTCAGGTCCAGCAGGGGAAATGGGCAGCCAGACAGCAAAGTGATACTCAACCAAAAGCTTCTGGAGGGCAGGGACTGTATCTGCCGTACCCTTGAGTATCTTGGCATAGAAGATGTTGGTAAATATCTACTGACAGAATGTATTTGACTTGAGCACAATTGTTTGAATTGAGACGGATTGGAAAGGGTTAAGAGAAAACGGTGGCAAAGAGATATCCCAGGTGTCTTTGTTTGCTCTGGCTGCCATAACAGCATACTATAGACTGAGAGACTTAAACAACAGAAATTTATTTCTCACGGTTCTGGAGGCTGGGAAGTCCAAGGTCAAGGTGCCAACAAGGTAGTTTAATTCTGAGGCCTCCTCTTGGCTTGTTGGCAGCTGTGTCTTGCTGTGTGTTCATGTGATCTCTTCTTTGTGTGTGTGCAGAGAGAGAGCTCTCTGGTGGTCTCTTCTTATAAGGACACTAAACCTATCAGATCAGGGCCCCACCCTTTTGGCCTCATTTAACCTTAATTACTTCCTTGTTGACTCTTATCTCCAAATACAGCCATATTGGGGGTTAGAGCTTCAACATAGGAATCTTGGGGACACAATTTAGCCCACAACCCCAAGGTACTAGTGCACTGGTCATTAGAGCTAAAGCAGGGCCACTAAGTCCTGAGTCCCCAGTCTGGTGTTCTGGAGGCTCCCCATGAGCTCCCTGCCTTGAAGAAGAAGCATCAGGACTGAGTACTAGGGGAGGGACTCTTGTCCTGTAATTGAGGGGTGCAGGCAAGTTGGGTCTAAAACACTGAACTGGGAGCAAGGGTAGTTTTAGTTTTAGCACCGATGGTATGAACTTAGACAAGTCTCATAATGCTGTATATCTTTATAGTCTTGCCTATGAAAGATATAGTTAATGTAGAATGAAAACTAATAGTTTACTGTTTCCGAGACATGATACTATTGCATTACAACCAGTATCCTTTTAAATTTTCAAAACAGTGTAACAGAGTTATTTTTATTTATCCTGTTCTACAGCTGAAGAAACCAAGGTTCAGAAAGGGGAAGGGTGTCTAACCTATGGTTGCACAGTTTGCAAATGGTAGAAGCAGAATTCAAGCCTATGTTTGGAGGATTCCAAATCCTGCTCTAATCATTTCGCTGTATTGACTTCCAAATAATGTTTATTGTGTGTCTGTAGTAGGCAACAAATAAACGCTAATCCTCCTTCCCCTTCTATATTTCAAGCACATTTCTGTGTGCTTTCACATACCTTGTTGCATGTAATTCTTAAAACCAGTGACAAAAGTACTGTTACCTTGTTTACAGATGAGAATCAGAGATATAAGTAACTTTCTATAACCACATGCAGAACCAATAAATGATGTCAGGATTGAAACCCTCCCTGTGGGAGGCCCTAGAAGGAGCTAATATTTTACTGGAACACAAATTTCAACTTCATTTGCTTCATTGTTTAAGTGATTTTTTAAATTTATATGTCCACCCTTTCCCTCAAATTTAGTTGTTTGTTCCTGAGTATTCCCATGGTGTGTTGAACGCAGATTTATTATAGTACACATTGATTACCTGTTTACATGTCTTGATTCTACTGTAGACTATGAGCTCCTTGACCTGTGGATTTTCACTTATTTACATTTGTATTCTGGCCCCAGCACAAGACATGGCACATTTTAGCAGCTAAATTACTCTTTGATTAATAAGTGGGTAAATGAATGGCTGGGGTGGCTGGTACTGGGATGTCCACACTTTTTGCTTTTAAAAGCTCTAGTGATGTTTACTGATTTTAGCAGTTACCTTAGGTGACTTGGGTTCAAGTTCAACTCTGATTTTCTGATTATCTTCATCTTTTTGTGCTCCCCTCCCCTCCAACACAAGACCCATGTTTAATTAGTATATTAGCTCTGCTAATAGAGCAATACCTACAGGAAATATTCATTAAAAGTCCATAATGCTAATCTAGCAGAAAATTTCCAGAATAATTTTATTAGATTTTTGCCTGTTAAGTTAATGGATTTTTAATGGATGTCCTAAGGAGCCATATCATTAACCAGAATATTACCATACATGAGTTAAAACTTACCCAGTCATCAAAATTAATTGTATGATGTTTCCTTTGATTTTCATTTCTGGTGGCTTGAACTTGTAGTTTCAGTCTGAACCAGAAGTGGAGGATGTTAAAGAGGATATGAACTCTCAGTTGGGACTTTCAGAAACTCCTCTGGAAGCTACCTCCAGGCAGTCGTAGCAGTTCTTGGAACTATGAGAAATGAATCTCGGAAGCGTCCCTATGAAGTGTTAAACATTTCCAGTGGACTCATTGCCCATCAAAAGTGGACACTACAGAACATATTGTATAACTGATTCACTTTGTTATAAAGCAGAAGCTAACACACCATTGTAAGGCAATTATACTTCAATAAAGATGTTTAAAAAAAAAAAAAAAAAAAAAAAAATAGCACCAGGTGCTTCTTCAGTGCCACAGAACTGAAAGTTAACTGATAGTAGGAAAACAAAAACAAAAACAAAAATAAAAACAAACAAACAAAACAAAACAAAACAAGAACAAGGACAAAAACAGGATAGCCGCCTCAGGTCTATACATAATCTTTCCACTTATTTTCTGACTTTAGCAGCAAATGATTAGACCACAGGGTTCAAAATTCAAGCAAAATAATTACCTAGCTAAAATGACTAAATAAGGCAGCCCAACCTTACCTGGGCTGCACTTATATTTCTTGGCCACTGGAAGTTATTTCTGTGCATGTCACCAATTAACACACTCCTTAAGAGCTTACTTTCCATTCCTTAAAATTATATAGTTTACATCTTCTGTGATAAAATATATTAGACTGCACAGAATTTAGAAACCAGTACTAGGAATACTTTTATATGCAATAACAAATACATAATATCTCTTTATTAATTTAGATTTTAAAATTTACTGAAGCAGAATCTCTTGTGCTATGTTTGTACCTTGTGCTATGATTGTCTTCCTTTTTATTTTTGGCATTACTGATTCTGATTTTTGTTTGTAAAGAAGCCCCTTTTTGTTCTCACTATGTCATATACATTAAATTTATTAAATAAATAAAATATTTGAAAAGTGTCAAAAAAAAAAAAAAAAAGTGGACACTACAGTGCAAAACCTTTTAACAGATTTGAACAGCACATCGTGGATTTGAGCATTAATATAATTACCATAATTCGCTCCATGTGGAGCTTTTAGCCAAGTCTTTACCAGCCTTCCTGGGCTCATGCAGTAAATAAATGCTTTCCCTGAAAACTGAACACCTCAGCAACTGATAGTCTTATGGAGGGACATTTTTGAAATAAATTATTTATGAAGTGTAAGTTAAGGATCAAATGCAATATTTATACGGTGCATTTCAAGGACAGGGGAAGAAATTTACAATGTTTTAAGTAACTACTTGCAAGTTTCCAAAGATAAAATGTTACTACCTAATGCCTTCCTCAAGGAGGTATTTGGATGGTTTGGTTTGGGAACATTATACAAAGTAAAAGAAACAAGTAGTTTTGTGAATCAAAAGAATATAGTAGACATTTCTTTTCTTTTTTTTTTTAACATCTTTATTGGAGTATAATTGCTTTACAGTGGTGTGTTAGTTTCTGCTTTATAACAAACTGAATCAGCTATACATATACATATATCCCCATGTCTCCTCCCTCTTGTGTCTCCCTCCCACCCTCCCTATCCCACCCCTCTAGGTGGTCACAAAGCACCGAGCTGATCTCCCTGTGCTATGCGGCTGCTTCCCACTAGCTATCTGTTTTACCTTTGGTAGTGTATATATGTCCATGCCACTCTCTCACTTCGTCCCAGCTTACCCTTGACATTTCTTGACAATTAAAACTATACTAGTTGACTTCATGTTCAGAATTGATGGAGAAAACCCAAACCAGTATTTTGTAGGGAATTATATACCCATAGTCCAATTAAATGATCTGTGTCAATAGATTTTGACCATCAGTTTTCTGTGAATCATTCCATGGTTACCTATCTAATCCTAAACATGTATCAAAAGCAAACAAGAAGAAAGAGATCAGCAGGGAGGAAGGACCCTTACGAAGAGAAGCAACATCCCACCTGTTCTAATTGATTATCCAGGCTCTCTTTCAGCAGGTTCCATTGCTTTTTCACTTCCTGGGAAAAGTGCTTCCTTGTATTATTGGGGCAGGCCACTTTATGCACGTGTACAGCATGGCTGAATTATAGAGTGACTATCTGCATTATAGAAAGAGCCTTGTTACATAAAAAAGTACAGTGCGTTAGCTTATAGATCATTCGTTTTGTGGGGTCAGGGAAGCCAAGCAATGCAGGAACTTAGAGTTCAAGTAGAAGGAGTTACTAACTGTTAAATGAGAGGCAGAAATGATGATGAAGCCGATGTAAAGGGGACCATTCCCTAAGGGGAGGGAGACTGCATTTTTTCACGGGGTTTCTCTCCCTTTTTGAGACCACGTTTTAGACGTCAGACACTGTGGGCCCTTCACCTGGCGCATGGTACATACTGATGAAGTATTTGTTGAATATATGTTTGAATGAAGGATTTGATTAAATAAGCCCCCATTTGGCTTTGATTATTCCTAATAGTTAATGGACCCTATAACTTCTTTTGAATTAAATGATACTACTAGGTGATAGACAGTGTTTTCGTTTCATAAATTCAGTGTTCACAGTCCTTTTTTCACTAACCTGTTCACCACTTAAGGGCTCCTGTGGAAGACACCCTCCCCCACCCCCACCCCCGAATGAGAGCTCATTTCTACAACAAGTCTCTCAGAGACTTTCCGGACAGGAAATATTACAGACTCCTTCACAAAAAGACCCCAAATAACTGAAACAACTTATTTTAGGAAGATTGGGAATATCGCTTTTCCACAGAGTAAAATAAACCCTGCAGTTAACTGAAGCTGAATCTTAGATATTTTTGTCCTGTAGGCTTAAAATTATAGCTAAAGAATCTTGACTAATGACGTGTATGTGTTTGGGACATAGATATGCCAGTACTCACCACTGTCCCGCTCCAGAGTCCAACCAGTTGAGAACATTTCACAGAGGCACCTGAAGCAAAGCATGATATTGACTTTGGTTAGACTGAATTAAAGAGTGGGGGGCGGGATCCTACCCTCTTTTCTGAACCTTGGGACCTGCATGGCACTGACTTGATCCATTCATTGGCAGGCCAAGGAGCTGAGACAAAGAGACAAGACATCTGGCTGGGCTTGCTTCGGCACTTGATCTGCTGAATTTAAACTCAAACTCCAAGAGCTCACTGGCCCTCAGGTGGTTTAAATCCCAAGAGCCCACAGGTTGTTCAAGAAGATAGACACATGCCAAGCCTGTACTGACCCCATTTCAGGGCTGTTGCTCCACTTCCACATGGCCCCGTAGATGTTGGTTTTTTCCAGAGTCTCATGGATCAGCTAAACGATTCCTCCTTCCCAGGCTGGAAAAAGTAAAGAGTATAGAAGCAGGAGATGGGAGTGTTTATACTAGGGCTACTCCATCCTTGGGGAAAGAAGAGGAAATCCCCTTGTGGAAACATGCCCAAGGGGTTTTCACCAGCAGTATTTATCAGGACCAGTGTTGGGAGCCTGAGTCCAACAATGTCATCCATAGTTGTGGAGATTATAAAATCCTCTTAAGCTATGAATACTCAGTGTTCTGAATTTGCCCAATAGAACTGGACATGTTTACAAGGATTTATCCATTCATTCCTTAGAATGTGAAACTTGTTTTCCATTTAGAGTTTTGCTGAACTGCTGCACCATCTTGGTATCACAAGATGCCAGTGCTCTTTTAAGTAATTTACATTGGGAGGTCTGGAGAAACCTTTGCCCACAGGTAATCGCAGCATTTTCCAGGCTCTGTTGGGGCCAGTTGTACGACCTCTTCCTTGTCCTGAAGGAGGCCATCCCGTGGGTGCTCTGGACTGGGCTTTGCCCTTGACCCTGAGCCTTTGATCTTACCCTGTCTACTCTTAACATCCTTCTCATTCCTGCCCAAGTGGCAGAACACAGTCTTTCCAGTACTTGAGGCAAGAATATATCCTCTGATATATATATATATCAGAGGATATATGTATACTATATATATTTCTCTGAGTATCGTACTGTCTTACTTTACCCTTTAAAATTAAACTTCTGCCTGATGGAGAATGACCTAGAGTTCTTCCTGTCAGTTAGTGACCTATCCAATCATGCATCCATCCCTCCAACCATACTACTGAGTGCCTCCTATGTGCTAGGTGCTGGTCTAAGTTCTGGAGAAACAAAAGAGAATTTATCATGGTCCATCCCCTTGAGGATCTCATGTCTATGGGGGTGAAGGGTGGAGATAATTGAATTAATAATCTCAGTGTTTTTTGTGTCTTTCAATAATCTAGAGATGTCCAAATTACTTGGGTAAGCAGAGCATGAAGTCACTAATAACTAGAGGCTGTATCAAAGAAGTCTTTGCATGAGCTAGCATTTGAGACGTGTCTGAAAAAATATAAGTAGTAGTTTACCAAGCAAAGAGGGGAAATGATTTGTGAGGCAGAAGAAACAGCATAGGCAGAGGCATGGAGGAATGGAAGAGTGTGAGTGTCTGTGAATGGTTGAGTGTGGCTAGAGCAGTGGACCTGGGATGGGGTGGGGCTGAGTGGCGGAGGATGGGATAGGAGAGGGGCCTGGGTTTAATTTCCAGTGGGACTTCTATCCTTCCTTGAAGCTGGGGCCACTGGTAAGAGACTCAGTGTCACAAGATTGGCTTCATTGCTCTCAAGAGATGGTTCCAATTGCTATCCTGTCAATGCTGTAAATAAAAGTGAAGGCAGTTTTAGGAGTTTTGTAGCTCCTATGAAGCTGAGAAAGAGTGTGTGTGTGGGGGGGGGGGTGTGTGTGTGTGTGTGTGTTTCCCAAGCCCATTTCTTTCCTTTAATCACTTACAGTACCCATTACGTACCTTCCTTTCCATCAAGATTTGTTGGGAAGCTGAAATGACATATCAGATCAGAGGACAATGTCTACAAAGCCTGTAGACATGTTAGCTGTTATCATTTTTGAGTGTACCTTGGCACTGGAGGACAACAGTCTTCACTCCCTGTATACCCTATGTTTCCTACCAGTGGGCCTCAAAGAAGTACCTGTGCTCCCCACTCTTCACCACCCTTAGATTCCCAGAAGTACTGTTTCAGCTGCTGGCCCTTCCAGGAATAGTCCTGCAGAGCCAGAAGGGCAAGGGAACAGTGATGACCACATCATGTTGGAAGGTGATGGCTTTCAGAGGTTTTGCTGTATACAAGGTTTCATGGAACTGCGCCTCCTTTCAGTATGGCATCTGGAAGATAATTGGGAGCCTCCCAAAAGTGAGGTCAACCTCCAGCTTCTCTTCCTACCACTGGACAGCCAGTGAATACCGGAGCCAAAAGGGATCATGGAGATTTTGCTCTAATACCCTCATTTTATAGATGAAGAACCAAGACTCAGGGAGGCAGGGTTAATTTCTTTGGTCTTGCGGCATCTTAGTGACAAAACTGAGATCAGAAGCGAGGTCTTCCAACTCCCAGTCCTGTTGCACTACTCCTGTCGCACTACTACTATTTTTTCAACCAGTTTTGGTCATTTAGCCAATCTGGATACTGTCACTTGAAAGGGACTAAGCACTAGGAGAATGTCACTGAGGGAAAGACTTAGGTGAATTCACCCAACCCGTTGTCCAGTCTTCAACCTTGAACATGAAGGAACTGAACTTTGCCCAAGCAGCTGGAAATGGTTGCATCTTGGACTATATCAAGCAAGCTTTTTAGCGACTGATGTAGATAAAGTAAAATAATTAAGTAATATATTATCCATTGCCTATTTTAATAGTTAAGGGTTTGGTGACCAGAGTCAGACATTCCTGAGTTCAGTTCTGGCTCTGTCGTATGTACTGTTGGATGTGGCACTTGATTTTTCTGAGCCTTAATTGGTGTATTTTGAAGATTAAAGAAAACATTGCAGGTAATGTTCCTAACACATACAGAATCTTCAGAAAATGTTACTTCTTAGTATCTTAACAACTTTCTGTTTTCCTGAACACAAACTCCTCTCTAAGTTATAGGTCATGTATGCCAAGGCCAGTTCCCCTTGAGTAATCCCATGTAATTATTACCAACTTCTTCTGACTTTGGGGAATGTCTTTTTCTGAGCTCCACCTTTGTATTCACACAACTTTTTTTCCAAGTTGGATATAATAAAACTAATCAGATGTCTGCTTCTAAATCATAATCTGTTTCTAAATCATAATCACATTCTTAACTCTTTAAGAGGTTACCTTGATCTGAATTACAGGTTTCCCTAAATTCTTCAGTCCCCAAACTGGCAATCTTTAGTTTTTTCCCATGAACAAAAGAGCACATATCCACAGGCAAATAAAAAAAATACAGGATGCATTGGTGATAATTAACTGGGAAACTCAGTGACTAATGTTCCTACAATGCTTTACAACTTTAGAAGAGTTTTTCTTTTCATGTACTTATCACATTTATATTTCCCATCAAATTCGAAAAATAGGTTTTAACACAGATTTACATTTAGGGGAACCAAAAATCATGAGCTTTAAAGTCAGAAAGACCAAGGATTATATACCAGATTACCTCTTGTCTGTATAACCTTGGATGAATCACTAAACCTCTCTGAGACTGGATTTCTTCATCTATGAAACAGGTATAGGAATACCTACCTTGCATCGTCCTTATGAAGCAGTGTTTATATATATATATATATATAAAATATGAAGTGTCTGACTTCTGGTAAGACCCCAGTAAACAGTAACTAAATTAACCAACAAAAGAAGATTCAGTACTCTATATCATAGTGGAGCTAACATTGGGCTCCCCTAATGCCAAATCCTATGAATAACTAAAAAGGATTTATGATCATTTTACTCGAAGGAAGGAAAACAAAGAAGGTTGGGCTAATGAGGTGCAAAGACAAGGTCATATTAATGACTGAGTAAAAAAAAGAGAGGAAAGACTCTTATTTTCCTTCTTTGCTCTTGTTCATCAACTTAACAGTACTAGGCATCGTGCTGCATGCTGGAGAATAATGGTGAACCAAAGCCAGCAGGGTTCCTGCCTTCCTAGAGTGTTTAGTATAGTGGAGAGAGCATTAATCAACCCAGAACAAAATTGCCACTGAGATAAATGCTACAAAGAACGGGGAAAGGGGGCTTCAAGGGTATAAATATAAGAAGGGGTATGAACTTGTCAGAGAAACTAAGAAATGTTTGAGGAAGTGATGCTGAAAATAGGTTGATATGCATTAACTCTGTGAAGAGGGGTGGGAACAGTGCTTGAAGCAGAGGAAACAGCATTTGAATGACTCTGTGGCAAGAGGGGGCACGGTGAAATGAGGCTAGTGTGGCCAGAGCTGAGAAAGTTGGAAGCCAGCAGGATGCAAGAGGATGCTGAAATCATTATCCCAGAGAACTAGCTTCATTCGGACCAAGCGTGGCTGAAAGAAAACAAAACCTAAGAAGAGTATTTTGACTATCTCAGTCAATTTTGTACATTCATGCCTAATCAGGCATCCACAGTGAAGAAAATAAATTGTAGATATGATCTTGGAGCCCCTGAGAATAAGATTGAATTGCTACTTAGAGGTAGGAAATGGTCATATGTTATCCCAATTTTCCAAAAGTTTGGTCCCTCAAAACTATTGATCTGTGTCCTTCATATTAATGATTTAAGATATCTTGGTTTTGATTATTAAGCCTATAATTGTGAAAGAAGATGTCATCAGGAGGTAGCCTGGGTTCACTATGAATAAGTCCTGCTATCCTAACCTTAGGTGTTGCCTGTTCTTGAAATTCTTTTCTCAGTAACACTCCCTGTCTGGGTGGTTGGTGCATAGACCAAGCTCCAGTAGCATCTGGTGCTTCCATCTTGTCTGTCTGCTTTTATATCCTCTTGTAGACTCTCTGTGTTTTAAGACCCTTTGTCTCCTCTTTGTGTCCCAGCATCACCACTAAATGAATGTTTGATAGAGGCATAGATGGATAGGGAGATTGAGATCCAACACAGAACTCTTGATTTGCCCACACAGCCCAGCCGCACAACGTGCTGCTCCTTCGGGCATCTCCATCTCAGTAAAAGGAACCACAGTTCTCCCAATTGGTCAGGGCCCAAACCTAGAAGTCATTCTTGATGCTTCTTTTTCTCTCACACCCTACATTCAGTTCATCAACAAGTCCTTTTTGCTTTGCTCCAAAAGGAACCCGGAATTAGGCTATTCCTACCCCTTTCCACTGTTACCCTCCCAGTTCAAGGTACTTTCATCTCTTGCTGGGTTAGTGCACCAGCCTCTTCATTGGTTTCCTTGGTTATGTTCTTTCCTCTGATAATCCGTTTTCTACATGGCAGCCAGAATATTATTTTAAAAATGTAAATCAGATCATGTTACTCCCCTGCCTAAATTCTTCCAGGGACTTTTCATTACAATTGGAAAAAAAAATCTAAATCCCTTGCCATGTTATACAAAGTCCTATGTGATATTTCTCACCCTCTCTGTCTTTTTTATTGCTTACCATGCCCCCATGTAGTCACCATCCAACCACAGTAACCTTCTTTCTGTCCTCAAACATTTCTAGTGTATGTTGCCTTTGCATTATCTCTGCCCTCTTTCTGGCTCGGCCCTTCTCAAAATATTCACATGGCTATCTCTTTCTCTCTGTTCAGGTCTCAGCTCAAATGTCATTAGAGAAGAGCCTTCCCTTCCCACCTGCCCTAACATCCCCACCCCCTGCTCTAGCCGTATTCTGTTTCTCTGTTGTGTTTTCTTCTTAACACTTGTCACTACCTGAAATTACCTTATTATTATATTTATCTGTTTATTGACAGAATAGCTGCTCATTAAATATTATTTAATAAATAAATGATTTAATTAGAATTTTGAGAACACAATAGATCAATAAAATGGCATAGAAGAGAAGTATCCTGCATGCTACACATTTTTGAGAATTTTTAAAGTTTTCTCATAATGAAAGTAGATACATTTGAAATGAATATGTTCAAGAATGGATCCCAAAATGGCTGCGAAATTATCTCAACCTATTTGTGAGTTCCTGGTATGAAACGCGGCATTGCATTTTAAGTTGCCCTTGTCAATATTTTCAATCAACAACTTAGATGAATACATAGAAGACTTGATGAATAAATATGTAAATGATACAAAACAAGGAACCGTAATTAATACATTGAATAACATAATCCAAAAATTATTTTGAATATCAGCAGACTAGAAGGTAGTCTAAACTTAACAAGGTGAATTTTTACCAAAGATTTATAGTCATGTCTTTTCATTAGAAAATACAAGGAAGGAATGACAGAAGATATGAATAGACATTTTTCCAAAAAGACATGCAGATGGCCAGCAGGGACATGAATAGATGCTCAACATCTCTAATCATCAGGGAAATGCAAATCAAAACCACAATAAGGTATCACCTCACGCTCTTGAATGACTATTATCAAAAGGACAATAAATAAGTGTTCGCAAGGATATGGAGAGAAGAGAACATTTATGACTGTTGATAAGAATGTGAATTGGTACAGCCACAGTGGAAAACATTATGAAGGTTCCTCAAAAAATTAAAAACAGAACTACCACAAGATGCAACAATTCCACTTCTGGATATTTATCTGAAGAAAATGAAAACACTAACTTTAAAAGGTATATGTGCCCCCGTGTTCATTGCAGCATTATTTACAACGTCCGAGATATTGAAGCAACCTAAGTGCCCATCGAAAGATGAATGGGTAAAGATGATGTGGAATGTATATACAATGGGATATTATTCATGGTTGCCAGAGGCCGGGGGTGATGGATGTTAACTAGATTTACGGCGATGACCATTTCACAAGATCTACAAATATTAAATCATTGTGTTGTACGCCTAAAACTAATACGTTATATGTCAATTATGCTGCAATAAAAAAAAAATACAAGGAAGGAAAAAAATGGTGCATATGTAAACTCAGTAGTAACCTAGATTTCTTAGAGAATACTTGGTTGCTAAGGAGTAATGAACCAAGTAAATATTTGTTGAGTACTTATTATGTACCAGTCACTTCTAGATGCTTCATAACTATTAACTTATCTAATCCCCTTAACCAGTCTAGGTAGGTACTATTATACTTATTTTACTGATGAGTAAACTAAGGCCCAGAGAAGTAAGTTGCTCAAAGTCACACAGTAAGTAATGGAGCCAGAGGCAGGTCTTCTCTAGAGCCTGCACATCGGACCACAAGGCCGCAGAGCCTCGTGGGGCTGAGCTGCACTATTCAGATCAGGATAGGAGGAGCCACTTCTCATGGGATTAGATCTGAAATCCAGTGTCCCATTGTAGGCCTCACATTTATAAAGGCCACTGACAAAAAAATTAGTTTATCTGCAGGAAAATGACCCAGATAGAAAAAGATAATTTAGACCCGGTGAATGCAGGAAACAGTTGAAGAGTCTGGGGTTGTCTGACTGAATGACATCACCTGCCCAAAGTCAAAATATCAGTAAATCATGGAGCTGGATCCTAATCCGGATCTGCTGGACACCAAAGCCCCTTCTCATTGCTGACTCAAGGAGATTCCTCAAGAAGATCACAAAAGACGCCTGCCATCTCAGAGGTTCCTTCTTCCCTTTCTCTGAAATAGCATAGGGGAAGGAGGCCTGAGGATGTGGCTCCCAGATGAGTAGAACTATCTCGGCTCCTCTGAAACTCCAGAAGAACAAGTGAACAATGTGACAGCTTACAAAGCAGCATGTGTTTTAATCACATTAAAATGTACAGTCCAGTTTTGGATTTTTTTTCCCCCTTTTTCTGAAAGTTACTAGCTTCTAGATCCTGGTTGGACACCCGAGCTCATGCCATGATTGCCATCCGTTTAGAGGACATTTAGTTCAACGTTCTTGAAAGGCAGCCATTTCCAGTGGTTGCCCTTCTCCGTCGCGTGTAGCACGTCAGCTGCTGCCTCTCCTGCTTAGCTTCTCTTGGTCACGCAGTGGATGGGTGACGACCTTGGCCTCTGACGTGGCCCTTACCTCTGACTTCCTAGCTCCTCTGCTTTGCCCTTTACCCCAGTTCTGTAGAGTTTTGATGGTGAGATACCCATGCACGACCTTTTCAGTTTCCCAGCACGGCCGAACCTTTCTGGGAATCCACATCAGAAGGCTGCTGTGGTCAGGTTGGCAGGTCACCGGTTGACTAATGGCCTTCTCCAAGGTTTGCTGGCAGATACCACGTTGCCGTGAACTCTATTGATCCCAGAAGTTTGCCTGCTGCTCAGACAGCCTCTGCGGGCAGGAGGCAGCCCTGTCACCCATCTGTTCTCGTGGCGAGGAGAATGAAGATGATCTCTTTGTGGTATCGTAAAACCTAGAAAGACATTAAAAATTCCGTTAAATTTTCATACCCTTTTAGCTGCTGAAATGTACCATCTATTAGGAGGGGGAAAAAAACCTCCTGCAATTTTATTTTCCCCGCTGCCCTTACTTCAGAGGCTACTTAAGGGACCAGGTAATGATTTTACGATGTTTATTAATACTTCATGTTCTTCCCTTCCCGCAATCTCTTCTACCAAGGGCTATGCATTTGTCTTTAAATTGAAAGTACAGAAGCTGCCAGGGGATCTTTAAGATACAGAGCTTTTGCGATATCATATGTTGTCCTGTTATGGACATTGTATGTAGGTATCTGTTGTCTCAGAGATGCTGGGTGGGTGGGGGACATTTATTTTTAAAATGCACTATCAGGGAATGGAAAGAACATGGGTTTGGGAGCCATACGTATATGAGTTTGAATCTTGGCCCTGCCATTCCCTGGCTGTGTGACTAGTATGAAGCAAGTAACTGAACCTGAGTTCACCCACCTGCCACATTGAAGAAGTAATTCCTGAATAATATCTGGTCATTAGAATGACCTCATACAGAGACCTCATAATGCAGGCCTCACAGAGAAAATCTTGTCTGATCTGAGTACTCAAATTAATTTTAGTTTCTCTTAGTTTTTCTGAATAATTATTTTTATTTTCTCATGGGCATCCTGTTGAGTCACTGGCAAGATATTCCTCACCCCTTTAGCTGCTTGAGAATTTAAAGCAAAATTGAGCCTCCTTTTTAGTGGATTTTAAAGCCATTGTTATATATGTTTAGGCCCATCTCAATTCATTTTGTTCCTATCTTTGGCTTTATTTAATCTTTAATTAATCTTTATTTAATCTTTAATCCCACTCCCCTTGTTCTGTCTTTGCCTACTAGTTATAAGCTCTCTCAACTATTTTCTAAGACAGAATAGTATATAGAAAAAACTCTGGAACATAGTAGGTACTCAGTAGATATCTGGCAAATGAATGGATGTAGAAGTCTTAGAAAATGCACGAAGAAAGGCTTCTGAGGAGAGTTAAAACAAAGGAAAGAAAGTTGAGGTCATGAGTCCTGCCTCTGAGATATCTAAATGAAGACAAGGAGTAGGCAGTTGGGTCTATGCTGAGACGAGAGATATGGCTAGAAATAGAGATTTGGAAGTCATCAGCCTAGGTGATATTTGAAGCTCCTGATATGTGTCAGAGACTCTAGCAGAAGAAGACAAATGGATCTGGGGGAAAGGAAGTGCAACACTTAAAGGCCAGGTAGAGGAGGATGTGCCTGCAGAGGAGGCTAAAGAGTAATGAACAGGGAGCTAATCAGACCGGGAGACATGAGAATGGGAGGGAACAGTCTCCGGGGAGGTTGAGAGAGGAAATGAGATTAGGACTCAAAACTATCCATTTGATAAAGTGACTTTATTATACTAGTGGGGGCAGGTGATAAGGGTTGAGAAATGATGATTAGTACAACAGCTACAACTAACATTGACCGGATGCCAGACACTGTGCCACGTGCTTAATATGGATTATTATACTGCAGCCTGTAGTCATCTTATACCTCCCCCCACCTTTTACAGAAGAGGTAAATTGAGTCCAAAGAAATTAATCACCCAGAGTCACACAGCTGGCTAGTGTGGATTCAAGCCACATGTCAGACATGTAGTCAGGTATGTAGTCTGAGATGGCAGACTCAGAATAATAGCTGAGAAGACAGAGCCAGCAAGTGTAGACAATTCTTTTTTTTTAATTTACTTTAATTAATTTATTTATTTATTGTTGGCTGTGTTGGGCCTTCGTTGCTGTGTGCGGGCTTTCTCTAGTTCCGGCGAGCGGGGGCTACTCTTCATTGCCGCACGCGGACTTCTTATTGCAGTGGTTCTCTTGTTGCGGAGCGCCGTCTCCAGTAATTGTGGCTCGCGGGCTCTAGGGCACAGGCTCAGTAGCTGTGGCACACGGGCTTAGTTGCTCCGCGGCATGTGGGATCTTCCTGGACCAGAGCTCGAACCCATGTCCCCTGCATTGGCAGGCAGATTCTTAACCACTGTGCCACCAGGGAAGTCCCCTAGACAATTCTTAAGAAATTTGGTTGGAAGGGAAAGAAAGAGAAATGGGGGCAGTTGCTAGAGGAGGAATAAGTGAAAGTGGATGGAGTTTTCTGTGGCTTGGTTGGTTGAAGATGGCAGAGGTTTGCTTGAGCAGGTCTACTTGCTGATGGGAAGGTTCCGGTAGTGAGTGATAGGTTGAGGATACCAGAGAGAGAAGGGAGAATGGGCACTGTAAGGTCCCAGGGAAGGCAGGAGGCAATGGCTTCTAGACAGGAGCAGGGATATAGCCCTTCTACTGTAATAGACAGGAAGAAGATGGGGAGACCCGGGGGAGTGTAGGCTCAGAATGGGAAGTTGACGGGGCTCCCTTCAGGTGACTTCTGTTTTCTCTGTGAAGCTGGAGATGAGATGATCATCTGTGAGTGTGGTAGAGAAGTGGGGGAGTCAGAAGTTTGAGAAGAGTGGAACAGGTTTAAATAGAGAATGTGGGAGCAAGATGATTAGAGAAAACCTGGAGGATGGATGAATGGTACTGAGAGCCTGGGTGAGGGGTGGTCATGAATTTATTATTAATCTGCCCTGTTGTGTAATTTTCTCCAGCAGCACTCAGCATTCTGGTTGCAAGCACAGAGGGCAGGATTGTTCATTTGTTGTTTTGTTAATCTTAGTGAAGAGTAGCACCACCCATCCAGTTCTGCAAGCCCTTGACACCTCTTTTTCCTGGATTCCCCGTATCTACTCAGTTACTAAGTGCTGTCAGTTTCATCCTCCAAACATCTCTAATTCATGCCCTCTCCACCAAGTTTATATTCCTGTAATCTCCCATCTGGGCTATTCAACAGGCTTCTAGCACTTCTCACTGAGTGGAAACTTGCTTTCTTCAACCCATTCTGCATACTGCAGCCAGCATGAACATTTTATAATGAAAATGTAATCCTGTGACTTCCCAGCGTAAACCTTCCCAAGTCTTCCCAGTGCTTTTGGGGCACAAAACAGAAGTTCCACCATGGCCTTCCCTTCTGGCACCATTCTCCCCTCTGATGTCTGTCTTCTGGTCCACTGCCCTTCTTGCAGTCCTCTGCGCATCGCACCCTTTTCCTCACCACCGAGCCTCCTCTTATGGTCTTACTGTCTTGCCTCTAGTGTCAAGTCCATGTTCTAGGCAGAAGAGGAGCAGGGCCAAGGGCAAAATTGTGCATGTTCAATGAGTCTGATTCCATTTTAGAATGTTCTCTTTGACAACTCACCAGCCACTTCTGCTTACATCTCATTGGTGAGAATCGTGTGACACAAATACGACTATCTGCAAGGGAAGCTGAAAAAAGATAAGTTTTTCGCTTGGTTGCATGGCAGCCTCCAATAAAATCAGAGTTGTGTTATTGAGAAAGAAGGGAAGGATGTGTGACTAGGTAGGCAACTCTTAGTCTCTGCCATAGATGAGAAAGTGTTTTCCAGGTGAAGGGTTTAATGAAGGGTATTGCTGATAGAAGTGAGAGCATACATAAAGGTTCAGAGCTGAGTAATAGGGTGTGTACAGGGAAGAAATTGCTGGAACATTGAGTTAGAGGCCAGAAAAGGGGAGGGATGAAACTGGAAAAGTAAGCAGGGACCAAAGTATAATGGCCTTTCTATGCACAATGAGTTACTTAAGCTTTATCCTATATCTTCATGTTCTCAAAATGGTATCTTGTACCCCAAATGACGTCAAGCAAGATGGTCCATTGAGTATGGAAAGAAATTTAGAATCTCTATTTATTTTTATTTCTTTCAAAATTCCATTTTTATGTATGTTTCATAATGCACACGTATAACGCATAAATTCAAGAGCATATGTATGTAATTTATAAGTAATGTATATATATTGGGAACTGGTGCTAAAGACTTAGTGGTATGCACAATCAAAATGTTAGAAACCATTGCATTAGGCAACAGGGAGCTATTGAAGGATTTTAAACAAGGAAATAATGAGGTTCATTTTGCCATTTCTTTCCTTAACAACATAAAGTTCTTTAAATTAAAAAGATATGTTTTTAGAATGTTAGTACTTGGAAAGGAACATAGAGAGCATCTACCTGGTTTTACAAGGAAAACAACTGAAGCCCAGGAAGGTGAAATAATTAGAGATGGTCTCTGATTTAGTTTGAGGCAGATCCTGGGCTCAAACCCACATCCTGTTTCCTAATGGTCCTTTGTGTGTTTTCCCTACACAATTCTTCTCTTCCTGATTCTCGTCCTCTTTCTTCAACAATTACTCTCCTCATCAGAACCACAGACATGTGGGAGCCAAGAAGGGAGCAAAGGTGTGCATATCTATTAAGCATGAACAACCAACAAAATAGAGTTTTTGTGAAAGTAAATTAACCAGTTTAGCCTTCAATTCTATTGACTGTTTTGCTCTCAACCTAGAAGTCTCAAGGCACAGATTCCTACAGTTTCTGTTTCCATGATGCTGAAACCATCTGCAGTTCAGCGCACTGGAAAGACCTTTGACGTTGTATTTGCAAAGCTAAGGGGCTACAAGACTGAACTGAACAGCTTTCTGACTTGGAAAGATAGTCTTTCTGAGAGGTGCGCTGCTCCGCTTTATCTCGGCTCTGTGCATATGAAGAAACATGTGTTCCCATGGGAATGTGTCTGTGTTTGGATATATTTCACAGAGAGTATCTTGTAAAAACTGATAGGGAAAAAATCTGATTTATAGAATCCTATTTCCTGATGCTGTGAATACTGGTTCAGGTCTATGTTAACTACTTCTTGGCCAGTGTAATTGATTTATTTCCTCATGCCATCATCAGCTGAGCTATGCAAGTAGGGGAAGCACAGAGCTGATAACCAGATGGTGAACACGATCTGTACTCTCTCGAGTATCCTAAACTATTCAGAAACTTCAGTTTATAGGGGTACAGACCAAGGGTTAGGTGTCTCTAGACGAATGTGTTTGTCAAGTTGATGATCGTGTTTACCAAGATCCTTTTATCACCAGCTGAGTCCTCTTTTAATGGCTTAGGTCACCCTGGAATTATTTCAGAAACCAGCCTGATGTTAGAACCTCCTGTGGGCTTTGCCAGACACAAATCTGAAATGAAGTCTGTAGTCTTCATGGTAGCAAACTCCAACCTCAAGCTCAATTATATGAATCATGGGCAAATGTTTTCATGTTTGAGCAAGTTCTCGCCCCTGACCGTTTAT
This sequence comes from Eschrichtius robustus, assembly GCF_028021215.1. Classification (NCBI taxonomy): domain Eukaryota; kingdom Metazoa; phylum Chordata; class Mammalia; order Artiodactyla; family Eschrichtiidae; genus Eschrichtius; species Eschrichtius robustus. The sequence goes on from NC_090826.1 coordinate 50,805,333, forward strand.
TTAAAAGAGAGACCCTGCTTAAAAACATGAAAAAGTTTTGGGATATAGGAATCTTGACTACCTTTCCCAAAGGGGAAATTTTATATATATATATATATATATGTTTTAATGTCTTTAAGCAGGCTCGCTCTTAAATATATATAATTTATTTGAGATTCTATATAGAATCCTATTTCATATATATATATATATATATATATATATATATATATATATATGAAATTGTGTGTGTATATATATATACACACATACACTAAACACACTTATCTGTAGTTTTAGGACCAGATAACAGTTTTTATTTGACAGTCCTGCATAGTCTGAGATTTAGTTTGTATATTGAAATAATTGCCTTTTATGGAACATTCTAACCACTTTGGGCACAACAAGAAAGAATCCAGTATATACCATATAATTTTATGGTCGTTTCTGAAGGGACATATATATGAGTAGAGTTTCTGATTTTTATTACTTAGAATGTAAGCTGTTGCTACAATAAAATCTCAAATTACCATGGCTCAAACAAGAAAGGGTTTTCTTTCTCTTGGTCCAGGGCTGTACTGCACCTGAATGGATTCAAGGATACAGGCTTTTCAACTGGTGTTCTGCCATTCACAGGGTTTTGACCATATGACTGAAGGAAGCCCATTCCAGCCCTCAGGAAGGAACAAAGAGGAGGGGGAACATACAGTCCTCTCCTTCAAGGTCATGAACAAGTACTTATACAGATCACTCTTACTCTCATCCCCTTGACCAGAACCTCGTCACAAGGCCAGAACTCGCTGCAGGAGGGGCTGGGAAATACATTCTTTAGCTGCCGGCCATGTGCCCAGCTGTACTATAGAAGGGACAGAGAATGCATATTGGGGAACAACTGTTAGTCTTTGCCATACTAATTAAGTTGATGTATGTTTTCCAACATCTTTTTTTCTATCTTCAATAGAAATGGATGTCAACTCCTATGAGACTGTTCCTCAGTCTACCCTAAAGCGTGAGGGAACAGGGTGGCATGAGAACTAAACTTAGTTGAACATCTACTCTATTCTATGTCCTTTATTTACGGTATCGTTTAATTATTATAACCACCATGAGTAGGTATTGTTCTTCCCAGTTTACAGGTAAGGAAACTGAAGCTCAGAGAGGTGAAATAATGTCACAAAGCCAAGTGGTAAGTTTGGCACCTTTTAATTTTCTAGTTATTATAAAATTTGATTCTGGAAAAACAGCTGATTTTCCCTTTCTGCGCCTCCATTTCCTCTCCTATAAGCTGAGGGGATTGGACTATATCAGCTCTTCTCAAGCTGCAGGCCTTCTTAAAACACTGATTGCCAGGCCCCCTGTAGAGTTTCTGGTTCAGAAGATGTGGAGTGGGGCTTTTCCAGCGAGCCTCCAGCCATACTTTGAGACCCATTAGAGTAGATGATCTCTCAGATTTCTTTCAGCTGTTTCCTACTGGAGGGCCAGTGACCTTCATCTCCTGTATTGGTGGGTGATCAGAAACATTACTACTTCATGCAGTGACTTCCCAATGGCTTTGGCCAAGTTTAATGATGATCCAGGAAAAGTCTCAGTATTCATTTACTGATTTGTTCAACCAGTATTTATTGAGTATTCCATGCGCCAGGCATCGTGCAGAATACTGGAGATAGAGTATGATGAAGACACACCTGGCCCCTGCCTAGGATGTGCACATAGACTGTGGAGAAAACAGATTATTCATTTACTGTTGTTATTGAAAAGGATGTGCAGGGCCCTATGAGGATAAAATACTCTTCTCCAGAATTTGCGATGATAGCTTCAAACTTTACCTAAACAGGTTTACTTTCTGCTGTGGTCTTAAGTCATAAATTGTCTGTTTTCTATATCTAGTTTGAATTTTGTTCTTTGCTTTTTGAGGTATTTCTGTCGTGCCAGTTCAGTAAGTGGCATTTTCAATGAATTTTTGCCAACCTAAACGTCGCCTTCCTGTCCTAGATGAAACCTTGGCTTTGTTCAAAATTTGCATTTTCATTTTTAGCAGATACTGACAGTGTAAATAAACAGCAAGAGCAGAAGCCCTTGTCTGAAGCAATTTCCGCACTATTATTCCAACTTCAATGAAGTTAGAAGTCCTAGGGAGATGAATTCAAATAGTCATCTCCATCCCCACCCGTACCTCCAGCAGTTTGGCTTTTATGAAGAATAAAAGTTGAAGGATTCAGAGTTCTTGAAGGGAGGATGTCTAGTATAAAAAGAGAAGGAAAGGGAATAGCGTCTTGATAACAGTTTTCGTTTGTTGAGTGTGTATTATGTGCCAGTAACTGTTGCCAAACATTTTACATGAATTATCAAGTAAACTTTCTGACAAACCAGTGAGGTACAAGTTCTATTATTATCTGCCTTTATAGATATGGAAATCAAGGCTCACAGAGGTTACATAACTGGCCGGAAGTCTCATAGTTATTTGCTGGAGGAGCAGGGATTCAAAACCAGGCCTTTCTGACTCCAAAAAGCTCATGCTTTTTACCAGTAAATTACAACCTCAGTCATTTCAATCCATGCATTTTTCATGGGGATGGTGCTGAATCATTCGGCTTACTGGTTTTCTGACTCATCTCACTGAGCAGGGCCATATCCGATGTGTCTTCTGCACTTTGCCTTGTATCCTCTTTCTTCTTGCCCATTTTTCTAGCACAGTGCACCTACTCCATCACCTTCTTTCTTTCCATTGGCCGTAAAGCAAAAGCTTCTTATGGACTGTCTCTGTGATACTGTAGAAGTCTGGTAAGCTTGCCAGGGGGTAAAAGTACATTTGTTCAGAACTGTAATGTTTATTTGAAAGGGATGTTCAATCACAGATCTGACTTTTTTATGAGCCTCATCTATATCCTTGTGATTGGAAAAATGTTTCAGTCAGTAATGCCTCCATGAAATTTCACTATCACATGCATTTATTTTTAAAGATTTGGCAGTAAAAAGCACTCGAATTATTGATAATACGTAATACATATGAAGTAAATAATGTGTGTTTTAAAATGAAATTTACCACGATAGTGATGAGAATATGGGCTTTTATTTTTTGTAAGTCGAAGACTTATGAAAGATGGGTTATCCGTCACTAAGGAATATGTAAGCCCATTAATCTGGGGGTTCAGTTTTTCTCTTTTTATTGGCAAAACATGATTCTACTCTTCAAAAGAAAGAGTTAGGAGTTTTACTTTTTAAGCTCATTAAGATGGTTCCAAAAGTCTTGGCTAGCAAACACCTTTTTAAAAAATCAATTTTTCAATAATTTAGAGTGAAGCAGACCCATATAGTTACATTTCCCTTAAGGGAGATATGCTTTCAAAATAATTAAAGTAGAGGCAGCTTTATAGATCTTGAGAAAATGTGCTCAGAAAATGTCCTTTGATTTGCTGTGAACCCCGAAGCTTTGATAAAACTGGACAGACCTGGGATCAACTTCCCACCTTCATCACTAGCTCATGGCACATGACCTAGAGGTACAGAGGATGCTACCTGCCCACCTCATCTGTATACTCTTATCCCTTTTCTTAACAAAAGTCAGGCTTTCAGCTGCATATAGGGCTCTTTAAAGACAACATTTCCCGGCTTCCTTTGCAGCTACCTATGTTCATCTAAGTTTCGGCCAATGAGATATAAGCAGAAGTGTTCTGTGGAATTCCTGAGAGGCCTCCTTTAAAGCGAGGTGAGGGGGCTGTTTGGAAAGGCACCCTCCTGCATACCTGAATCGGGTAGGTTGGCTGGAGTTCTTGCAGCCATTTTAGCTAAGGAAGACAAGGGCCGTACCCCAGGGTTGGCAGAGTAGGGAGAGCTTTGTGGTGCTACCATACCTGCCTTGGATTTGCTATCTCTGGACTTCTCTACAAGATAAATTTATTTCTGGGTTTTTTTAATGTCGCTATTTTGTGGGTTTATAGCTACATTTAATCATAACTAATAAAAATAGTGACTCATCAAGTTTGGAGAAACAGCAGGAACATTAACATAATAAGTTTAGCTGTCATTATTGAGCACCTTGTATATGCCAGGAACTGTTCTGAGAGCTTTATTTGTAGTAGCTCACATAACTCATTCAACAGTCTTCTAAGACACTGTTATCCCCATTTTACAGGTGATGAAACAGAGGCATAGAGAGGTTAAATAACTTGCCTAGTGTCATACAACCAAGCCAGGAGTTGAAACCAGTCTAGCTCTAGAACTTTCTCTAAACCACCGTGGGAAGGTGACTTGACAACATTTTCAAAACAAGCAAAAACTAGACTCAGACTCCAGCTTTTCCCCATATAGGAGATTTATCCCCTACACCTGACTTTGTCACTAATTATGTTGAGTGTCCTCTGTCACTTCGTCTAACTCTCCCTGTGCCTCGGAGTTTCCACCAGTAAGAGGCATGTAACAGTACCTCACCGTGTGTATTGGGCATCCACTCTGAGCCTGGCACTCTGCCAGGTACGAGAATACGTTAGTGACGGTTCTGCCCAAAAGGAGTCCACAGATTGCTCAAAGAGTTGAGACCTGAACCTTGAGTAAAACTGAGGAACAAGGGAAATGCAGAACAACATTACCACGTCCAGGGAAGTTTTTGCTGCTTGGCATATAGTAGGCAACCCATGAATGTTTCTGGAACTGAAGTGACAGCACATGATTAAGTGCCGTATGAGCAGGAGGAAATAAATGTTGTGAATCAAAAGGAATGGAGACCTTTGGAGTCCAAAGTGCTCAGGCAGTAAATTCTCGGTTAATGTTGGTGGGGTCAGTAAGTGAAGGAGTCTTGCAGATTTGGTAAGATTTGGGTCGGTGGTAGGTAAATTAGGCTGCTCTCTCCTTCCTGCTCTTCCCGTATGTCAGGTTTAGTTCCTTGAACACATTCCACGCTTGCCTGCTTTGGTACCTAATACTTTTCTCTCTCCTGGCCACGCTTTCCCAGCCTCTCTTCCTAGAGAAGTTCTGCTCGTCCTTCTGGTCTCAGTGACCTACAGGGAGGCTCTCTTGAGTAGACCAGATCTCTCTGACATACCCGCCAGATGTGGTAGAACCCATCAAAATGGAAGACTTGGTTCTATAGGCAGTACATATTGTGAGAATTTTGTCAGCCAGAATTATCCTTGAAAACCCCATAGAAAGTGAGCTCCACGGTGGAAACTGACAAACCAGCACAGGCAGTAATTACAGTATTTATTTCTTCTTCCTTTGAGACACTGGCCTATTTTAGGGTCTAGGTTTATGAAAAAATTAGATCACATTCAGCCGAGCACCCCTAGGGGGTTACGTAGTAGACCATGATATAAATGGCGCCCTCTGAAATTATTCAGTGCCTGCAGAACTGTACACAGTGGGCTTGTTAGAGTCATATGTAGCAATAGGAGACACGTGCACTATGGGAAAATCAGATCTGAAGCCAACCCAGCTGGGTTCCCTGAGTGGGATGGTGAAATAAATCACTTGCATTATTTATGTTGTTTAATTTCTCTCTGCATCTCTCATTTGCTTCCTGAATCCTGTGTACGGTTGAATTTGTGTGTCGTATCTATGCAAACCACAAATCTTCTGCACTTCCTTTTATAATGCTCATTATGTTTGAATTTTTCATGGATTGTTTGTAATTATGGGTTTAATGTTCCTACTCGATTATACATTCCATGAGGGTAGGGGCATGTCCACCTGCTGTGGCCCCAGCACAAACACAGTACCTGGCGCAGTTTTTCTAGGCAGTTCCTTGCCAAACATTGATGTGGCTTTCCACTCCCCGGCCTTCAAGACGATCCACTGAACTTCTTTCTCACTTACTCAGGGCTGAGATCTGGAGCTGCTGAGGCACTCAGTTAAGCGTGGGGGGAGATAAAACCTGCCTGGGCTGGTGCTGCTCTAATGCTGCAGAAACTCCTGAAACTGATAATTATCTAGAGACACTTGATATATGAAGGGCCTTAGGAGCTTTGGCTCACCTTGGCTCATCATCACCTCATTAAGCCCCCCACCAATGAATGCTCGTCTCACCATTCCCACTGCCAACCCCAGGCCCCAAGGCTCCTCCCCAGCCTGACTTTGAGGCCCTTTCACAAGTGAACGTCACTGAAACATGACCTTGAGCATATGTCAGTGTTGGTTTCTGAAAAGACTATCCAGTAACACCAGCGTTATCTTCTCCCTTTTAATTTTTCCTTTTACTTTGAAAAGAGTAAAAGTAAAGGCAACTAAAGAAAAGTCAGAAAGTAAATGAAAGCAGAAAATAATCTTACCACTCTAATACCCCAATACAATTTTAATTAACTTTGCCTTTTTTCTGGCCAATGTAACACAACTGAAACTATATACTATCAATAGTTTATAGTATACTATATACTATCAATAGTTTATAGTATACTATATACTATCAATTTATATACTATATACTATCAATAGTTTATAGTATACTATATACTATCAATTTATATACTATATACTATCAATAGTTTGTGACCTGCAGTTTTTAAAGTAACACTATTACATATTCATATTTCCATTTTTCCATTATGCTCTTTATAAGCATAATTTTAATTACAGCATAAACTAAAATTTTCCAAAAACTTGAAAATTTTATGTATCTAATTTTGCTCTTGTAAAGTAATAATAGACACTTACATGTAGTCCCTATCGGAGGAAAGCAATCAGGCTGTGTCATTTTCTCAGATTTCATCTTCCCAGCTCTGGAATTCTGTAAGAAAAGGCTGAGTACCCTTAGGATGATAAAGGTAAAATATAATATCTCAACTCTCAGTTGTTTAAAGGCCAATGGCTAGGTTAGTTCTACCTCTCCACCTATCCTTTTGATAATAATTATTGTTCATTTATTTTGTGTGTGCTGTCTGGTCCCACACTGTAGTATATGCATCAAGAGAGATGTAATCTCTCTGCAGAGTCTAATTCTGCTGTTTCCTCCAAATTTCTGTTATCTTTTGAATCTGCTTGCCTATTTGGGTTTCTGTCTTTCATGTTAGAGCCTGCCTTCAGAGTATCAGGTGATCCTTGGCTATCTGTTTACATTCGAGAATGGTGTACTAAATAGCTGATTGAAAATTCTGTACAGGGCTTATCAGCACGGTCCTTACTGTAGGGCAAGCTGGATGGTTTGCTTAGTAAGAGGATCTTTGGGTCTCTTCTCTTGCTCTCATTGGAGTCCCCAGAAAGAGTATCTTCCAATATTTTAATATCCTATAGCAGGGATATAGGCCTGGCTTCTCGAGTTCAAGAAAGCAGGGTAGGGAAGAGGTTGGATGCCTTCATGTTCATTATGAAATCTTTTGCTGTTTCTTCCCCTTTTTCACTTTAACTTCCCCACTGTTAATTGCCTGGTATCCTGTATCCAGATGCCTCAGTTTTGCTTTTTCCAGGGAATAAGCATCCAGTCTTTGGCCAGGTTGGGGAAAGGGATGGTCATGCCGGTGTCAAGTCACTGTTGAGTTTACCTTTTTATTAAGTAGGCTTTCAAGCAGACCTCCTATTTTCAACCACTCTTTAACCTCATTTCCAGAGATAACATGTGCCGCTAAATTCCTAAGCCTTTTGGAGTTCTGCAGGGCAAATTGTGTTGCTTCTTAGCTTTCCTTACAACCAATTTAGGATTCAGGTAGCTTAGGATTGGTAAATCTATTACCATTCATGTTTCTTCTTTCTAGCCTCCAGAAGTTTGTTGCTGCTATCACCTTTTACATGTTTTTGGCCTTATTTCTTTTAAAAGACATACCTCTTCTATCTCATACTCCTCAGGATGACGACTATCACAAAAACAGAAAACAGCAAGTGTTGGCAAGAATGTAGAGAAATTGAAAGTTTTGTATATTGTTGGTGGGAATGTAAAATGGTGTATCCACTATGGAAAACAGTGTGGTGGTTCCTTAAAAAATTAAAAATAGAATTATCATATGATCCAGCATTCCATTCCTGGGTATATACCCAAGAGAATTGAAGGCAGAACTTGAAGAGATATATGTGTACACCCATGTTCAAAGCAGCACTATTCACAATAGTCAAGTGTCCAATGACAGATGAAAGGATAAACAAAATGTGGTATATACATACAATGGAATATTATTCAGCCTGAAAAAGGAAGGGAATTCTGACCCTTTCAAGGATGAACCATGAAAAGATTATGTTAAGTGAAATAAGACAATCACAAAAGGACAAACACTATATGATTCCACTTATATAAAGTACCTAGAGTAGTCAGATTTAGAGACAGAAATTAGAATGGTGTTTGCCAGGGTCTGGGGGGAGGGGAGAATGGGGAATTATTGTTTAATGGGTACAGAGTTTCAGTTTTGTAAGATGAAGAGAGTTCTGGAGATGGATGATAGTGATAGTTACACAACAATGTGAATGTACTTAATTGCACACTGAACTAAAAATGGTTAAGATGGTAAATTTTATATTATGTTTAGTTTACTGCAGTTTTTTAAAAAAAGGAATACCCCTTTACTTTTATTTCACGCCCATCGTGAGAGAGAAAACTGATTAATATGTGCACTCTATTACTTAAATAGAAGTCCATTGTTTCCTGTTTTATAGGAAGACTTTTGGAAGTTAAATGACTTGCCCTGGTCACAGAGCTAGTCATAGGCAGGCGAGGATTTGATCCCATTCTGGGAGGAGGGCTGGGGCTCTTACCTGCTGTGTTACATAGACCAATTCATTCTTTCAGTAACCAGCAAATATTCATTAAGCATTTTCTTTGTCCCATCACTCTTGACAGTAACAGTGAGCAGGAATGTTTAGCTTATATTACATTACAGTGTGAAGAAGGGATTCCATACAATAGCAAGAACATACGTAAACAAGACAGTGGCAACTATTGATACGTGTTACGATGGAAACAAAGTGCTGACTGCAGTGTGGTGGGAAAGACTTTTGAGTTGAGACCTCAACATGAAGATGGCTTCAGCAATGTGAACATGTGGGCAGGAGTGTTCCTGGCATAAGAAACAGCATGTGCATAGGCCTACGGAGGGGAATAAGCCTGGCTCCTTTGATGAATTTAAAAAGACCAATTTAGCAGGATGTAGTCAGAGAGGGGATTGGCAAGAAATGGGGTAAAAGATGTGTTAAATGTGGAGCCTCATGAGCCTTGAAGTAAGGCAGCCAGAGTTTTCCTCGGGGTTATAACAGAAAGCCACTGGAGGTTTTTCAGAAGGGAAATGATGTGATGATTTTGCTTTTTAACATGCGGTTGGCTTTCACCAAGTATCTGCCGTGTAGCAGGTGCTTAGGTAGACACCAGAAACGCAACAACGAGCAGACGCTTTTTCCCACAAGGAAATTATAGTCTGGTAAGGAAGAAAGAGCAGACAATGCCAGTAACACACAGCAGCGTAGCCCGCAGTGTGCGCTCTGGGACTAGAGATGAGTTTTAGGAAAAAGTGTTCCATGATCAGTATAGAAACCTGTCTAACTTAGTGCAGCTCAGCATTTCCCAAATTTACTTGCACCAAGAGCTTCTTCTAAATAACATCTTCTAACAGTTCTTTGAACTCATGGAGTGTGAAACACACGCCGGGAAACACTGAATTTAGGAAAGATGACAATTAAGTTATATGGTGGTGGGATGGCTCTGCTGAGAAGGGAACTAGCACAGTTCAGGGCGTGGAGGAGGCAGGCATTCAGGGTGGCCTTCCAGGAGGAGGTGAGCCCTGAGTTGCTTCCTGAGGGCGGTAGAGAGGTTAGCCATGTGAAGAAGCAGGGAAGGATATTCCATAGAGAAAGAACAGCCTGAGTGCAGACATGGAGGCCCAAATAGCCACCTCATCATCCTAGGAAAATAGATGTACTAATTTCAAGCAGGACAAAGATCCATTTGCTTGTTTTGCTCTGTAGTGGAAAGAGTTGTTTTAAAATGGAGACAGTAGAATGCAATTTTCCTAATCTGGATTTTAATGTGAACTTCCGATTTCTGCTTTCCAGTAGGCCCCTGTCCTCTGTTGCCACGTTCGGCCTGTCCGAACCTTCACCGTCTCCTTTCCACACCCTTCTCTTCCCCTGCCCTGCACACTGCGCAGCTTTGTCTTGGGAAGGCCAGACAGAAACCCCTCGCTGTGCACCTTTCTTGCCTGTGTCAGATGGCGGAGCCTTCCTGGAAGTGTGGATTTCCTGTTAGTACCTACAGCTCTGTTGGCACCACTCTTTCACACTGCCGCCCAGTTTTCCCTTCCACATTCTTCCAGGTTCATTTTGCATCTGATTGGTGTAAGGCAGCGTAATTAGAGGATGTCACATTTCCGCTGGAGGGCCTCCCTCCTGTGCGCCCGGCCCCTTCCATCTGATAGAATAGAGGCTCTTTACATGGATTATGTTTTCTTCATTGTTATTAAGTGATTAGTAAAAATAGCTTCCACTTATTAGCACTTACTAGGTACTGGACACTATGCCAAGCACTGTATATTACCATTTAATTTTCATAACCCTAAGTATGTGTTATTAGTTCTGTTTTACAAATGAGGAGAAGGGGGCTAGAGAGTCACTTGCCCAAGGTCACTCAGCTGATCAGAAGAGAGGGCATTATTTAAACCAAGAGTGCAGTTGTAAATTTCACGCATCCAGTACACAGTGCCATTAAATATTCTAATTGTAAACATTTATTTTCTGGGGATTCTGTGGTTACGTCTGCTTTGTGTTTCAAACTCACCAGGAAGCTTTAAAAAGTACGGATTCTAGGGCCCCACTTCATAACCACTGAGCAGAAGTCAGATGGGGCCCGGGAATTGCTGTTTTCGAAAGCTCTCTGTGGGATAATGCAGTGGTTCTCATCAAAATCGCTTGGAGGGCCATTGCTGAGCCCCACCCCAGAGTTTCTGCTTCAGGAGGTCTGGAGTGGGGCCCGAGAATGTGCATTTCTAACAGGTTCCCAAGTGCTTTTCATGCTGCTGTTGGGGATCCCACTTTGATAACGCTGGTCTGATGCAGTAGGTAAAAAATGAGGGAACAGAGCCAAGCGGTAAGAACAGGAGGGTTAGCATTTGGAAAGCAAACGCTAATGCATTTTTCTTTTCTTTTCTTTCTTTAAGTCCTTGAGGCATTATTTGGTTCTGACCAAACATTTTAATTAAGAAATAGGAAGGGAGATATGTTGGAGTGGGATTTGGAGTCAGACAGCTGGTATCAATTCCCAACTTCACCACTTAGAAAGGCTCTAGGCTTCAATTTCCTCTGCTGAAAAATGGCGATGCTAATAGCTGCCTCCCAGCCATTTCATAAATGGCATTTCAGTCTCCATCTCTTCCCTTTCCACTTACCTCAGGAAAGAATTGCGAAAATCCAAAGGCTTCACTTTTACTCTTAGGTTCAGGAAGTTTTTCGGGCTGTGGAAGCTAGCTATAGTGTGATTTCATTTTTCCAATTATTTAGACCTGATGTAGTTGGTTTCTCTTCTGACTCTTTTGCCCGCTCCTTCATTGTTCCCAAGAGCATATGCGAGGTGGAAAAACGGTAGTATCCTGGAGCATCTGTTGGATAGTACGCTAGTTCATGGCCTGCGGCATTGGCTCTGGGGAGAAAGCAGTACCAGCCTTCCACTGGAGAGGGAGACTAGAGGTTACTAAGCAGAACCTCACTGAGGGACTTTGCAAGTAGGTTTGGAAGACCATCATTTTCCCAGGAGGAAAGAGTAAAACTAAAGCAACACCTGAGCTTTGGGATATCGGTGTTTTTACTCACTGGCTGACAGAAAGGCTTTACAACCAGAGCAACTAGATCCTAACTTCAATCCTGCTATTTATTTGAAGTGGGACTCAGACAAGTTACAAGTCCATCCTATATCTTGGTTTCTTTATCTACAATATGGGGATGACCTCCCCTCCCTCACAGGCTTAATAAGAGTTTAAATGAGATGAGAGCTGTAAGGTGCATTGTACCATGCTTGGATCACTGCTGGTGCTTAGTGCAATGTGGCCCCCTTCCTTTGTACCATGATTTGCTTCTATGTAACTTCCTCTATAAGGGGGAAAAAAAGAGGAAAATAAAATACTTATGGAAAATCAGTTAAGTGCCTTGTGGTGTTCTAAGCTCTTTTATATTCATCATCTCATTCATTTTTTTCACAGCATTCCTTTTGAGTACTATTCTTCCCAGCTTATACAAGGAGAAGCAGCAGTTAAACACATAACCCAAATTCTTACATCTGATAAGTGATGGAGTGGATTTGGACCCAAGTGTGTCTAAATTCAATACTTGGGCTCCTTCCATCCTATCTCGCTATTTGAGCAAGGAACCTGGGACAACATCCATCTAAGGAAGGAGATGCAGGGTTTTGGGTTTGATTTTTCTGGCTGGAGAAAAGTATTCATACTTTTGCCTTGTTTTTCTAGTTCCTTAAGGATGTGAGCTACTGGAGGACATTAGACACCTATTTATGGCTTCCACTTCTAAGTGAGGGATAACAGAGGTGCCATTCCTAAACTCCTCAAGTAAACCATGATGCCATGCATTCAGAGATGTTCTCGACAGTATTATTTATAAAAAGAATGGTTAGAAATGACAGTGTTGAATTTTATCTGAGCCCTGTGCTCCTGGAAAACAGTGAAGGTTTATAAATGTCCCCAAGCTTTACATTCCAGGAAATGGCCTACTGCAGAGAAGTGTCCTTCCCCATGTGACTTGGATAAGACTCCTGGATGCCTCCTTTGTTCACTTCTTACGAGGCCAGACACAGACCCTCCAGATTCCCATTCTTTGCCTTATGAGTGATTAGCTGCACTGCTTGTCCCCACTGATCAGTTGGAACAAAATGCATGTTAACCAAACTTCGTCCTTCCTCAGGCCCCTGAACTTTGGCCTACCCTCAGCCTGAACCATCGTACAGCCCTCCTTCAGAGCCCTGTATTAGGGTTCTCCAGAGAAACAGATTGATAGGGGGTGTGTGTGTGTGTGTGTATGTGTGTGTGTGTTTGTGCACACGCACATTATAATGAATTGGTTCATACAGTTGTAGAAGCTGGCAAGTCCCGAGATCTGCAGGGTGAGGTGGCAAAGTGGAGACTCAGGAAGAGCTGATGTTTCAGTTCAAGTCCAAAGGAAGGAAAAAAGCCCCTGTACCAGTTCAAAGGTTGTCAGGCAGGAAGGATTCTCTGTTAGTGGGGGTTGGAGGTAGGTAGAGCAAGACATAAGCCTTTTTGTTCTATTCATGCCTTTAACTGATTAGATGAGGCCCACCCACGTTAGTGGGGGCAATCTGCTTTACTCAGTCTGTTGATTTAAATCTTAATCTCTTTCAAAAACACCCTCACAGAAACACCCACAATAACGTTTGATCAAATATCTGGGCACCCTGTGGCCTAGTCAGGGTGACATATAAAATTAACTGTCACAGGTCCCTCCCCCAAAATAGTCTCGCCTCAGGGTAAGATGCTTTCTGATCTACTATCCAGTCACACCACTCTTTCATGCCATTTCTCTACATTTTGTTCTTTCTATCCTTGTTTACTCTGTAAAAGAAAGACCCCTTTTGTCTAGCTCTTGGGACACTTGCAGATCTTGTGGTCACAATATTCTCCTTATTGCAATAATTTTCCATCCCTTACTGCAAATGCCCCTTTACCCCCTTACAATAATCCTTACTAAGTCTCTCCTTACTAAGTCTGGATCTGTTTTTAATTTGACAGAAACAAATTAAGTGTCTGAAACTAAGGGATTAGTTAAGTAATATGGCACATCCGTACTACAGAATATGATACATTTTCAAAAAGAATGTACTCACTGATGAGTAAAGAAGTCTGTGATGTATCACTGAGTTAAAAAGGCAGACTATAAAATTGCATACTTGTAATATCCCTTGTATCAATACATAAAATTAAATACTTGGGTATCTTAATATTTTGGAAGGGTATTCTCTATTAATTTCAGTAATAGTTATCTCTAGGAGGAGGAAAATAAGGGAAAGGTTTTTTTTTTTTTCTCCTATCTTTCTGTATTGTTTGATTGTCTGTAATGAAGTTGTATTATCCTTGTAAACTGAAGAAAAACCACGGTGCATAATAGCTTTGTGATCTTTATTTTTGTTTAAAAAAATAGTCAATTCTGGTTATTCAAGCCAGGGCCTGGTGGACTGGCCTCATGGACACCCCCCTCCATGGATGTCCACCCTTGATCACCTTCCAGAGGCTGTACAATCCCCAAAGTCTCTCCAAAAGGCAGAGTCCTGCACAGTTTGTCTGTTTCTCCTCCCAGCTGAAGGCACTGAAGTCTGTTGGAGATCTGGGCTGGCTTCCTCTGCCCTCGGTTCCCCCTCTGGGAGCCGTCCCTCTGGCCGTTGTGAAAGGATGAGAGGGCTGGTGACACTTCTGGGCTTTGGGCCAACCTTTTTCATTTTGCGCAAGGTCTGTTCAGTCTCCCAGGTCCTGTGTCCAAAGAATGAGACTTTAAAATGGAGAAATCAGATTTTGTTTTATGTACAAAGCTTGATCTTCTTATCACTTGAGCATTTTTCCCAAAATCTCCATGAGCCTTCTCCCTCCGCCACATACATACTGGATGACCTAGAATGGAGACTTAAAAGACATTAAGTTAGAGCATCATTTTTGGACACTTCTGCTGAATTCCCATGGCAACATGGTTGAGGGCTTCAGGGATTTTACTCTGACATTTGGCTCAATGGCAGCCTGGCAAATTCCACTCCTCCCCGTGGGTCCTGCAGTGCCAGCATCCTCCTTCACTCAGAATGAGGTCATTGTCTTTGTGGTTAAATAGTGGACACTTTCTGCTCTTCAGCTTTTGTTCTACAGTACAGCCTTAGAGACTTACAGTTTTACAGCTCCAAATTACCACCCCTCCCCTCTAGAATGCCTCCACATTGGCAGCCTCTCTAGATTAAGTTCTAGATTAGAACCTCTGTTCCTCAGCCCCCCAAATCTGGATGTCTCTTAGGTGTCAGGGCTAGGGTATCGTCACTTTGGGGCATTTCCTTTTCTAGTTGAACCAGATCGGATTTATATACTGATGCCATTTGGGGGGGAAAAAAAAAAGTTCTGGTCCTTAGAAAAAAGTTTAACAACCATAGCCACATTCCATTTTTTTTTTCATATATTTGAGATGTTTCTGGGCTTTGGTGGTGAAAGAATCTAACGTCTTAGGATAAACAACAACAACAAACTTAGCCCTTTTTGCCTTTATGTGCAATATTTCTTTGTAGCTTGGCTATTGAAACACAACAGCTATTAAACAGCTGTTAAACTGAGTTCTTCATAGCAGCCTCTCCTTGCCCAGTTGAGTTCCCTATACATTCCCCTCTCCTCCTTTATATGTATATTTGCCTGTCTGTATCTGTGTATTCATTTCCCTTTGAAGGATCTCAAAACACAAAGACCCTGGTCTTTTAATATTGTCTCTGTATTGTTGAGTTTTGCTATTAAACCTGACCAAAGGGACACACTGTCGTCTGCTTTCCATATTCTGTCTAGTAAATGGTTGGTTGTCAGGACAACGGCATTGAAGGTGGAGGGTCATTGATAACCACATGAATTCTTTAAACAAACATGATGAGAGCAAATTCCAGTGTGTGCTTGAAAGCTGCAAAAGAAGAGGAAAGGTTTCAGACAGGTTCTTCCTTTTACAAATTTGATACTCCCTTTAAGAATTAGCTTCAGTTGGAGTTGCTCGTACTTTCATTAAAAAACCCTGAATCTTGGCAGTGCCCTTGTTGGACAGTGTGCTTGTCCTTCCAGCATGTTAAGCGGGACTTGAATAGCACCCCGACCTGAGCACCTGCCTGTGCTCTTGACAGAGCCCCTAGCACAGCAAGGTGGTCCTCCACTGTGTCTCAGGAACAGACACAGAGTAAGTGCCCAACACACATTGTAGGAATGAATGACCTCAAGTCTTCACAGTGTCCCTTATAGATGCATTTATGATTTATATCTGCAAAGAAACTGAATTCAGAGACTTTAAGTAACTTTTTCCAAGACACTTAAAAGTGTGAGGGTGGGGATATGCACAGAACTAGAACCCAATTCATCCTGGCTTCTAAGACCACACTCTTTTCATTATAGCACACTGCCTCACTGTAAAAAAAATAATAACAATAAGGAAGAAACATTTTAAAAAGGCAGAACACGCCTAAGATGAAGTGTATGCTTTTCAAAACAAAGGTGGAAAACCTTTTTCAAAGGTAAAATCGTTGGGGAAAAAAGAAAAAATAATATGTAATTTAATGTCCATTGAGAATAAGCAATTAATTCTGCCCTCCAGGGGTGAATTTATGTCTAGCTTATTTGCACATGAAAGTACAAGATTGGCTTCATTTATATGAAAGTAAGACATCTGGTTGGGAAGTAAAAAAATTGGTCAATTACCTGAATCATGTTTGGTCTACATGATAGAAAAGCCCCAGATGTCTTCAAATCACCAGATGTTTGGCGTTGTGCGGTTAACACCAGACCCACCATCTGACTTTGTCATGTGAGAGCTTGCTGTTTGATTCCCCCATTGTTAGAAGGCTGTTATCATTTTGTAAACCAGCAGTTTGCAAACAGTAGTCTAGACTAGAGGCCGACACTGGCCCCGACAAAGTGTTCACTGGTGTGTGATAGGATGAGAAAATAAATTCATAAAAGGAAATGTATTTAAGTGAATGTCCTTTATTTTGAGATCATCTCCTTTCTCTTTTTTTCAGTGATAGAACATTGTGTCAAATGATCGTGATTCTAGGATTTTTTTTTAATGAATCTAGGGGACCAAATAAAAAATTGAGAACCCTATGTCAGTCCCCAGTTTTTTTAATGTGATTTTTATATTTTACTGGATCGTGCAAAAAGAAAATAAAACTGGCAAGACCACTGCTCTAAATCTGGTAATATCTTCAGCATAATGACAGCCAAAATATTTTCATATATTTCCTGAATTTGCCTTCCCCTAGCAGTGGGGGAGCTGTCCATGGCAGAACTGTTTGTCTGTTTCTTACAAGCATTGGTCATCTTAACAGTCAAGGGTTTTGCTGACAAAATCATAACTTTTCCTTTTGAAGCAAACATTTGGTCCTTAAAATAACTCTGAAGGGAACACCTTCAGCGCTTTTAAAACATTTCACTCTGGAGACATGCCATGGAGACACGACCATGGGGAGACACTTTTTGTGCTGGAAAACTGAATTCCATCACTGTGAATATTTTAACAGATTTTCACAGTTTCTGCAGTTTGCTCTCATAACCCCCAAAGCATATATCTCTACATGCCCTAACATTGAGGATCTCTCCTCAAGCTTTATAAGAACCTCAGCCAGAATGTGCCAGGCAATATCCCATGCACCAGCAGTATGGAGTCATAGTAACCATGACACCTCACATTTAATCAAGCATTTGCCATGTGGCAGACAGCATCCTAAAGTGCATTATATGTATCATCTTGTTTGATTCTCACAACCTCTTTGGGAGAAAAATAGCGTTATTGTACCCTTGTTAAAGGTGAGGAAACTGCAGCAGGGAAATTGAATCAATTGAATCACTTGCCCAAGTCACAAGCCCTGTGATTTGGTAAAGCCAGGATCCCCACCCAAGCCTGCCCACCTCCTGACCTGACCTCCTGAGTGCTTTGATAAACTGAAAGAGCTCTACCCTCAAGGCAGTTAGAATCTAAAATAGAAGAAGGAGGCACAAGGAAAAAAGCCATTATGTAGAACAGAATGATGGAATTCCAAGAAACATGCTGTGGGATTGTAGAGGAAAGACTGATGAATTATGATCTACCCAGGAAAGGCTCTTTGGAGGTGGCCTTAGGCTAGGTGAGGACAAAATAGGGCATCAGCAATTAACTAGAGAATTAGGTCACTGTGGGTGTCAAAGTGGATGATTTCAAGCTAAAAAGACTGCACTTTGTGCTCTGTTTAGTTCAGAATTGGCCACCTACACCGCTGGAATCCACTGGATCCTTGCCACCTCTCCTGTTCTCCCCGTGACTTAGACTCTGACTTAGGTGAGCCTCCTGCTCCCATTGGGGGAGGGGGCAGGATGGCACTGTCACAGCAGGGAGTATGGAGAAGTGGAGGATGCCTGCCTCTAGTTGGGAGCCCTAGGGTTCAGTCCAGACTCTACTACCACAGGGAGTGACCCCAGGGAACCCACCTTTCTCCTTGGTTCAGTTTTCTCTGCTGTAAAAGAAATACACTGAAGTTGATGGTCCCTAAGGGCCATTTGAAGTCTGTTTTTGAAACCTGCCTAGGAGAGGAAAGGAAGGAGCTAGATGATTCAGCATGCTGGGATTTCATGTTCCTGGACATGACCCACCATGGGAGCCTCTTGTAAATGAAGCTTCCTCCTTTTGTATCCATGACAGTCAACACACACTTGAGATCATTCTCCCTGGCTCCAATATCTACCCCTTTGAATCTACGTGGTACAGTAGAAAGATCTCAGACTTTGGAATCTGAGAATCCTGGATTGAAACCCAGACCGTGCCCCTCATCAGATAGGTGACTTTGAATAAATTATGTAACCTTTCTGTTGTGTTTATTTCTACAACTGTAACATGGTGATTCTAACACTAGCCTAATGGATTTGTTGCTAGCATTGAAGTCGATAGCAACTAAACAATGCTAAGAACGGTGACTGAGAGTCCGTAGGTTTTGATAAATAGGCACTATTAGGATATTTATCTTCCTAAAATACAAGTTGTATATTGTATACAAGCCACTCCTCTGCTCACTGACCTATAGTGGTTACCAATTGCTTGTTAGAACAAGTCCGAAGCCCTTGGCCTGGTGTCCCTCCTTAGTGATAAGACCTGGGGCTTTTCACCTATAAGTTGACCACCATCCACTTCTTGAATCGGACTTGACCAGGCAAAGAGAATTTGAGAGCCTCTATTTCACTAAGGATGATATCCACAATGTCTTGTCACCATAGCATCACTGTACCTAGTGAGAGGCTTGGGCCTGCTGGTCAGCCGTTTTCTAGGCACGTGCATAAGCCTTAATACATTATATTGTGCCCGAGTTAGAGAGATGAGAGTGTACGACTGGTGGGGATTAGATTAGGGAACATGTTCCTTGTCTCAGCAGTATTCAAGAGTTAAACTTGAATCCAGTCTCTGCTCTTGACTCTCCCAACTGCTGATATTCAGCATCCTGGGGTGTGTGTGTGTGTGTGTGTGTGTGTGTGTAATCTTTTTGTCTAAGTTAGTTGATCTGTACTTTATGTTCTTTTCTTTCTAAAAGAAATCTATAAATTCAGTTGAATGAATATTACTGAGAACTTATGTTCTGGACACTGCTAGGTGCTAGGGGGAGGGGAAATGAATGCAGAGATAAATAAAATTGTCTTTGAGCTATTCTCTGTCTAGTAGGAGAGAAGGAAAGAGATAGACACAGGGAAAAAACAAAACATAGCATAAGGGTTATTTAAAATTTGATTTAAAATATATGGTATGTTTATTGATTGAACACCTACTACAGGTCAGAAGAGAAGGCTAGGGACATAAAAATATAAAAAAGAGAGTCCAAATCACAGAAGAGCTTACAAGATTATAATAGTTACAAAGTATTACTCAGAAGAGGTATTGGCTGGGAATAGTGTCTACTGAAAGTAAGCCCTATGAGGGCAGAGACCCTTATCTATCTTGTTCTTTAATTCATTGTCAACACGATAACAGTGCCTGGCACATAGTAGGTATTCAGTAAACATTTCTTTAATGAATGATGAATGCTAAGGATATCATCAGAAAATTATTTACTCAGTAATTTAAAATAGAACATAATTCCTAGTTAAAACAAGATTATTTTTAGGAGGAAAATGAAGGGACATGAACAACTTAATGTTTTGGAAGATGTCTTTCAACAGGTGGCAGAACATGTCAGGTTTGAGTTTTTCATTACTTTCTCTGAGTGAATAGTTCTGGGTATGTGTACCTCCCATTCAGGAGCAAGAATTACTAGAATGTTTTTCAGTCAGTCTTATATCAGTTGTGGTTCCAGGTGTAGAAAACTCCGTGAGCCAACCTGCCCAGGTAAGATCTCTGTAGAGGAATTTAGGTGCTAGGTATGCATCAAGCCCCTGATTCTGTAAGTTCTTTTAAAAATAAGTTTCCATAGCCAGTCTACTGCCAGCCATGAGCACACAATAGTATTTTGTTTTGTTTAGCTGAGGGTTTGTGGTTCACGTAACTTTCGAGCTCTACCAGAATTGGACCAGGTCTTTACACATCTTTGAAACTACCCCAGCACATAGTATGCCCATGTGAAATAACAAACTCATAGAAACCACAACATTCTTTTGAAATAACTCCAGCCTATTGTTTGAAAGTTGGTCTTGGTTTTCGTTCTCCCACCTTGAAACCAGATTGAAAGTGGATTCAATCTGAAAGGACTCAGAGACCCACTCTGCAGGCAGGGCAGGATGTCACTTAGAACTGTCCCAGCTGATCCAGTTGGCCTGCTGACCTTGGCAAAACTAAGCGGGGATGGGGGGGGTCCAGTGCCAAACAAGGAGGAACCGGCTTGCATAGCACCCACGCCCAAACCTCTCTCTGACATTTCCACGGGCTTTGAGCCAGCTCTCCCCCTGGATTTCGTCTCATGTTTGTAGGAATACAAAGGAACACTGAACCTTCCAGTTAATACAACACCCCGCCCCCAGCTCCCCCTTCCTAGAGGGGATAACAGTTCTGTTGACCATTATAATGCATTTTCTGTCTCCCAGCAATCCACACAGTCATTAATTTCTGCGGCTGACGTCAGGAAAGAGGATTATGTGTGTGTCTGAAACTGTTCCCAAAGTGCTCATTAGTCATAGATAATTGAAAAACTGGTAGG
Source organism: Eschrichtius robustus (assembly GCF_028021215.1). NCBI lineage: Eukaryota > Metazoa > Chordata > Mammalia > Artiodactyla > Eschrichtiidae > Eschrichtius > Eschrichtius robustus. The sequence continues at coordinate 50,826,091 of NC_090826.1, forward strand.
GGAAGATTTGGTGTAATAGAACCCCCGCCTGTGAAGAGCGACTGTAACCACCGGCTAATTGTAGGCCCCAGCTCGTGACCCTCACGCCAACTCTGCCCATCAGAATGGGAACCAGTGGACAAAAGCCCAAGAGCCCTCAGAGCAATTGCTTTTTTACACCCCAAGGTGAGAGTGTGTTCACAGGAACAGAAGCCAACCAGATCAAGAAAATAAGTGAACTGGCTTTGGGCCTCTCCCCTGCCTTCAGGCTGAGGAGCAGGATTTGGCAAAGGCTTGCGGTATTCTCCTTACTTTAATTTTGCTTTTATTTTAACCTAACTAGTTTCTTTTGATCACAAAAGGAATACAAGGCCAAGGTACAGAAGAAGCACAAATGACAGAGAAGAGCGCCCTGCCCTGGATCCCAGTCCCCGCTGTAACAATATTCTATGTATTTTTCTAGGACTTTTCTGAAAGCGTTATGTGCTTACGTTTCTGTGTCCTCTAACAAAATTCATAAATGGGATCATACTCTGAATGCTACTCTGCATCTTGCCATTTTCACTTAATTTATCTTGGACTCCCTTCCAAATCCATATCTTAATGCTTCCTCATTCATTTTAATGGCTATGAAGGATTCTGCTGAATACATGTGCCCCAATTTATTCACCCTGCACCGATTTAAGGGGGAAAACACCTTCAAAAATATTACACAAGAAACACATGTTCAAGGTAGAACAATTAGAAAGTATAGGTTGGGGACTTCCCTGGTGGCACAGTGGGTAGGAATCCACCTGCCAATGCAGGGGACACGGGTTCGAGCCCTGGTCCGGGAAGATCCCACATGCCGCAGAGCAACTAAGCCTGTGCACCACAATTACTGAGCCTGCGCTCTAGAGCCCACGAGCCACAACTACTGAGCCTGCTCTCTAGAGCCTGCGAGCCATAACTACTGAGCCCGCGTGCCACAACTACTGAAGCCCGTGTGCCTAGAGCCCGTGCTCCGCAACAAGAGAAGCCACAACAATGAGAAGCCTGCGCGCTGCAACGAAGAGTGGCCTCCGCTCGCCGCAACTAGAGAAAGCCCGCGCGTAGCAATGAAGACCCAACACAGTCAAAAATAAATAAATAAATAAATAAATTTATTTTTAAAAAAAAAAGAAAGTATAGGTTAGTAGCAAGAAAAAAAAAATCATAATTTCACTATCCAGAGAAAACCTGTTCTCTGTATTTTTTCCCTGGGACTGTGTTTTTACAAATAAGTCCATCTACATCTTTGTTGTTGTTCTTAAAAAGAAGTCATCTCCGGGACTTCCCTGGTGGTCCAGTGGTTAAGACTTCGCCTTCTAATGCAGGGGGTGCAGGTTCAATCCCTGGTCAGAGAGCTAAGACCCCACATGCCTCAGGGGCCACAAAACCAAAACATAAAACAGAAGCAATATTGTAACAAATGCAATAAAGACTTTAAAAAAATGGTCCATGTCAAAAAATCTTTAAAAAAAGGAAGTCATCTCTACATAATGTTTCGCAGCCTGCATTTTTCAGTTGGCTCTGTTGTTTTAAAAATAAAAATGATTTCCTTTTCTCGCCTTTCTCGCTGCAGGTTTATTTTCTTAAATGATAAACAGAGAGCTCAAAGCTGTTGGTCATCAGGCTACATGGCCTTAGTTGGCTCCGCCTGAGGTCCCCTGCTGCCTCTCTTGTCCAGGAGGCCACAGGTCTTCTCTCCTCCCTGGTGCCCTCTTTGCAAACATATGAACGCCTCAAACACTCTGTGTCCCTTGGGGCTCCCTATGGTGAACGCGCTTTTCACTCTAATGGCATCCATCTCCCCGAGCGCTGAAACCAGCAATGTGCCACCTGTCTTTCCAGACCAGGCTCAAATGTCACCTTCATCTTGATTTCCTGCTCTCCCCCGGGCCACCCTCACCGTCCCTCCTCGGTGCTCTGGGATCACCACGCACATTCCCCTTTGAGAGCGTTTCATCTACAGTCTGGAGAGCCTTGGTTTGCACAGACCACTGTGTGAGCCTTCTGAGGTCAGAAGCTCCTCTTTCACTCATTCGCCAGCACCTAGATCTGGGCACAGGGTAATCGAAAATATCTGGGGCCATCCTCATTACCACTGTTCTTGAAATGTTTGCTAAAATGCGTGAATAAATGGTTGAATGAAGAAGGGAAGAGACTGAAAATGCTGAGGCTGTGAAGTTCTCATTAAGTCTGGGAAAACCGATGCTGTGATTAATTTAATTTTATGGTGAAAGAAGAGCGAAAGGAGGATTATTTCCGGAAAAGTCGTCAAGACACACTAAAGCCTGCTTCTGACAGCTCTTCTGGTCCCCAGTGCACTTCTGGCTGATAAAGTGTGATTTCCTGGGATGAATTCTCAGAGATTCCCGCCTGTTTCTATCATCCTCTCTCATGCCAAGCTGTTTCCCTTTGGGCTCTAGCTAAACAAAGCTTCTTCCTGCTTGGGGTCCAGATAGACGGTTCCTGAATGCTGTGGTTCCAGTTCACAAGAGGGTGTTAATCTTCGTGCATATTTATTTTTGTTCCTAGACGACTGGATGGAGGAGAAAGCCTGGCTTACTGCCCTAGGTCGGGTTCTTTGGAAGCAGATGCTGAGACAGATTTGGGGGTTATAAGATGGTCATTAGGGGTTGCCACCTGTGAAAGGAAGGGGGCTGGAGTAGGATTGGGTGGAGGGAGAATTCAAATGTGATGAAGTCCCACGAGACCTTGGCCGACCTGGCAGAGTATTCTGGAGTGAGTGGTGCCCATCAGAGCCCTCTGATCCCACTCTGCTAAGTCTCTAGGTGTGGCCGCCCTGGGAAAGGCATCACCTCATCAAGATGATACTCGAGGAGCTGGCAGCTGTCTGCTGACAGCTGGCAGCTGACCTGACTGCCCACCGGACAGCAGGTCCATCCTTAATGGGGATCCAGGTGGTGATGGCTCCCTATCTACCATACTCCCCATATCCAAGCAACCACCACAACCTGCCATTTCTTTTTCTTTTTTTTTTAAACATCTTTATTGGAGTATAATTGCTTTACACTGTTGTGTTAGTTTCTGCGGTATAACAAAGTGAATCAGCTATACGTATACATATATCTCCATATCCCCTCCCTCTTGTGTCTCCCTCCCACCCTCCCTATCCCACCCCTCTAGGTGGTCACAAAGCACCGAGCTGATCTCCCTGTGCTATGCGGCTGCTTCCCACTAGCTATCTATTTTACATTTGGTAGGGTATATATGTCCATGCCATTCTCTCACTTTGTCCCAGCTTACCCTTCCCCCTCCCCGTGTCCTCAAGTCCATTCTCTACGTCTGCGTCTTTATTCCTGTCCTGCCCCTAGGTTCTTCAGAACCATTTTTTTTTTTTTTAGATTCCATATATATGTGTTAGCATACGGTATTTGTTTTTCTCTTTCTGACTTACTTCACTCTGTATGACAGACTCTAAGTCCATCCGACCTGCAATTTCTTGCTCCACAAAATCTCTCCTATCTGCCTCTGTTTCTGCATCTCACTTGCCAATAACGTTAACGAATGCCCTTGTCTTTTCTCTGGTTACTGAGATAGCTTCACTACTGCTTTTCCTTACCCTGTTCTGTCCTCTGCTACAGTGCTGCCAGAGAGACCTTTAAAAAGATGCAGATCCATGTCTGTGAGTCTGGGTAGTATATTCAATATCTTGTAATAAACGATAATGGAAAAGAGTGGAAAAAAAGAATCTAGATATATACATATATGTATCACCAAATAACTTTGCTGTACACCTGAAACTAACACGATATTGTAAATCAACTCTACTTCAAAAAAAGAAAAAAAAAGATGCAAATCCAGTCAGCTCACTCCCTGGCTTAATGCTCTTTCAGAAGCTTACAGTGATCTTTGTGATAAATTCAAACACCTTAGTCTGGATTTCCCTACTTTTCTCTCCAATCTTATAGGCCTCCTCCACCCCCTGCTGGGCCCCACCCCAGCTTATGTGCCAGTTCAGTCAGCCCGGTTGGCCGTCTCCCTTCTTTCTTGGCCTTTGCTCAAGATGCTGCCTCTGCTGGGAAATCTACCTGTGCTCCTCCAGCATGTAATTTGAACCCAGATCTTATGGCTGCAAGCCCAGGCCTCTCTCTGCACCTCGCCAGCCAAGGCTTCTTTCTAGATGACTGTCCAAAAGGCTTGGAAGTGTACCCCACCCTGCTAATCCTTTTTCTCTTCTGAACCTTTTTTTTTTCAGTGAAAATGACAGCCTTTGTGTTTGTGAGGACTGGGGATGAAGGTGGAATAGAAGTTCCCATTTTGACCTTCCTGTGAAAATTCACCCTGAAAAAAAAAAAAATCTGAAATGTAGTGGGCAGGATTTCTAAATGGTGCCACTTTTTAAACATACATAATGTTTGTTCTACAAATACATCTCTTGATTCCTTCATTCACTTAGAAGCTGCACCAGAATGTAAATGTAAAGAATAAGAGCACGGGTTTGGTATCCGTCAGAGTGGAATCCATGCCCTGTGCTCCAACACTTTCAGTGACTTTCCCCATCCATCTGTGCAGTGGGGACAGATTAGAACAGTACCCACGTAGGGTATGTTCCCATAGGGTTATTGTGACAATAAAGTGAGAAAATGCATGACATGTCCTTAGCACGGTCCCCAGTGAATAGAAGTGCTCAGTGAATGGGAATGCTGCCTTGTATGTGCTAGCTAGTAGACATAGTGACATGATTGAGACAGTGTCCAGAGCCAGGCTGTCCGCAGCTAAGGGTGCTGCTCTCCTCCAGGTTTCTGCTGGTTGTGCATGCAAAGCAGACTAGAGGCTCTCTGTGCTCTCCACCCCATCACTTGAGCATCTGGACCTTATCCTCCAGTCCAGTGCTGTCCAATAGAAATATAATAGAAGCCAATATGTAATTTAAAATTTTCCAGTAGCCACATTAAAGTAAAAAGACATAAGTGAAATTAATTTTAATATATCTCATTTAACCTAATATATCCAAAATATCATTTCAATATATAATTGATCTAAAAACTATTAATGAGATATTTTACATTCATTTTCTCATATGAAATCTTTGACTTCTGATGTGTATTTTCCACTTAGTACCTCTCAATTCAGACTCTCAATTTTCACTGTAAATACTTGATTTAGATTTCTTAAATTAACGTTGAAAAAGTAGATTTGCACGCCCAAGTTGTTCCAAACGTACTTAGAAGTTTTTCAGTAACTGAACTATCAGTTTTGAAATTGAAATGGAAATGAATTCACATGAAATTAATTTAGCACCTTGGTTACTCGGGCCACATTTCAAATGTTCAATCCGCATGTGCCTAGTGACTCACATGTTGGACAGTGGCACTCTAAGAAGCCATGCAGCGGGTTCAGTCTTCTTCTGCTTCTTTTTCTTAGCTAAACTTTTTCCAACTTGGATAGAATTTGATAAATGGATAAAAATGATGTTGTGGAGGAGCTTTGTTTTCAGTTAGGGGAGGTCGTGAGCCATTCGCCCTCTGCCTCCCTCTCTAACCACCCCCCCACCCCCGCCACCTCCACCCGCAGAAGTCCTGCAGCACCTCTGTGCGTCCCTGGAACTCCATGGAACAATTGACAAGTGGCAGGAATCTTAGCACTGAGCAAATGGCACACATTCAGAATCTTGGACCCTTGGAGCTCAGAGGGATCTTAGCATATATAGAGGTCCAGCCCCACCCTTCTTGCAGTGCAGAAATACTTACGATAAATTCCTTGGCTGGGGTGGGTGGAGGGCGTGACTCAGCCCCTGCTGAACACCTGGGAGCAGATGGATCCCTTCATTCTCTAATGACTTACATGGTTCTCTGTGTCCTGATCTCATCTCCCTAACTAGGTCGGGGGCAAGGATCGCCTCTTACAGCGACACAGCGCCCACACAGCGCAAGACAATCAATAAATTCTTAACTGAAGGCCTGACTGACTGCAGGAATTCAAGGTCACCCGAAATATCAGGGTCACTGCATTGCACAACTCCAAAGAACACCATTCACATTGTACTCTGTGGTTGTGCAAGTAGCAGCCTTGTAAAGTTTGCAAAGTTTAGACTGGGCTCTCTTTTCCAGCTGAGAAAAACTTTTAAGAAATTCTTTGTTGAAACAAAATAATTTCCTCCCTTATCTTCTGATAGGAAGCAACTACATAAGTAAATTTTCTCAACTTCTTTAGGAATATACGTTAATCAGGGAGTGTGTATGGATGTGTGAATGTGTGTGCGTGCGTGCGTGTGTGTGTAAGGTGTGCTGGTAGGGCTGCTGTGTTAGGAAGCTCGTTTGGAACAGTTTGACCATTTCAACCTAGGCTCCAAGAGGCCACTGCACATTTGTATCTTTTGGAATTTCTCATGAATGGAATCTTTCTCTGATTTGAAAGATGCCGTAGAGCTCTTGGCTTTGTAAAGCACCCCAGAGCATGACCTTTGGGAACCAAGGACATATACCAAATGAGTGTAGGGACTCTTCGCAGCTGCATGGTTTCCATCTTCATGAAGCTGAGAAAAGGCAGAGGAGAGGAGGGGAGGGGGCAGAGAGGTTCTCTTAAGAAAACCCTCTGTTTGCTTTTGTGTTTTTCAAACTGACAGGTGTTTATTTTTTCTCCTGTCTACCCAGGAAACCAAGTGCTGCCTCCTGGAACTTCTCTTGGAAATGGGCTCACACCAGAGGCAGCAAAGGACCTTGGCCTTCCTGCTGGAATTGCAGTGGCAGCTTCACTAATTGATGCCCATGCGGGAGGACTAGGTAATCTCTTACTCCATGTCACTACCAACACTGTGTTCAAACTCTCCTCAGGATCAAAGACACTCCTTTTCTATTTTTAAAGCGAAGACTGAGAGCTGGTGATTCAAGATACAGTAAAGAAAAACCTTTAACAGTTAGGCACGTGGGTAGAATTGTAGAACTTTTCTTCAATTATAGGATTCATTTATAATTTTATTAATTTCTCCATAAAATAATAGAAAAAATGATGTGAATAAATATCTGGGTGGTTCTTTCCTTTACCGAAAATTTGATAAAGGTACATTAACTTCCAACCAGCATGGATGATGATGGTGTACTTACCTGTACTGCTTTCTTCTACAGATACTCCAAAACCCTTACAATTCTAATTTTATTTTCATAATATATTTGGCTTATATGCGATGTCCAATTACTTCGGTATATCCCTGATTTCATCTTCTAAATAAGTCTCCAACCTGGCATTCTTGTATTCATTTATTCATTCATCAAAGACCCATTGAACACTTAGTATGTCCCAAGCATGGTGCTGGGGGACAGTGAAGTTAATTAAAAACAAACAAACAAACAAACAAGATCTCATCCCCAAATGGAAGGCAGACAATGAGACAAGGTTTACAGTAAAGTGTGATAACTCTATCCTCTTCTTCATCCTTATTGCAGTTTTTTGGCAGGGAGGGAGGCATTGTTCAGATTCTCAATATTTTTCACTTCAACTGTAGCCAAATTTTTCCTAGCCTTTCTTTCTAAGAGCGTTTCTTTTTAAATTATGGTTCAAACTTCATGAGATCAATTTAGTAGACCATGACCATTGGATTTTCAGAATAGAATGGACCGACCAGAGTAGAAAATCTCAGAGTATGTCTAGCACAGTAAGGGTAAGCACTTTTTTGTGGAACTTACGTTTCCACTTCCATTTTATGTGTCTGTGCGTGTGTATACTGGGCCATGATGAAAGTGAATTTCTTACTGTGGGTTACGGTCCAAAAAAACTTTGAAAGATATTTTAGTCCCTACTTCATATTACAGACAAGAGTTATCTATTTAAATGCTTTCATCGAGCTGCATTCCCAGAACTCTGTCCATGCATCTTCACCTCCATGTCTTTGCACATGTGTTTCTCTGCCTAGGATGACTGGTCCTCCACTTTGCCCACTTGCTAACTTCTACTCTAAGTTGAAAACCCATCTTAGATGCTTTCTCCTCTGTGTAGCTTTCCATGGAAGACACTTCCATTTATGTTGAAATTCTCTAAGCTGTCCTTCTTTCAGCACTTTTACCTATCCCTATGGAAGAAATGATTGTGTTGTAATTGCTGTTTTATCTGCTTGTCTTTTCCACCAGACTGTAAGCTCCTTGAAGACAGGGGCATTGTATTACTCATCTTGTGTAACCTGTGCTGAGCTGTGTCTGGTTCTTATAGGTGCTTGATAAATTTATTAAATGAATAAAGTCACATTAAGGCAAGAATAAGATAAAATAGCCCTACCCTGTAGAGTGAAAGTTAATCTGTTTCCTTATACAGCAGATTATTAAGCAGTGACTAGTTCTTCTGCATGGTCTCTGGATTTTCAGAGCAGGATAGCTCTCATCTATCTACAAACATGTCTGTCTTATTCATCTTTATGTGTTCAGGATCTAACACAGTGCCTGAGAAATAGTAACCAGCCAGTAATGCATGTGGGTTGGAAAATACTGCTTATAGGCAAGGGTGTTTCTTTCCCTTTTCAGTGTGGGCAGTGTCTGCTTTTGATTGGAATGTCATGATTTTGGTTTTTAAGAACAGGTACAAAGAGAATTTGTGGTCTAGACAGACATGGAGTGTTCCTGTCTCCTAGTAATCCTGACCTCCCATAACCTGCTTGAGGCCCGGGAAGCTTCCTCCATCATGCTCTTTCACTTATCCCTGGGCCAGCAGTCTCCGTCATCTACCCGCACCCAGGGGACAAGCACTAGGCTTGGACCACCACATGCTGAAAGTCAGCAGGCTGCACCTTGGGAACTTGCAGGACTCTGGTTCCCTTGTCAGTTTCCCAGACCTCCCTAAGGAACAGACTGAAACACACCTTCTCACTTCTGCCCAGGACTCGCTGCGCCCTCTAGGAGGGGAGACTGTGTCCTTACAGGCACCTGGTACTGAAGACACTCAGAGATGGAAGTTGAACCGCACTGAAAGGAATCCAGGCCATGAAACGACCCCCCCTCTTTTCCTAAATCAGAGATGGTCAGTGGCAGAAATTTTTACCCCTAGAAGCTTTGGCTGAGATTTTTTTTTTGCCCTCTAAAACACAAATGCATGGGGCTTCCCTGGTGGCGTAGTGCTTAGGAGTCCACCTGCCAATGCAGGGGACACGGGTTCAGGCCCTGGTCCGGGAAGATCCCACATGCCTCAGAGCAACTAAGCCCGTGCGCCACAACTACTGAGCCTGTGCTCTAGAGCCTGCGAGCCACAACTACTGAGCCCACGAGCCACAACTACTGAAACCCGTGCACCTAGAGCCTGTGCTCAGGAACAAGAGAAGCCACCGCAATGAGAAGCCCACGCACCGCAACGAAGAGTGGCCCCCGCTCGCCACAACTAGAGAAAGCCCGCGTGCAGCAACAAAGACCCAACACAGCCAAAAATAAATAAATAAATAAAAACAAAACAAAACACAAATGCACTTACGTTAGTGAGTTTCCCTTGTGTTTTCCAAAAGTAAGTTCTTTAAGTGGAAAGATGGCCTAGGACCTTGGCTTCTTAAAGGGCTGAGCCTAGGGGCCAGCAGTGGCTGGGGAGGGACCAGGCAGGCGATTCTCAGCTGCTGTGGGACAGTGAAGACCTACTGAGCAACTTTGACCAAGTTTTATCCTTCTTATACCTCCATCTCTCCCCTTCACCTTACAGCCAGTTTAGGGTTAGGATGTCTGGGAAAAAGAGATGGCCTGGGAGCAAATATTCCCTCTTGTTTCCCACGCCGCCTATGCCCCTTTCAGAATGTAGAAGAGAAGAGAGGCCTGAAAATCTTGAAAAGGTCGTCCACCCATCCAGCCGTGCAGTTACTAAAGATAGCTACCGAATGTGTGTAAACATGGTGGTTACTGGTCTAGGCACTGGAGATTATAGCAGTGAACCAAGCAGCCAAAGCACCACACCTTTTGGAGAGAAAATTCTCATTCTCTCCTGGCCTGCATGTTTGTAACTTAATAGTATTGGTTTGAGACAACTAACCCCTGAGACATATCATGATGCTGTAATAAGGGCTCTGAACGTGGGATCTGAAGATCTGGGTTTAAATTCTTACTCTCTCTACCTGTGTACCTTGGGCCAAATATCATACCTCTTCACACTTCCGAATTTCCCCTTCTGCCATACAAGATAGTGATGCCCTCCTCACAGATGTGTTATGACATAAACAGGTAAAGCAGCTGGTGTAGCATCTGGCACATAGTAGGCACGCAATAATGAGGTATCTTTCTTCAATTTTTCTCACTCTGGAGTGACAGTGCCTGGCACAAAGTAGGAGCTTTATAAATGGAAGTTCCCTGAGTTACTATCCAGGAGAACTGTCTTCCCTTTGCATAGGCAGTCGGAGAAGAACCCCAGGCTCCTGGACTTCATCTGCCTTCCATGAATCTGCCCTAAATTTCCTTCCCCAATACTCTTTTACAGAACACAGGATTCGCTACTTTAAGATTCTGTACAGATTGTGGTCAGAAGCAACCTCATGATCTGGTTAGATGAACTCCATGCTAAGAGATTGTCAAGTGTCAGGTTAAGAATCTGGCTTTGGAGTTGGATGCCATCCAGGCCTTGCACAAACAAGCCCCTGACAATCACGGTCCCTTCAAGTGCTGACCTGGTGTGACCTACCTTGGACCCCACATTCTGACTGGTACGAGGGGTCGGCATTCTGCTTTGGAGAAGGACTCTTGGACTCTCAGTCTCCAGGGAGGCCTGGGACGGGAGGATAAAGATCAAAGAAGCAAGTGGAACTCAGCTCATGATTTTTCCAGTTTCTGGAAAAAAGAGGAGGAAGGACTTGTTGGGAATAGAAATCGAAGCTAAGAGAACATTTTGTACTTAAGGTGCTGGTTCGTAAGTTCTCCCGCAGATAGCCAGAAGACGGGAGGAGGTGTGTTTGCTCTTTGTGGGGGTGGTTCTGGCCAGGGCTCCGGCTGCTGCTCTCTTCCTAGCTTGTAAAAATAGTGGTAACTTTGTTCCAGGTCTGTTCTTGGCTCCGGCAGCCCAGCTGTCCTGAACGGCAGTAACAAGCTGATTTCTGTCTCAGGCCCTCTCCCCTAGTTGTTCTTCTTTATCAGACCAGCTTCTGATTCTCCATCACATCCTGAAGCCGGGCTGTCTCCTCCGGGAGCCTTCCCTGACTCCCCCAAGCTGACTTAAGCCCTCCTTCCTCTCGCTCCCATGATGCCTGGGACTTGCCTCCTTTACAGTACACATCACCCAGGTTTATGTGCGCAACTTTGTCTCATTTACAAGTTTGTGAACTCTTGGAGAGTGAGCCCCGTGCCATTTCATTCTTATATCCCAGCACCCAGCACAGTGTTTTGCGTGTGGAGGACCGTTAACACGTGCATATTTAGTGAATGAGTGAATGAATGGCATCCCCTGCGTGAGGGATGGATATTCAACTGAGAAGTAGAGTAACCTCTCGTTACAGAGGCGGCTGCCCTGTACATTAGGTGTGTACCTGGCTCAGTTCTCCATGAAGCGAATGAGTTGTTCTGAGCACTCCCTGATCCAGTCCTGGATGTCTGGAAACTCGTGTCCTTTGTGCTCCCATCATGTTAGCAGGTGTTGGCCAAGAGCAAACGTTGTGCCTAGGTTTAGCGTCACTCTGATTCCAGATACTGGGTTCTTTGCCAGATGTTGATTTGGCTTAAACTGCTCACTAGGCCAGATGTTGATTTGGCTTAAATTGCTCATCTGAGTTGCAGAATCAAACCAAATTGAGGATTTTGAGTTTCTCCCTCCCCTCCCTTCCCCTCCTCTCTCCTCTTCCTTCCTTCCTTTCTTATAGCAGAAGAATTGGTTTAGCCCGTCTTGCAAAAGGAGCTTCTGGTCCATGCCCTCTTGGAGCAACACATAGTTAATTCCAGTGAGCAGTAAAGCGTGCCAACTTTTCTTCTCACCGTTGTCAGTGCTCTAGAGCAACACTGATTCTCACAGCAACTTTATACATACTATTATTTTGTTCCATTCGTTAAATGAAATAATGAGGCTCACAAAGACTACCTAACTTACTCAAAGTCACACGGTTAGTAAGTGGTAAATGCATGATTTAAACCCACACTATCTGATTCCAGAGCTCCCACTTCTAGTCACCATGCCTTATGGAATGCATATCTGTTACAGTGTGCTCCAGTCTACTCTTGAATTTGACACTTAAAGTAGCATTTGAGTGAGTAACAAGTATTAAAAAAAGAAAGTCTTTCAATAAATATTTATTGATGACCCCCTTTACTAGTTGATGAGAGTATAAGGTGAATATGAGAGAGAACTGGACTTGTGGGAACTTGTAGTCTAGTAGAGAAAACAAACATTAAGTAAACAATGCAATTATATGTTCCAAGTATATAAGGCTTCGGAAAAATATGGAATGGGCCCAGAATTGAGACTTGAAGAATTATAAAAGGATTCCTAGAGGAAGTGATGTCTGTAATGTAACTGCAACATTTCCTGCCCTATTATTGCTTCTTGGTAAAATGCAATTCATTTACTTGTTGTAACTTTCCAACTTCAGTTAGGCTTTATTTCTAATAATAATAATAACAGTAATACACTAATAAAACAAGAATCACTACCCTTATTGGTACTACCTTTCATGTGCCAAGTACTCTGCTGGACACTTCATATACTTTATCTCTTGCTTCTCATGATGATCCTACAAGGCTATCTGGTTATTTCCCATTCTGTACGTGAGGAAGCTGAAGGCAGAAAGAGTAACATTTCCACCATCACATAGCTAGTATTGTGGCAAGATTTGAACCTGAGTCTGACTTCAGAGCCCTTGTTCTTTTTCTTTGTACCAGTGGTTCTCAACCAGGGGGGATTTTAACTCCCCAGCCGCCCCCACAGTACATTTGGCGCTATCTGGAGACATTTCTGTGATTGTCATTTGGAAAGAGGAACTGGTATGGCATGTGGTGGGCGGAGGCTAGGAATGTTGCTGAACGTCCTACAGAGCTCAGGGCAGTCCCGAAGCAGAGAGTTATCCCGCCTCGAAGTGCTGGGAATGAGAAGTCCTACTCTAAACCGAAACCCTTCCAATGATAGTATTTCCCTTCATCAATTCAGTTTATTTCCGTAGAAGCCAAAACACAGCCCCAAATAAGGGTCTTACTGATGTATTAGTACTTTGTCAAAATAGACTTTGTGAAATTAACTCTTCAGTGAAAATAGTTGAGATAAGACAGTAGAGTGAAGACTTCAGACTAGGGAGTATAAGATGATTCCTGCCCCTTCCGTCTTACCCAGAGTCTGACATGAGACCACTTGTCCAGCTTTCAACACATCATATACACTCGCCTCCTTGCCTTTGGTCATGCTGTTCGCTCTGTTTGGGGTGACCCCGCTCCCCACCTAGACAGTCCTACTCATGTGTCAGCAGTCAGGCTACATGTTACTTATACAGTGGAGATGTCTCCAAACTGAACCCTGCTCTTAGAAACCAGGATTCACTCCCTCCTCTGTGTTTCTGCCACACTTTCACCTATTTCATTTTTCCCACCAAATCATGTTCACTCTGCCCATCATTCAGCATAGGACCCACAGAGTCAGTCCCCCGTGAATCGGTGAGTTAATTAAGATAATAAAAGTGAGAGGATTTTGAAATATACAAAACAAGGATTGCTAAATCCAGGTAGGGGAGCCTTTAAAAAATATATAGATACCTACAGCAGCCTACCCGCGAAGGATCCTGAGTCTGAGTGTCTGGGGCGGGGCCGGGAAACCGATTATAGGATGGAAGTCGTCACCTGGTGCCCAGAGGAGACGGTTTGCGGGACAGGTTGGCACTGGGCGCACAGGTCAGAAGCAGAAGTGGTGTGCAACTCTCAGGTAGACAAATCAGACCAAACCACAGCTGTGCTGAGAAGGAGCCAGGCCCAGGCTCGGACCGGAAACTGGGGGCAGGAGGGAGTGTGTCCAACAAGAAAGAGAAGCTTGGATCCAAAGAGGCAGACGGTCTGTAAGGAGGGGGATTAGAAGAGCAGATAAAGTCTTGCCGGGGCAATCTGGAAGGAGAAAAGCGGTGTCAGTGCCCAAGCAGATAGGGCGAGGATGACTCCGGGAGTTCCTGGATGTGAATCAGAAAGGGGGAGGAGGAGTTTGTTGGTGCGATTTTAAGGTTATTGTGTTAGGCTGAGGTTTGGTTTAATGAGAACCACTGCCGCCTGAGACCAGAGCAGCCGCATGAGCCTTGGTGAGGGGCAGAGGGGATGGGGGGAAGGACGGCTTTCGGTTTGCTGTCCCCAGACCCCAGGCCTTTCCCAGAACACTGCGCTTCTCTGGACTGTGAGGGATGAGCCTTAGCTGGGAGACCGCTCTTTTCTGTGGTCAGAAATCAGGGAGAAATGCAGGCCTGCGGGGCTACCGCCCCCTCCTACTGTCCTACCCCTCTCTAAATCTGTGCCACACAACCCAGGATATGCAGCTATGAGCCTACCCTGAAATGGTTAACTTCTTTATTTTATATACAGAGTCCTGTTTGGATAATGAGTGATCATAGGCTTAAGAACTAAAAGGTTGCTCAAAGACTTTCTGTATCAAATTCTTCAATATGCAGATGAGAAAACTGAAGCCCAGAAAAACAGTGAGTCATCCAAGGTTACCCCAGCAAATTACCGTCAGAGTTGAATTTAGAAACTGAGCCTCCTAATTCATTGGTCAGGGGCCCTGCCCCTGTTATGCCACACCATCTCCAAATTAGGAAAAGGGAATGGTTTTGGGTATCTGGAACTCCATCCGTCGTGGAAAATAAGAACAGGCAAGAAGTGGGTGTATTCACACCTGTGCTTATGTATATGTGCAGCTGTATGTGCATTGCATGTATGTACACGTGTGTGTGTGTATACATCCCTGTATGTGCGTATATGTTATTCCGTTCTACACATGATATCCCATTTAACGGCTGCAGTCAGGATCCTGGCTGGCTATCAAATAGGTAAACTAGTTGTTCTAAGCCACTCATGAGTAAGTCTCTTCCATTTCGTGGTCACAGTCTGCATTAAGGGTCTCCCTCAAAAGCTGGTAATAATAAAAATACCTGGCATTTCAAGTTCCTTCTGAAAAGTTCAAAACAATTGTTTTTGTTTCAGTCTGTGCCCAGCTTTGTGCTGGGCACTTAAATAGTCAGTGTCATCAGCTCACAACCACACTGTGGGCTGCCATTGTTTTCTGCATTTAATATACAAGGATATCAAGGTTTAATAACTTGTTTCAGTGTGACATTTCAGTAAATGATAAAGTTGGATCCTAGGTCCAAGTTTTTTTTTACTCCAGAGCCCATGAGCTTTTTCCTGCTTGCCCTTCTAGTATATTTATGTATGTCTAGGTATGTCTGTGCATTTACTCACCTTAGCCTATAATTACACAAACATATGTCTATATCTAAAACGGAAGATAGAGCTTCTATTAAACATTCTTCCAGGTAGGTTTGTTTCTAGATCCATTTTATGGATGAGAGAGTTGAGGCCCAGATTGGGGAAGGGACTTAATAAAATATACTTCAAACAGCACACATGTTTGGGGCTCTCCCAGTCACGGGGAATAAGACCAGGCTTATTAGACCAGGCTGGCTATTTTTTGACTGTGTAGTGGAGAGATCAGTAATACTAAAGTTGATAATAATTTTGTTGATTATTTTTGTTGATTAAAGTTGAAATGAATGTTGATATTAAACTTATCTGTGTAGTGACTTGCCACTTTCAAACCATCATCCTGGTATTTTTGCTTCCATTGATGGTTGAGCAAATGAACACTCCAGTAGGTGAAGGGATTTGCTTAAGGATACAGGATGAGGAAGGATTGGATCCAAGACTGTAATGCTGATCTGTCTCTCCCCGTCATTTCACATTTACTTTGGTGAAGACTCTTCATCAAACAGTGGAGCAAGTGCTTCCTTCTAAACAGAGCAGAGCGTGTTGACTCAGTGTGAGTTCCTGTGCCCAGAGTCCCTGATTTCAAGCAAATCTCTGACCAACTCATCAGCTTCAGAACCTTATCTGGTATCCAGAGGGAATTTTTAACCAGAATGTTCTACTTATTCACTCATGTATTAATATGTGACTGAAAAGATGAGCTGCTGTTTTCCTTCGCTGAGCTTGGGAACAAAAACAAAAACACACAGAATAACCCAGCCCCAGGTTCTGATGCTGCCAACCACCTGTTAGGAGGACTTCCCACCCCAAGTTCAAAAGGTAGAAGACTGCTGGAAAAGTGTTTGTTTGGGGACCCAAAGTCTAAGATTGCACTTGCGTCACTGGCTGTGAGAGTAGGCTTACCCCAAAGGTCCACTGTTTTTCATGGCACAGAAACTCAGCACATGGTGCTTCACATCCATGTAACAACCCTGAGCGCTAATGTTTACTCTGGGGCTTGCACATCCGCAGCTGTTGGTGGGAAAATGCACATCTCCAGTCATCGCCCCTCCGCGGCAGCCTCACATCTGAACTGCTGTCTGCTTCCTTATCATCTCCCCGCGGGCCTGGGTAATTTCCTTGTTTTCAATTTTCTCTTAACTAAGCATTCATGTGAGTCATTATAAAGGGTGAAGAGAAAAAAAGATTGTTTTTTCCCTGCACTGAGGATCTTGAGGATTGCCTCCTGGCATCCTGCAGCCAGTATAGATGTCTGGAGAAACTAAGAAAGAAAATTTTTTGGGATATAGAAACATTGTACTAGTCTCTAGTTAGATCTTTTAGTATCATCTCCCCCACCCCAGCTTGATAACTCTAATTTTATCATGTTGTGTGCCATGATATAGGAATGTGACTTCTAAGGACAGTGAAAATGAAAAAGTCTTGAGGTAACACAACAGTAATTAAGAACACATAACTGATTCAAATCCTGATCCACTTCCTGTCTGTGTGACCTTGGGAAGTCACTTGACACTTCATGCCTCAGTTTTTCCATCTGTGAAATGGGAATAATAATCGCACCCACCTCATAGAGTTGTTTGAAGAATAAATAAGCTAATATCTGTAAAGCACTTAGAACGGTGTCTGGTAGTGCTATGTGTATTTAGGTATGACTAATGGGATCTCAGCTGATTTACATTATGAATGATAGCAGTGAGCAAGAGAAATTCAAAGATTCATTCCTTTACTTACCAAATATGTGATATCTTCCTTTTATGTGCCAGGCATTGTTGTAGGGGTGTTGGATATAGTAGTAAATAGAGACAAGTTCCTACTCTGTAGAGCTTCTATCTTGCTGGGGGTGTTCATAACCTTACATATAAACATATATGTGTATATTTTTATATGCACTGAATGCATGCGTATGCACACACATGCACATGTATGGGCATGTTCATGCATGTGCTTATGTGTGTCCACGTGTGTGCATTTGTTATACATATCTGTATGAGCATCCATGTATACATGTGTGTGCACAGATGTGCCTATATCTGCATGCTCATAAATGTGTATGTACGTCTGAATGCTTGTGTGTATGTTTGTGTATATGTGTGTGTGCCAGTATACACACACACACACACACACACACACACTTGGATATATGTGTTTATGCATGTGTGGGTATATGTGTGTATATATGTATGTGTATAGGCATGCATGTGTGTTTATCAGGTACTGCTAAGTGTTATGAAGAACAGGTCTGTGTAAAGCAATGGAGAGTTCCAGGAGTTGCTGCCAGTACAGAGAGTTCTGGAAAGTTTAATCCAGAGTGGTGACATTTGAGGAAACAGACCTCAGTGAAGTGAGGGAACATTTTATGGTTTAAGAAGCAAGGTAGCAATTAATTTAATCAGCAAATATGTGTTAGGCCCATACTTGTATGGGCCTCAGATGCCATACAGGGCACTGGGGCTGCCAGAGATGAGCCAGTCCTCTCTCTAGAGGAGCTTAGCAGCTGGTGGAGAAGGCAGACCTGTCATCAGAAAAATCTCATTGTAACCTGCATGCTGCTTTTCCCAGATGAGAGGGAAGTGTCACAAGAGGGCAGGGAATGGATCAACTAGCTCTGCCAGGACAAGTGAGAGAAGCATCACCTAGGAGGTGGAAACGGGATAAGCATTTCAAGAGGCAGGAACAGAATGTGAAAAACTTCAGAGTGTGGAACGGCCTGACTTCATCAAGGAGCATTTCAGTATGGGAAGCTTGCTGTTCAAGTGTGAGGGGAACAGTGAGAGATGGCTGGGAAATCAGAGCCGTGTACCATGGTGTGGGCTCTGCGCTCCCAGCTTTGCCACTGGTTATTAACAAGTTGCTCAGCTGCTCAGTGCCTCAGAGTTCTCCTCTGTAAATGGTAATGACAGTAGCGCCTCGTCCAGCGGTTGCATTTTATAGACGCCTTCTCCTGACACATGGTGAGCCCTTAAGTGTTAGCTCTTCCAGGTCAGAAGCTCAAATGTAAAAAGCCTAGAATTCCAAGTCAAGGAGGTTGGATGCTAAAATTAAGTTGGATCAACCCTGTCTATTCACATAGCTTCCTCAGCACTGATTGTCATGTGAAAACTATGTCAAGTGTTCTACATGAAGCATTTGCCTTTTGGAGTGCAGCTCTGATTTGTAATACCAATGGGTGATAGTGCAAAGGAACAGTTAGAGCAGTAAAAAAAAAAAAAAAATGCCAGCTCATTTTAAGCTTAGAACAAAAGTGTTCACTTCAATGGAATGAAGCAGATGTTTATTTTCCCAGTCCCTGGGAATTCGGAAATAACCCACTTGCTGCCAGGGCTTTGCCGTCTACCTTTGCAACGTCACTTACCCAACCTGCAGAAGCATAGCTGGAAGGGAAAGTGCATTTCCCCACCTCTGACTTCTGTATCTCAGCATCGTTGTTACTCATCCATCAGGCCTGAGGGTGGGCAGTGCTACTTTTCACTGTCTCCTACCCACTCTGATCTTGGCCACTGTCTCTGTGAGAGGAGATTTATCTCTGGTCCTGTCATCTCTCTTCAAATCCAAACAGAGAATGTACAAAGTCTGCCCACGCTCACTGTAGTCTGAGCTGCTGAGTGTTCTTCCAGAGCCCTTTAGGATTTCTGTGCCCATACTTCTGAATGTTCCATCTTCATTTTGTTGGTGGCAATGACAAATTTTCCCACATAACTTCCCTCTGTTCCCATTTTGGTTAGAAATGACTGTTTACTGAACACTGAGAATGGAAAATTCATAGAGGGGCAACGTGAGAAAATAGGTTATTTACACTATTTCCAGTTACCCGTAGTAAATCGAAATCATAACACAGATAATCCAAAAAAATGAGTATTTTAATTTGAACATAGTTAGGTTTTTGTTTCGCTTGTTGGTACATCTGATTTCTGTCCTTATTTACGTATTGTAGTGGTTTTCAAATTTGAGTATGCGTAGTCAACTAGGGAATTAGTTAAAATGCAGATTATTGGGTCCCTGCAACCACCACTATGACAGATTCACACCAGTAGGTTTGACGGGGGCCTGAACATCTGCCTTGTATCTGGTCCCCACATGGTCCTAATGGACTTCACCACTAACACCTTAAAAGATGTGGGAGGGCTGGTCTAAACTCAAGTTGGTTACAGTCAAAAGTCATCTGTATGTAATCCAGAAAGAACAAAACTGAGTCCAGGCTAATTGAAAGACTGCATTTTAAAATTTTTATTTCAAAAGCAGAGCAATAAAGAGCTCTTCCAATCTGGTACACTTACCACGATCTGGGCACCACCTCAGCGTTTACCTAGACAACACTTGATGTGCGCAACAACTATGGCTGCGTACATTCTTCCCACCCCCATGTAAGGGCCACAGTGAGACTTACCTTGGCTCAGGCATGTGGGTGGGATGGGAGGAGAACCTCGAAGGTCTGTCTGACTCTAGGTCTCCTGTTCTTACCATCAGATAGCTTCAGCCAAGCCTCTGTTAACTGAGTTAGCCATGGACAATTTTTTTTTAGTGTTCAATAAACAGAAAACTTGGAGCATCTTTGGATCAAATGCTCAGGTCTAGGGAAAGCTGTTTGTTTTAAAGAGATTGTGTTAGGCTGTTAAGCTGTATTGTTACAGTTTCCTGGGCTGAATTTAGCCTAGAGAGTTAAAAGCATGCCAGCCTTGTGACTCACCACTGTGAAAACGGAGGGGGGTGTGGACTCCGCCACCAGTGTCAGTAACATGAGTGGACTCTATACACCTTTTATATTCAGGCCTCTCACCACTGAAAGTTGTAAAGAAAAACCCACATAGCTCAATTCTGCGAAATGCATTAAATATTCTGGAATAATTTGGCTCTTATTCACACATTGTCTGCTTTACTGTGGTGTAACCTTATTGCCCAGCCTAATGCATGTGGGCTAATAATTCTTTCCCCATGTGCCTGTCTCTGAATGTAACACATAGACAATAACATTTAGACACTTAAGTAGATGATTATATTACTGTCTCCCCCACTTAGACTGTGAGCTTCTTGTGGGCATTGTATCTGGTCATATTCATCTCTGTAACTTCAGACCCCAGCACTTAACCCAGGAAGCATATGCATCAGCTAATGTTTTTGTCTATAAACAACATGTTGTGGCAAAGTCAATGACGTAAAGAAATAGAGATATAACATGAGGACTAAGTTCTATAGGAATTTGAGAAAGGGAGAAGTCTCTTTCAGTAGAAACATTAAGGCAAGGGAAGAACAAAGATACTAATATTCCTTGAGTGACTTCAGCATGGCAGGAATGTGCTGGGTAGGCTCCTTGTATGATCATCACATCATCCCCAGCCGCTTGTTCAAGGTCACGCAACTAGTAATGAGAACCCCAGAACGTCAGCCGCCATGGTCCTTTGGGGAAGTGGGAGGGGTAACCTGTGAACCATACCCAAAGTAATGGGTATCTTCTCCACTGGAAGCAATGAAATGTAGAAGAGTCTGGATGGAGAGAATAGCAATAGCATATGTGAAGGCACTGAAATGTGTTGAGAAATGGCAAGCGTTTCAATTTGGCCAAAGCCTGTGATATCTATGAGAGATTCCTGGAAGATGAAGCTGTCAGGGTCAAATAGGTGGGGAGAGAATGGCAGTACTTGAGCACCATGTTGAAAAGTCTGTGCTCCCCCGCTCTTCTACCCAGGCATTGTCAAGCCACTGAAGGTGGTTTTAAGCAAGAGACTTATTCCACGCAGGACTTATGTATTTCTATTCACAATAGTTTGGGAAGAGGAAGATGTGAAGGAGAAGGGGTAGCCTGAAATAGGGTTGTGGCAGAGGGCCTTGAAAGGAAGACAGGGAATTTGACATCTTCTTCTTCCTTCTCCCCCTCCCCTTCCCCCTCCTTCTTCTTCTTTCTAAATCCATTGATTAGGCAAGAGTTGTTTACAATTTTGGATGCTCTTTATATTTCTCCTATCTATTACTAAGTTAAATGTATGAAAGTATCTTTTTAAATTTGAAATAAAATTTCTCTCATATTTGGCACTAAATAGTAAATAACTTTTTAACCTTAAAGTAGCAGAGGAATTCATCCAGTTTCTAAGCGGGGCTTTCATTAAAACCTATTGTCTTTCATGGAGATATCCACTTGACCTGAGGGGCCATAATCAAAAGAGAAACCCAAAGAATTGGGCTTGATACTTCTACTGCTTTACATGCTGGACATTTGCTGATTTGAAATCTGCAGCTGAGACTCTGGTAAGGGTAAGTGAAACACCAATTTGGTAATCTCTCCAGGCTGGAAAGACAACAACTTGAGTTCAGGGGTCATTAAGGATGAAGAGTACTGATAAACACCCTAGGCTTTTAGTTGGGACCATAAGAGTAAACTGAAAAAGACAAACTTTACAAAGGCTGAAGCCTGGCTTTGAATAAACTCAGCGCTTGATTAAATTCTGTTAATCTGTCCCTACTTCAGCTAGCTGCAAGAAGGAAAATTATATTTTTTCTGGAGGAAGATAACATAATCAGAGGTTCAACTTATAAATAAAATTTTTCATATACAATTTCTCTATAGAACAATCTAGTTATACAAAATATAAGAATTTTCGTAAAACAAGAGAAAAACCAAACCCACAGAAGATCCAGATGTTGGAAGTATTATACATGGACATTAAAGTATCTTTGAGTAATTTGTTCAGGAAATTATAGGAGAAGATGGAGAATTCAGAGAACTGGGAGTTATAAAAAGAACCAAATAGAAATTGTAGAACTGAAAATGCAGTAATTGAAATTAAGAACTGAAAAGATGGTATACAGTTAACAGCAGACTCAATATAGCCAAAGGGAGAATTAGTGAACTGGACAATAGGTGGGAAAAATATCCATGCACACTAAAAAATATCTGTGGAAAAATATCCATGTATATCCATGCTGCAGCACAGTATACAAAGGATAGAAAATACACAAAATACACAAAAGAGTATGAGAGATGTGCATGGTAAAGGGGTCTAGCAGAGATATAATTGGAATCTTAGAATGAGAGGAGATATATAATAAAGCAGAAGCTATATTTGAAAAGATAATTTCCAAAAGTTTTCCAAAACTGGTAAAAAAAACTCAAGTGAATTATTTTAACATTGGAAAAAAACTATTAATGCAATTTCATATTTTAAAAAAAGAGGAAAATGATATGATAATTTTAATAGTTGTTTAAAAAAAGGTCTTTCATAAAAAAATTTAAGACAGAGTCATGACTTTAAAAAAATCTCGGTGGGCTTCCCTGGTGGGCGCAGTGGTTAAGAATCCACCTGCCAATGCACAGGACACAGGTTCAAGCCCTGGTCTGGGAAGATCCCACATGCCGTGGAGCAACTAAGCACATGCACCACAATTACTGAGCCTGCGCTCTAGAGCCCGCGAGCCACAACTACTGAGCATGCGTACCACAACTACTGAAGCCCGTGCACCTAGAGCCTGTGCTCTGCAACAAGAGAAGCCACTGCAATGAGAAGCCCGCTCACCGCAACAAAGAGTAGCCCCCGCTTGCCGCAACTAGAGAAAGCCCGCGCTCAGCAGCGGAGACCCAGCACAGCCAAAAATAAATAAATAAATAAATAAATTTATCAAAAAGAAAAAAGAATCTTGGCAAACGAAGAATAGAAAGGAACTTTCTTATTCTGATTAAGGATATATAGAAAACAAAACAAAAAACCTAATTCAAACATTAGACTTAATGGTGAAATAACACTTTCCCATTCTCACCACTCCTATTCCACATTTTATTGTAGGTCCTAGCCAGTGCAGTAAGTCAAGAAAAATATAAAGATTAGCAGAAACAAATAAAACTAACATCATAGATGACACAATAACACACATATAGAAATTTAAACATTTTATAGATAAAATATTAAAATTTATAGATAATTCAGCAGGGGTGCTATTCAAAAAGTCAAGACAAAAATAAGTTTCATTTTTGTAAAGAAGAAACATTTAAAACAATAAAATTTTAAATAGCGTAATTAACAATAATATAAGAAATCTAATACCTAGGAGTAAATTTAACTGCACATGTGAGAGACATCTATGCAGAAAGCTGTAAAACATTATTGAGAGAAAATGAAGAAGACACAAATAAATGGAGGGATATATGATGTTCATTGATTGGAAGATGCAATATTACATAAATGTGACAGTTCTCCCTAGTTTGTAGTGTAGACTCAATGAGTCCAGTTCAAAATTCTAGCAGATTTCTGTGTGAGGGGCTAGAAATTGATGATCAGATTCTGAAACTTTTATGGAAAGAGCCAATCATAAGGCAACCTTGGAGAACAGCAAAGTTGGGAGGACTTAATACTAACAGATATAAAAAAACTTGTTATAAAGTAATTAAGGCTGGTATTAGGGCAAGGGTAGACAAACTAGAGGAAAAGAGATTAAGGAGTCTAGAAACAGATTCACAGTTAATTTATGACAAAGGTAGTACTGCAGAGCTGTGAGGTATGTTAAGTGGATATCAATATGGGAAAGACTGAATGTTGCCCCTTGCCTTATACCATACAGTAGAGTTTATATACAATTTATAGATAATGGAATATTATTCAGGCATTAAAAAGAAGGACATCTTGCCATTTGTGACACATGGATGGACCTCAAGAACATTGTGTTAAGTGAAATAAGCGAGACAGCAAAAGGCAAATACTGGATGACTGTATGAGCTCTCTTACATGTGGAATCTAAAAACAAGCAAACAAGCAAACAAACAAATCCCAAGCTCATAAATACAGGGGACAGGTTGGTGGTTGCTGGAGAAATGGGGGAGGGGGTCAGAAGGTACAAATGAAAACTAAGAAATTAGGGGTGGATACCAAACCTTCCCAGCTAAGTTCTGATAATTGACAGTGGTTCAGTACTTCAGTGAACTGTGAAAATGACTTTGAACCCTTTAATCGTTTGTATTTTTTACATGTTCCTCCCTCTGCCAGGGTAAGAGTAAAAGCAAAAATTTACTCGTTTCCTGTTGTGTTTTTTTTCCCACTAGAGGTTTTCTTTTCTTCCCACTATTATAGTTTAAGTTTTATCCTGACAAATTCCAGGACACTAGTCAAATTCTTTTTCTTTTTTAATGAAATTTGGTTGCATTACTTGATTGATAATAGCCCAAATGGACTCAGGCCACACAGCGCCATAGAAAGAGGATGGTATGAAGACGGAAAGAACACCTGTGGACCTGCCAGAATTTAGTCTGTAGGTTGGCACGTAGATGGCAGAATGTGGGGAGGATGTGGATGATGATGAGGACCAGCAAGCTTTGGGGCACTGCGCCCAGTGACAGCATAACAGGTGTGCCGGGGCGACGCAAGGTTGGAAGGCCCGGCAGGCGGAAGCTGCTTCACGTTGTCTGTTCGGTTGCTGCCTCTGGTCTGCGCTGCAGGTGGCCATGGGAGTCGTCTCTCCAAAGAGCCCACAAGGAGATGCGCTGACATGGACACACTCCAGAGGTCTGCCCAGAGGTGCTTCGAGAAGATGGACTGAGTGTTATTTTTTAAATCACTCAAGAATTCTTCCCTTTAGAATACAGAACTTACGAAGAGAGCAAAGGAAGAGTGAGAAATAATATGAATATACAGCGTATATCCAACAGAAATGTTGGATACCAAAAAACCGCCCAAGAATACCCACAACTCCATTTCTACAGTCTCATGGTTGGAAAACATGATCTCCAGAGCCAGACTGCCCGAATTCCTATTCCACACCATCACCTGCTCTCTGTGATCAAGGGTCATTGACTTACCTGCTGGCTCTCAGGTTCTCATCTCCAAGATGGGCCTCATAACAGTAATTGTGAGGATCCAATACCACGGTAATTTCCATAAAGCACTTAGAAGAGCTCCCTACATAGGTATGAACTGTTATGATGATAGTGATGTAGAGAAGACCTAAGGCTTTTGAGGTAGGCTGCAGCGGGACCCAGGGTGAGTGGCCACAGCCAAGGTGGAAGAGATCTCTGACCATCACCTGAAAGGCGAAAAAGGTCCTCAGTGGAGAAGCCTGTTTGGACCCACACGGGGTGAGTCCATTCCTTCTGCTAGAGACTTGCTGTGCCCCTGTGGCAGCCGCGGTTAGGCTGCTGGGTACCAGTGTCCTTGGCTCCCAGGAGACTGTAAGCCCTTTGAGGACAGTGATTATGCTTTTTCAAGTATTATTTCCCCTGCAGTGCTGAGCGCGGTGTCTCATGGAGAGTTGTGCTCAGTAAAGGTTTATCGAATTGGATCCTACTGAACGGAGGAGGGAGAGAATATTATTCGGGGCCTAACATGCGCCAGCACTTTTCTTTCAAAACAAGATTGTATTTTTACATTTTACTTTGAAATCATCACTTCCCTTTTACAGAGGAGGTACTAGAGGCTCAAGGAACTCCACTCATTTGCCTGAGGTCATGTGGCTGGAAATGACTCTCTGAAATCCAGTGCCCTTTTCAGGCCATTGCCCTGTGCCCCAGGGCCTGGGAGACAGGCACAGAGAAAAGAGAGCAGAGCCTGGCTGGAGAGCAGAGCCCAGGGCTGCTGTCCTGAGAACGTGGGTGTCAGAAGCAGGTGCGTAGGTGGAAAGGGAGGGCTGAATCTTGATCTCTGTTGAAGCAGCGATGTCGTTTCAACTACAGTTTTTGAAAAATGCCAGCGTATTCCTGTGGGATTTGCTGTAATTCATTTTTGCTCTCGTCTTCCACACTATTTATTTACCTAAGCCTTTGTTCTCTTTGAAACTATTTGAGCCACATGTCATTCATTGTGTTAAAACCCTGGGCCCTTTATCCTGCTCAGGTTTTTTTTTTTCCTCTCTCCAGCTGCTCTGCATAGCACTTAATTCTCTGACTCTCTGGCCTGACTCTTATCCAGCAGTAGGTCGCCTTACACTCCCACCCCCATTCTCCCGGGAATGGGGGCCAGGAAAGGAGGATCCAGCTTCAGACTCTATTTTTCTTTTCTGTCTCCTTGTTGTCTAAAGCATGAGGCAAGGTTAGATCAATCAGTCTAGGTGTGGTGAAGCCCCGTGACCCTCCCCAGGGGAAATCCTAGCCCCGTAGAAACTTGGCTGGTTTTGGCTCTGGGAGTGAATTCCAGGCTTTGAAGAATCTGTCAATGTTCAACTAACCCCACAAAACCTCTGGAAGTTTTTGATGGAACCGAAACTCCCACCAAGGGAGGAGGCCCTGAGCGTGGCATCAGAGGCTGGGGAGAGAGAGAGCCAGGGAGCCAACTAAGATCTTTTCCTCTGAAATTCAGGCCTCTTCCCCAGGTTCAGGTGTCCTAAAGAGTCTGTCTGAGCAAGTCCCATCTCCCCTTAGCATTTTCCTGAAGCCTCTCACTGGCCTGCTCTGTGTCTTTAAGGGGATTGTCAGGGTGCCTAGTGCCTTTCTCACCTGCAAGGAGCCTTCAGATAATTTTATGAATGAGACCATTTGTCTAGGGGCAAGAAAAGATTGCTGAAGGAAACCTAGTCCTGCTGTCTCCTGGGAGAAGTTGGATACTGATATTTATTTAGCAGTTCTTCTGTCTTGCCTTATGCGTAGGGTGCCCACGTATTACAACTTGCTCAGGACTTGGTTTGGTACTTCCTGGGACACTGGGAGTACAGTACTAAAAGCAGGAGTAATGACCCTGTAAAGTAGGTACCATTACTCTCACCTCACACCTGAGAAAACTGAGGCGCAAAGAGGTGAGTTAGCTTATGGCAGGCTGCACAG
The DNA here is from genome assembly GCF_028021215.1 of Eschrichtius robustus. Classification (NCBI taxonomy): domain Eukaryota; kingdom Metazoa; phylum Chordata; class Mammalia; order Artiodactyla; family Eschrichtiidae; genus Eschrichtius; species Eschrichtius robustus. Next base: position 50,853,163 of record NC_090826.1, read on the forward strand.
CACACTTGGGGTGGACCTGGGAATCCAGGACTATAAATTGTCTGACTTCAGACCCTGAGCTTTGTCCAGCCACGTTCTTCAGAATATAAGGTTGCATCTCCATCAGACTGTGCAGCCCAGCAGCTCGCATCATCTGTTTCTCTCTCCTGTGTCTTTGTTTAACTGTCTCTTTTGTCTCCAGGGCTACCTGAAATGCCTTTCCTTTGCTGTCCCCTTCCCCTGCTGACTGAGGAAGCTCCTGGCTCACCTCCTCCAGGAAGCCCTTCCTGACCGTCCAAACTAGGTCGGGGTCCTGGCTCCACGCTTTTCATTAGTCGTGTTCAGGTCTGAGTCACTGGTTGTCCCATACTGTCTTACAAGTGTCTGCCTGTATGCCTTTCCAGCCCTCCTAGACTGGGGTCTTGTAGAATAAAAGGAAACAACTTTCATCTTTAGAGTTCTAGCTCCTCACACAGTGCCTGGCTTATAATCGGGGGTCAATAAATAGCTGGTGAATTAATTAATTTATAAAACATCAGAAGACAACTGTGTGATTTAGAGTCACAGTTTGAGATCTATTTAAGGATTTATTCCTTAAGATACATTTGTGGTACTTGGACCAGTTCTCTTATTTTAAATTTTTTTTTTTTTTTTATAGTGCTGCAATGAACATTGGGGTGCACGTGTCTTTTTTTTTAATTTTTAATTTTAGAAAGTAAGTAATTTTTTGTGAGTTAACTTGGCAGTTTAGATTGGATTTCAACTTGACCCTTTACCATGTCTAATGCCTGCGAGTGAAAAATTGTCTTTTATGAGGTCACAGGTGAGAATGTCCAAGTAATCTAGAGGCTGTGTTGAGGTTAGGAAGAAAGGAATTTCTGAAATCAAGTTTTTGCTTTGTCTTTACTATGGATTTTGCTAGTGTTCTCTGAGTCTCAGATTTCCAAGTTATTACCTATTAGCCTACCTTTGAGATTCAATCTTTCTGGGTAGAAGGGAGGAACAAAGTAGTGAGACCCAGTTATCTGAGGCTTTATGCTTTGTTCTCCGACCCTCCCAAAGCTCTTGTATTGACGTCTGATGGGTGCAGGTCATGGATGAGTGTAGCACTTAGACAGAAATGACATTTGCCATCACCAAGTTGAATTGCAGGACGAATGGTGCTACATGTTATCGTGGCTTTAGGGATATAAACAGCTTTTGGTTTATTATCAACAATGTTGAAAATGTTAGCCTGGATCATTTCTACTACCTGGTACCCCATTTTCTTTATTCCCCTGAGCCCCCCATTATACTGTCATCAGTTGTATACTCAAGGACAGAAAACAAATGTTCCAGTCAATCTAAGTAAGCCCAGATCCCTCTGGCAAAGCACGCACCATGCTAAGAGGGAAATGCCTGAACTGTCAGGCCAAGCCCTGCTCTTAACACCAAAGACAGAGTGGTCAAGTGATGACAACGATGGCACAACTATGTGGAGTAAACTATGATCCAGGTACCGTTCTCCTCACCTCATCTTCACAGTAGCCCTATGAGCTACATTCTGTCATCATTCCGATTTTATAGACGAAGGAACTGAGGCCCAAGAAGATTCAGTGGCTTAAGACTTGCAGCTTGTAGACTTGAAGTCAGGCAGTCTAATTCTAGAGCCCTCATTGTTCACCATTATGCCCTAAATAGTGCAAATATCTAGTAAAGTCTGTTCGCATCTCATTTAAACAAAGACCTTCCCTATTATGTTTCCAGCTCTGTGGTGGGGTGGAGTGTAGGGGACAGGGATGGTGGCAGTGTCAAGGTGTGTAAAATTTCTTTGTAGACTTTTTACATGGGATTTTTTAAAAAGGTGAACCTACTTTAGGATTTAGATTGGATGCATTCTAAATGGCATTTCTTTCAAAGCCAAGGTGATGCTTCATTAAACGCTGGGATCACAGAAATCTTTTCAGCTCTTTCACTCCCTTTCATGTGTTAGGATTGAGATGAACCCTTTGGGCTTGCTTTAGTGGATTATAACAATAAATCCTGAAAGAGATCTGAGTTCAGCTCTGCTGTTTGTGAGTACTTAGAATTCTTATGAGTGGTTGTAAAGAAAGGAACTAGTTTCTGTAGCTCCATGAGATTTAAAGTTGGGTGGATCTGCGTGTGACACCGTCCTCCCCACTGTAACTCTGGGAGAGCTTGGACAAGTTCCTTGAACAACTTTTGGTCTCATTTTCTGAATTAGCAAAACAGTGTGATAATAACTACCTCTCAAGCTTGTTATAAGAACTTAATACAACAATATTTGTGAAGTGTGAGGCACAAAGCAATCTTTCAATAATCAGAAGGACCATAGGACCTTTACTCTTTTTTTTTTTTTTTTTTTTAAGAAGTGGTCCCTGATCAGATTCAGGGCCAGTTGCTTCTCGGAATGTTTTGGTGATATTCTTTTTAAAGCTTAATTTTTATTTATTTATTTATTTATGGCTGTGTTGGGGTCTTCGTTTCTGTGCGAGGGCTTTCTCTAGTTGTGGCAAGTGGGGGCCACTCCTCATCGTGGTGCGCAGGCCTCTCACCATCGCGGCCTCTCTTGTTGCGGAGCACAGGCTCCAGACGCGCAGGCTCAGCAATCGTGGCCCACGGGCCTAGCTGCTCCGCGGCATGTGGGATCCCCCCAGACCAGGGCCCGAACCCGTGTCCCCTGCATTGGCAGGCAGACTCTCAACCACTGCGCCACCAGGGAAGCCCAGGACCTTTACTCTTTACCAGTGATTCTGACAATTCTAAACAAGGTGTGTTGTGAGGCTCCAGTAAAAGTTTTACCGTCACCCATGAGTTGTCCCTCAAAACTCTTCAGTATCTTTCACTGTTAGGTATATTTAAGGCATGGAGTATTTGCCCATGATTAAATCTCCTACCTTATCTAGAAAATGTCTTGTGTTTTACCAGTACATGCCTTGTGCCACACACATTCATTCCTTTGTTAAACAACAACAACAAAAATTGGTGAGTCTGCCCTGGCCTCCATCGGCTCACAGTATGGTAGAAGGAGACAGCTGTGCAAACAAATACGTTACAGATTCAACGATAGAATCTGTACCGTGTCAGAGGGTGGGGCATAAGGAAAGAGGCCTGGCCAGTTCTCTCTGGCTGGGGTGCCCAGGGGGATGGGGGAAGACACGGTCAGGAAAGGCTTCTGATGAAAGAGCTGGGTCTTCACCATGGAGTCTGTGTTCCCCAGGGAGATTGTTTGGGGATGGAGTGTACTGTGGAAAGAACATTCTAAGAAGAAGGAAGAACATGAGGAAATGTTCAGTGGCCTGGCTGAGCAAGGCCCATTCAGGAATAAGTAGGAAGTCTCTACACTTATGCCAAGCACTCCTGTAGGTCCCGGATTTCATAGTCCCATTTATTGAGTACTGGTAGGTCCCACATACATCTCACTTAATCCCTACAGCAATTTTATAAAGTAAGTGTTGTTATCCAGAATCTTCAGATATGGAAGTTGAGGTTCTAGAGATCAAGGCATTTGCCCAAGAACATGTCAGTGGGATTCAAGCCTAAGTCTGAAGACAGTAATAGCAACAGTAATAAAAACAGCAAGGATTCCTGTAGTGCTAGGCACACTCTAACCAGCACTGTCCTATGCAGCACCCACTAAGCCACATGTGGCTACTGAAATTAAAGTGGAAAATTCACTTCCTCTATTGCACTAGCCACATTTCAAGGGCTCAGTTGCCACCTGTGTCTGGTGACTGCTCTATTGGAGCACGCAGATAGAGAACATTTCCATCATCTCAGAATGTTCTCTGGACAGCATTGGTCTAAGCACTTTACATATGTTAACACATTTAATCCTTATAACAGTCCTATGAGGAGGATACTATTCAAATTGTACAGATGTGAAAACTGAGGCATAAAGGAGATAAGAAACTTAACCAAGGGCCCATGATGAATGAGTCCAGGTTTTTAAGCACAGCAGTCTAATGCCAAACCCATATATTATTTTCTATATAAAATGAATGAATATTAGTCAAAAGAATAAATTCAGTATCTTCTTGTGTAGAGGCTGGTGTTTGGTCCTCTTCAGAGAAAATGCCTTTGATATGCTTCTTACCATTCCGGGAGCTTACAGTTATTGAAGCAGGCTTTGCATACATGAGGCTTTGCATACATGAGGCTCCAGAGAGCCTTCTCCCCGGGGACCCTATAAAGCTCTTGGCCAGCTTAGTCAAACAACTCATTTGATGAAATTTATCAGTCAGTTCATTCTTCCAAATGGCCGATTCAAGAGTCTCAAGTTGATAACAGTCTTAGGTAATGTTCGAAATCCTTCGTGTCCTTTTTTCCTTCAGAGAGGGTATCTGGGGTTGTTATTTTAAGAGCACCTTTTTCAAGATACCAATCCATCCAAAGCAGACCTTTTTTATTTTTCAAACATAGGGAAAAAACTTCAGACTAGGAGACTAAAAATCCTAGTTTGAGCCCTGCTTCTGCCTCCAAGTAGCTAAATAAACTTGAGTAAGTTACTTTACCTCCGTGAAATTCAGTTTCTTCAACTGTGATCTCAAAATAAAATAACACATAGGATTTTTTAAAAGCTACATGAAGGGTACAATGTTTAAGGATGCTTTGCAAGCTATAAAGTACTTTATATAGCTATAAAGTATGAGATAATTATAGCACAAATGCTAGAGCTTGGGATGTTTTTCTTCTGTATAACCTTTTAAAGTTTTCAAAGCAGTTGTGGCTTGATAAATTACAGGATAACCCACTCTTAATCATAACATTTGCAAAATCTCTTTTTTCTTTGACATAAATAGATATTCAATAAATGTTTGGATGGAAGGATGGATGGTTGGTAGATGGGGCAGAGGGAGGGAGATAGCACATAAAGGAAAAGAAGTTTTAATTTTTTCTTTTAATTTTTCCTTTTTAATTTTGTGCTTTTAAAACATATTCCTTGATATGAACTGTGTTCTTGTATATGTGGAAGGGGAGGAGTCATTAAATAAAAGGCCCTGAATTGATTCATTGACTCAGTATGCTTGTTTTTCTGCTATTTGTTTTCCATTCAACAAAAAATTTACTAAGCAACTACCATTAGCTGATCATTGTGCAAGTTTCAGGGAAGACCCAGTTGAACATCTCACAATTTTATTTTTTTTGGTGCCTATTTCTTCAGCTGCTAATTTTGCCCTTTAAACTTTCTGAGGAATGCTGAATTCACTGACACATGAACAGTCATGTGAAGGGCCCCAGCAGTGCTGAGGGCTGTGCTTATCAAAACCCCGTCATAGGAATTGTTTCCTGATGTACACGTGAGGCCCATGATCCCTCTATGGATTGTGAAATGTGTTTATGCAGAAAGGAGAAAGCTCCTCCTCCCCTTTGTTGCTTTCCCTACTTTGGGCCTCTTTTCCCCGGGTCGGCCCCTCCGCACTCTATGTGGCCAAAGGAAAAATGAGATATGTCAGGGCTGGGATTCATGTGGTCTCACAGAGGCATCAGCCCTGCACATCTCTTGGATCAGATCAGTTAGGCAGAGTGCAGAGAACCTCTCTGGAGGGGAAATTGGGCAAGACCTGCCTCTCACCAGTGCTGTACCAGCCTGGCCTGAGGTTTTCTAAGTCTCCTCAGGACTTGAGAATATAGGATCTTGGGAGGGATTTTTTTTCCTGCCCTCCTGTTTCCAGGCAAGGAGACAGTGGACTTGGTATTTAAAAAGAATCACTGTGTATATTATATACTGAAAATGGCTGGACAAGAACCTCTATCTGTGATCCATTTCTCTCCTTGTGGGTGTGAGGGAGCAGTTTAGACTTTCAGGTGGTTTGTGGCAGAATCAGGGCTCAAACCCAGATCTTCAAACTCTAAACCCATGGCTCTTGCTAAATTTCCCTGGTGAACTGACACTTCCAACTATATTTCCTTTATATAAGACAAGTATCACTTCATAAAGTGAGGGATTCTAGAAAGAACATGGGTTTTAGGGTCAGACAGAACAAGGTCAAGGTGCCATATCCTGGCACTGGTCTTACATCTCTGTGACCTTGGGCAAGTTACTTTGCTTCTTCTGTGTATGCCGAAGGGAAGAAAGAATATTTATGTTTTGTAGATGTTGCAAAGATTAAATGAGACAATATTTAAAGATTTTAATGCAGTATCCAGCCTATCCTAGCTATCTAACATATTTTCTAAAAATGTGGGAAGAATACAACTGTCTCTTGAGAAAGAGTTCAGATGATATTGATAATATTGATGGCGATAGTGATGGTGGTAGTAGTGACATAGCAACCATTAATTAATCATTTAATTTTAAACATTCCCTCTGTATCAGAGCTACCATGTGATATTGTTATCTTCTTCATTTTATAGCAGGTCTTTCTGTCTTCAAATTCCATGCTTTTTTCATTGTAGCACACTTGTTCCCAGATTTTAAGCCTAGTAACATCAACAATGAATCTGCTAACGAGAGAAGAAACAGAGAAATATTTTCCACAAATTTCTTTTTTCCCATGTTTAACCCCCTTTCAGGATTGAAGTACCCTGTGAGATAAACTTTGTCCATGGTTTACATATGTGGGACCAGTAAAGGCGGTCACCATCAGGAATTCCTTGAACTTTCTTATAACACTGTGGACCCACAGTGGCCAACCACTTTTCTGTCAAGGATCTTAGGATCAATATATTTAAGGCCACAATATTTTGAGATACGCAGATGAGTAAACATCATCCACCTAGTTATTGGGTTTTTATCTTAGAGAAAAACCTAAGACCCAGCAGTTCTGAATCAGACTACGTGGATGTGATTCCCAGCCCTGCTTCTGGTGAGCTGTGTGACCTTGGTTCAGTTACTTCTCATTTTGAAGCTTCAGTTTCCTCCTCTGTAAAATGAGGATAATAATAACACCAATCACATTCAGTGGTTGTAAGAATTAAATGAGACAGATGCAGAGAGAGAGCATGCAAATACAGCTCAATTAAAACTATCTCATATCTAGGGTTTCTTCCTGTCCGAAAGCCTTTGTGCCCTGGATGGGGAAATTTATCACCCAGGATTTCCCAGAAAAATGTAAAGCACTCTTAAGTACATAGAAAAGAGGGAATTTAATACACAAAAATGGTGACCCAGTTATGGAGGAGCCGTGAAGGGCTATATTCCCTGTGAAGCAAGCCAGGGGTCAGCAGAATGGACGCTGTTGCCACCCCCTAGCTGGAGGAACATAGGAGGAGGTTGTGTAACCAGAGGCGAGGGGCGGTGAACACAGGCCAAGTGGGAGCATTGGTGGCCCTGTCAACAGAGCTGAAATCATGGAGGAGACGCAGCCACCTGACACGGGGGAAGCGGGGGAGATGCACTCTGGCTCTCCAGTGCCTTCAGCCCTCAGACCTCCTGGCAGGGCTGGCCTGGTGTCTGGGAACCATGGGCTGCAGGGGCAGCCCCACGATGCCGAGCAGAGCAGGGGACTTGGTGAAAACTTCAGGTTGCTTCCATGTCTTGGCTCTTGTAAGTAGTGCTACAGTGAACATTGGGGTCCATGTATCCTTTCAGATTATGGTTTTCTCCAGATATATGCCCAGGAGTGGGATTGCTGGGTCATATGGTAGTTCTATGTTTAGTTTTTTAAACAGCCTCCATACTGTTCTCCATAGTGGTTGTAGGCCCTGCAGTTTTTCTTGTCCCATCCTGATCCCTGCATTGAAATGCTCCATCTAGGCTTCTCCCTCCCTCCCACAGGACCGTGAGCATCCCGAGGACAGGGACTGTCGTCTTATCCTCACATTCTCAGGCACTGGTACTTTCACTTTCTGCTCTGTGCTGGCCACTGTGGTCGGTGCTGGGGGACTAAGCACGTGGGCGAGACAGTGCCAGCTTCCTGCAGCTTTTATGATTAAAGGAGAGGCAGACGGGCTGTGGTAGTTCTGTAAGTTACCAGTGTCTTGTATGCTAGCGAAGCCCAGGGGGGACTGGGAGCTGCATCTTTCCTGGAGGCACAGGGAAGCCTCCCGAGGAAGTAACATTTGAGTTAGGAAGGAATTGGAGTTCACCTGGCAAAGAGGCTGGGGAATGGCATTTCAGGCAGAGGGCGGAGCGAATGCAAAGGTCTGGAGGTGGGAAGGAGCACTGAGGATTAGAGATGGAGAGCGGGGAGGCACAGCCCGAAGCCCATGGAGCCGGAGGGAGCTGTTCTCTCCCGCATCCGGCCTCTGTGCTCTGCCCTGATGCTTTCCGCCTCCTGCCTGTGTCCTAGCTGGGAATGTTTGCATGTTTCTGGCTCCCACATCACACCCAGTATATCGTTTTATGTGTGCAAAGTGCTCATTGGATATTTAAGTAAATGACAGGCGACTCAAGGCTCTAAATGGTCTCTCTAACTCTCCCCTCGCATTTATAACTTCACTTGCCCAGCAAATATCAAGGAACACAATCTGTGTGGAGAAGCAGCCTGAGCTTATGCCATTTATGGGAAACTCTCTGCCACCTGGCATTCTTTCAACAGAAACTCACTGTCAGTCACTCTATCCTTTATACCGAGAGTTCTGGGATGAGTAGTACTAAGAATGGTGAGCCAGAGATGCCGAGAAGATCCAGTCATCAAACGATTCTTTTGCCTTCGTTGAGATTGAAATGTGATGTGTTAAACCAGATTCCCTTCAGCCCTGCTACTTACTAGCAGTGTGACCTTGGATGGGTCACTGCATCCATAGGTGGGCCTTCCTTCCTCCACTGATGTATGGGGTTAATAATATCAACTTGACAGGCTTAATATAAAATGAGACTATACATATAAACATTCAGCATGGTGCCTGGTAGTTCGAGAGCAAAAATCACTGATGGCTGTTGCTTTTATTATTCTAATTACAGTTAGTATTATTATTCCAATGTTCGAGGCTGTACACTGACAGAGAGTAAAGCAAAAGCAGAACATGTTTCCCTGTTCCCCTGGCAGGCCAGTTACGTTCTTTTGGTTTCTGTTTGAGACTGGCCTACACATGGAATGCTTTCTCAATGTTGTTTGGTATAAAAAAAGAGTATTTTATGTTTGTTTTAGTTTTCTTTCCTTCTTATTTTTTTTTTAAGAGGATTTTGTTTTGGTTTCTCACAGGAGTGATTGGAGCAGATGTGAGGGGGCATGGCCTCGCCTGTGAGGGACAGCCGGTGACGTCACGGCTGGCTATCATCTGTGGAACATCTTCTTGTCACATGGGGGTGAGTCTGCCCAGCAAGCGAGCGAGGGCGGGGCTACCACACTCCAGGGAGGACAGCCCAGCCCGGGAGGAGATCTGAGCTGCTGGCCCCTCCCCGCCTCAGTTCCTTCCCTTCCTGCCCGCCCCCACCCCCCGCCCCCCGTGCTGTGTCTAGTTGAAAGCTCAGCCCTCCTTCCAATAGCCTTGCTTAGATTTGCCAGATCTTTTTCCAGGGGCCAAATTCTTAAAAAGTGTGAAAAGGGTTGAGTCTGCCTTTGACATCACCCTGGCTAGAGAGCCGAGGCGGAAGGGGTGAAATCGGATCCAGAGATGGCCAAGCCTCGCTCCCAGACGATCTGTCCCTAGTGGGTAGCTGAGTCTTCTCTGCACAGGGGTGTCTATTTTCCTTGGCCGCTGAGCTCTCTCTCAATCAATATAAATCCGTCTCCCTGGGAGCAGTCTGATGATGTATAGAATTAGGCTGCATAGCATGACTTCAAAAGAACACTGATAAGCAATTTTCACTTTGTTAATTTTTCTTCATGAATTAGTGGAAAGGCTTTCTCCAAGATTGCAGTTAAAATTTAGTGCCTGCCCTAAAATTTATATCTTCTTTAAATGCATGAGTCTGAAAGCATTCCATTTCGATAAGTACCCATTTCTACCATATTTTTATTTAAAAGTCGTTACTCTGTTAAACTAAGATGGACGATGGACGATGGACGACTCCTTGGATTTTTCCCAGATGAGTAAAATAGAGGAGAGGGTGGGGGAGGAGGAGGAAGGCAAATGGGAGAGTAGCGGGGACATGCGTAAGGATTAGAGTGGGATCTGGGATACAGTCCAGGGCAGAATCTCTACGACGATGGAGGGACTTATGTGCCATGAGAAACCGTGTTTAGTTAACCGTGGGGACCAATGAGCCTTTTGTACCATGAAATATTTTGGTTGAGTAAATATTGATACTTTTACTTATCCAGTGATCCTCTGCTCTTGTGGCCGGGGCTGTGCTAAATCCTGGGGACGTAGGGATGACATAGGGCCTCCCATTGGTGAGATAGATGATGACAGGTATTACGGTACAAGGCCTCACAGGATAGATTCAGACTGAACTCGAGATACTGAGCATCTAGTATGTGCTAGGCATGGTGGCAGGGGTTCTCACACGTTTCATAAAGATGATGGGGCCGCCCGACTGGTTTCCAGTCCCAGTTCCTCCACTTCCTAAGGGTGGGCCCTCAAGCAAGGCACTTAACCCCTCTGGGCCCCAGATTCCTCATCTGTGAGATGTGGAGAGTTGTAGTACATGTCTCATAGTATTGTGAGGATGGATTGAGGTGACATTGCCAGGGTTAGCTCTCCATCACTTGCACTGGTGTTGCTGGGCAGAAAGGACACAGTGGCTGCCTGGGGAGGGTCCAGGATTAGGGACAACTTCCTAAAGGGACAGTAGTGCTGGACTTCTTGCACCCCCTCCAAAAAAAAATTCCTTCTGTTTGTATCTGTAGACGAACTCTTAAATGGAACTTCTTTAAGTTTAAAAGCCCTGGCCTCTTTCTTCCCCTCAGCAGCCCTATTGTAAGGCTTGGCTGTCAGCTGAAGGGAGAGATCTACGGAGGCCTAAGCCCGCCTTGAACAGGAGGTGCCCACCAGGGCAGTCAGACCTTATCTCCCCTGACATGAGTCTACACTTGCTAGCTTGTCTTCACTGAACACTGTTTTAAACCTTTTTAAATCATCTCCCATTTTCACAGGGACACATCTGATCTGGTTTCTCCTGTAAAGCCTAAATTTCAGGCATTTTTACCCCACTCAGTTGGGATTTATGAGCAAAAGCAAATCCATATGAATGTGAGTCTGTGACATCCCCATGTCTCAGTTTCCTGGTCTCTTAATGAAAATGATGCTCGCTTGTTGTACAGCATCCATTTTACAAATTAAGCAACTAAGGCCTAGAAAAAGCCAGTAATTTTCCCAAGGTCACCAAGCTATTCAGCTGGAGCTGAAAACTCAGGTCCAGCTCTGTCTGAGTTCCAAGTGCATCCCCCTCAGTGCCTTACTGTGTTGTGTGTGATTGTGATGTGTCCGTACAGGAGTGGAGAGAGCGTGGGCTTCAGAGTCAGATGGGTGTAGGTTTGGACATCTGCTTATGTGCTTTTTGGCCCTGTGACCTAAGGTGTGCTACTTAAGTTCTCTGAGCCTCAGATTCTTCATCCGTCACACTGAGGGTGAGGATGCCAGTCTTACAGGGCTTCTGGGTAACATGAATTATGTACATACATCTGTAGTACATAGTAGACACTCAGAAATTGTGGGGATTCTTATTACACTTTCCTAGTGATATAAAAGGCTCCCATGAAGCAACTGTTGGGCTTTAACGAGTTTGATGGGCAGCTGCAGTTGGTTGCAATGAATGAAAGCCATAAAATGCCAGTTTATTATGGTCGTGTTGTGCCGAAAATAAAGTCCCCACTCCCACCCCGCTTTGTACTTGGGAGTGGGAAGGAACCTTCTGGGCCAAGGGGATTAATCATCAGCTTTAATGTTATGTGGTGAGGGCGAGACTGTGGTCATGCTGGCGTCGGAAAATGCCTTTGATCTGGCTCAGGTGCTGGACTCCCAGCAAGCCAACAGCAGTGACACCTCTGTGAGGTCTAGGAGAGGTGCAGGTCTGAGGAAACGCTCCCAGGGAAACTCAAGGACCCTCTTTGTTGTGGTTCTGGCAAATAAAACCACCAACTGTCAGGGAAAATTCACCGAACAGAACACAGAGACCAGAGGGGTCTGTGGGCTTTTCAAAAAAGTGACTTCCAACTTGGTCTGAAGGATTCTCTTTCTTCCTGTCTGCTCACTGCTGATGTTTCTAATTCTGTAGGTTGATTGGGTCAAAATTCCCAGGAATCTTTTGTGTCTGATCCTGGTGGCTTCTTTCTAGCTCACCCAGAATGAATGAATGAAGGAATGTAACAAGTATTGGTACTTAGGAGTTGCCTTCCTTCACATCCCTGTTACTTCTAGGAATCTGGAGAAAAAGCCTGAGGTTGAACATAAGCTTTACTAATCAGGCCTTTGATATTTTAGAAGATACGAGTGTGGGCTGCACATTTATCTTCCTCGTAGATGATTTAATTAACAAGGAAAAAAAAATACTGTTCTTTTTTTAACTGCATGAAAGCAGAGCTGCTTGTTCAGAGTTAATTACTACCAACTCACCAAAACCCAAGATCATACGCAGCAGGGGTGAGCCAGAGGTTGAAAAGTCACAGGGTCAGATGGAGCTGATCCCTGCCATCGCTCCAGCACCCCTTTTCTCAAGCTGTCAAGGCAGGTTGTAACTTGGCAACTTGTCTTTAGTCAGCATGACAGATGGAGAGGGGACCGTGGGGAGGGGGTGGGGAAGACTGAAGAGGTAAGGTTTGAGCAGAACGATAGTTGGTAAGAGCTGGGAATTACATCTGCATCTTAAATCACTCAGAACTGAAGTTTTCTCAAAGTCTTAGATGACTGTAGGCATGGTGGTTCTCTATCATGCAGTGGGTGTGGAATTTCTAAAATAGGCTCTTATGCTGGCTTCACCACTTACTGTGTGAGTTTAGGTAAGACACTTTATCTTTCAGTACCTCAGTGTCTTCATCTATTATATGTGGGCAGTAGTATTTACCCAGAACGTTGTTTTGAGGATTAAATGAGGTAATCTTTGTAAGCAGCTTGGCACTGTACCTAGCACCATATACCAAATATGGTATTATTGTTAAAAATGATTCATTGAAGCTAGAATGATCCATGTGACAATGGATTTGAATTAAAGACATCAGGATGAACTCAGGTTGAGCTTAACGTAGATTACAGATGGATACATATAGAAATATTTACAGACGTGCAGGTATACAGGTTAGTAAACATACATGTATTTCCTAGCTGTGACAGCGGAGGGGGCCTAGAAACAAGGACACCCTAGCAGATAGTTGCTACAAGCACTCCTGGTGCCCAGATCTTGGTTTCTAATACCATTCTCCAATAAAAGGATCAGGGCTTCTTGGAGAAATGGTTGATCCTAGGACCAGGGCTGGAAATAGACAAGATGAGCCTAGAGTATCTTGTAGCACCAGAAAGTAAGATAGTGCTCAAAACAAAACAAAGTAACAACAAACCCCGCCTCCCCCCAACCCCACAAACTGTAGGGATTATCAGGAGCCAACCAAGGGAGCTTCCAGTGGCCAAAACTGTAACAATTTGAGCAGAATAATAAAGTGTGTTGGAGTATAACCCAAAGTATAGCATAAATATTATGAGCCCATACTGATATAAATAAATGAACAGAAGAGACTAATCTATCATGCAGGAGAATTTATATAGATATTCCCCCCTTAAGGAAGTGGAGCATAACTTCCTGTTCCTTCACAGCAAAGGAAGCCATAAACAAAATGAAAAGACAACCCACAGAATGGGAGAAAATATTTGCAAATGACATGATCGACAAGGGATTAGTCTCCGAAATTTACAAACAGCTCATGCAGCTTAATATCATCAAAACAAACCAATCAGAAAATCGGCAGAAGACCTAAATAGACATTTCTCCAAAGAAGACATACAGCTGACCAAGAGGCACATGAAAAGATGCTCAACATCGCTGATTATTAGAGAAATGCAAATCAAAACTGCAATGAGATATCACCTCACACCAGTCAAAATGGCTATCATCAAAAAAATCCACAAACAATAACTTCCTATTCCTTAAGCATGAGCTGCACATGGTGACTTCCTTTCAAAGAGGACAGTACAAAAAGGGAGAAGAAGAATAATTTTATAGTGGAGAAATCTGCCACACTAACTTCAGCCAGGTTATCAAGGTCAACACCAACAGTGATAAGTCATGTTGATAGTATGTACTGCTGACATGGTGTGAAGAGAATGGCGCTTTATCTCTGTTATCTTCCTCGCAAAAACCCATAACCAGGGTCTAATTAATCATAAGAAAAACATCAGACAAATTCCATTTGAGGGACATTCTACAAAATACCTGACTAGCACTCTTTGAAACTGTCAAGGTCATCAAAAAACAAGGAAAGTCTGAGAAATTATTACAGCCAAGAGGCGCCTAAAGAGATATGTAATGTAACATCCTGGATGGGATCCTGGAACAGAAGAAAGCTGTTAGGTGAAAACCAAGGAAATCTGAATCAAGTAAGGTGTTTAGTTAATGATATCATTATCTTTCTTTAATTGTGACATATGAACTTAATGTAAGATATTAATGATAGACAGAACTAGGTGTAGGGTCTATGGAACTCTGTACTACCTTCCCAACTCTTCTGTAATCTAAAACTGTTGTAAAATTAAAAGTTCATTTAAAAAAATTATTCATTAAATCATTCACTCATTACCAAAACATTTTCTTGTGTGTGCACGGCTAAGTACTAAGGGTATTAAGATAAATAAGATAGCGTGTCATGCCTGCCTTCATCGAGAAAGACAGACAAGAAGGAGATGACTACAGTTCAGAGTGGTAATTCCGATGGTAAGTTTAGGCCTGAATATGGAGAAGGGGACGACTCAAGCTTCCAGTAGACAGGGAAGCTTTCCTGTAGGATGTGCTATTTGTAGGACTGTAGTTTCCCCCCCAACACTGAGATGCTATTCCTGCCCAGTTTCAGGCACTAGACCCCTGGCCTCACCCTTCTCCTCTTTCTCTTCTGTGTCCACATCACCCACAGCAATACCAGTTTGCTCCTGGGTGGGATGTGGGTATTGCAGGCCCATTGGGAGAGCACCGCAGGAAGGGAGAATGTCACAGCTAAGAAGAGTGTGGGCAGGTTTCTCTGTCTTGGACTCTTTAGCAAGTGGCATTGGCAGAGGTCACTGAGAGAGGTGGAGAGGGAAGGGAGTCCATAAGGCACAGATAGGACCACCGTTACACCTCCCAGTGAAAGAGCTGAGCTACTGTGCATGATTCGCCAGGACTCGCTGTTGTCAGCCTCTGGGATCAGTGTTCTCAGGAGTCAGTCTCTCCATACTGAGGCTCGCGCTGGGCCCTGCAACTACATGTATGGAAAACAGACTGTATGCTAGGCATCGATTGGCGAGGAGAGGTTTGATGTGGTTCCATGAGCAGTAAGACAGCTTGTGCATTCAGGAAGCTCAGCGTAGTGTTTCTCCTGGCATTTGACGCAGGACAGTTCTACAGTGTGCTGGACAGAGGATGTTCAGCATCCCTGGTCCAGCCTCAGTCATTATAAGGAGACGTTAGCTGCTACCATCTATTGAGCACCTACAGTGTGCCAGACACTGTGCTAAATCCTTTATGTCATGTCATCAGTTCAGCAATCCTGTGAACTGGACACCATTACTCTCCCCATTTCACAAGTGAGGAAATGGAGGCAAAGAGCAGTTAAGTGGGTCACACAGTGTGACACACAGGAAGGGGGGACGCTCGTCTGAGCCCTCTAGGGGACTGACCCTAGAGTCCTTGCTCTTCCCTTTCAGGCACACAGCTTCTCCCAAATGCCTAGAGGAGAGGGAGAGCAGACTCTATTGGAATATGGGCAGATGTTGGTGCATACATCTCACCAAAGAAAAGGTTTGAATGACAAACACCTGAGAAGATACTCAACATCATTAGTCACTAGAGAAATGCCAATTCAAACCACAGTTGAGATCCACTACATGCTTGTTAGAATGGCTGACATTGTGGTGAAGATGTGGGAAAGTGGAACTTATGTGCTGCTGGTGGGAATGTGAAATGGTACAACCACCGTGGAAAATAGTTGATCAGTTTCTTACAAAGTCAGTGTACACCTACCGTGTGATCCACCTGTTCCACTCATAAAAGCATATGTCTGTACAGAAACGCATAGCAGTTTTGTCATAGCCCCAAACTGGAAACAGCCCAAATGTCTATCAACAGTGAATAGATAAAGTGTTGGTCCATTGTTAGAATGGAATACTACTAAGCAGTAAAAGGGAATGAGCTATTAATATAAGATACAACATGGATTAATCTCAAAATAATTATGCTGAGTGGGAGAAGCCAAAGAGAAAGAGTACAAACTATGTAATTCCACTTATTAAAAATTCTAGGAAATGCAAACTAATATATAATGACAGAAAGCACAATGAGTGGTGGCCTGCAATGGGGCAGTGGGCAGGGTAGGATTACAAATGGGCACAAGGAAACTTCTGGGGGTAATGGATATACTTACCTTGATTATAGTAATGTCTTCACTGGTGGGTGTCCTCTATGTCAAAACTTATCAAAGCAAACGTTTTAAAAATGCGCAGCTTATTGAATGCTAATTATAGCTCAGTAAAGCTTTTTTATTATTAATTAATCAATTTATTTATTTGGTTGCACCAGGTCTTAGTTGCGGCACATGGGCTCCTTAGCTGGGGCTCGCATGCGAACTCTGAGTTGCAGCACGCATATGGGATCTAGTTCCCTGACCAGGGGTCAAACCCAGACCCTCTGCATTGGGAGCATGGAGTCTTAACCACTGCGCCACCAGGGAAGTCCCAATAACGCTTTAAAAAAAAAAAAAAAAAAAGAATACCAGAAAAAATAACAACAATAATAGTAGTGCCTGCAATCACTTATATAGTGCTTACTATATTCCAGGCACTGATTTAAATCTATCTCTAAAAATTGTTTGGTCCTCATTTAAAAAATAGTACATAGTAGGTGCTCAATAAAAATACTAGTTGTCACTTCTTTCCTTCTAACCCAAGTTAATTCTCTAGCTACTCTGATATATTTTACTGTTCTGCTCTTTTGATCCCTAGCACGGACCAATAGGTATGGTTATTTGTGTTTTAATGGTAGCAGTTTGTACCTCAGATGGAGCTGACTTGCCTAGTGTGTCCACGTTAGTGGGTCCATGTCTCCATTGCCCCCCTTGACCCATGCTGTCCAGTTGAGAGCTGGGGCATAATAGATGCTTAGCGACCGTATGTCTGGATTGCTCCCCACCCACGCGCCTCGCTGACAAGTGTGCAAGCGCTTCGATTTTCCTAAATCTCCTTTCACTCCTTCCCAGTCCAGTGGGGCTGTCTTTCAGCATCCGTCTCTGCTGAGTGGGAACCAACTAACTGGGAGAAGCGCCCCGTGTCTGAGATGCTGTCAGTCTTGTTTCCCACCCCACCTTACCGGGGACACCTGCGAGTTCCCTCGGCCTCTCTGGGAAGTGAGAGTCTCACTGAACAGCTTTACCTCAGTGGGGCCTGGGAGATACAAACCAGCCACACTTGCCCTCTCTTCTTTCCTCCACCACGCAAGTCTTCCGGAACTCTCCATTCCCATCTATCAGCCCCCTGTGCCCTTGGGGGAAGAACAGGATCCATTCCCAGCAGCTCTTCAGGATGCACTTTGGCTCAGAGTGGATCTGCAGCCTGATCTCTATTCTGTTGGGAAAAGAGGGTTCAGGAGCCCTAGAGTCTTGGGCTCTAACCAGAGAAAAGCCACCCTTAGACCATGCCACGTCGTTGGAGCTGCATTCTTTGGGTGATGACTGTAGCAGCTCTGTGTTTCACCCAGGCCCAAGCTAGAGCAACAAAGGATGCTGTGCATCATTCCTCACAAGGGAAATGCAAAGGCAAATGCAAACCCCAGTGAGACCCACTACACGCTTTTCAGAGTGGCTGAAGTCCGGCAAGGATGGGGAACTGGAACTCTCACACGCTCCTGCTGGGAACGTGAAATGGCACAGCCCCTTTGGAAAATAGTTGAGCAGTTTATTACAAAGAAACTCATACCTACTGTGTGATCCAGCCGTTCCACTCCCATAAAAGCTGGGCAGGACTGTCTGGTCCCATGTTTCTGGAAGCCCACCAGGAACGCAGCAAAGCCAGGTGTAACACAAGGCCTTTCATAAGGTCAGAAACAAAAGCCTCTGATGAGAGTCTGTCAACTGGCCTGAGCTCAGCTTTCCACAAAAGACGGCAGGCAGCTTGCCTGGAAGAATGGTAGAAGCAGAGGGAAAAAACAAAATTAGCAGCAGTAACAATAGCAGCTAATATTTACTTCATGATTATCATGGGCTAAGAAATGTGCATCTATTACTGTATCTAACCCTCATAATAACCTTATGCAGTTATCAGCATTATCCTCCCATTTTACAGGGACTGAAACTGGGTCTCAGAGAGGCAAAATACTTACCCAAGTCATATAGCTAGTAAGTCCTAGAGATAGTTTCTAACTCAGGCTGTTTGATTCCAGCGCTCACATTCTCAGTTCTTTGCAGAACCATGAGACTGGGGCCATAGCATGGGTTAGTCATGCACACGGGTGTTTTGCAGAAATGGGGTGAAGTGATTACAAGGCAGATCTTTTCCAAAGGCTGGTGAGAACTGCAAAGTGAGGGCTGGATGCAGCTTGACCACAGTGTTCTCATTTTCCCTCCTTCCCAGTCTTTCAAATCTCTGCCTTTCAAGGGGCCCCCAGTCTAACGATAACAATAAAAATAAATAGCATCACTTGTCACCATCATCCCCTGGGCGGAGAGTATTTATGAGACTTTTTATTTGTCATCTTCCCTGTTTCTGTGCTGCTTTGTGGTCAAGTACTGAATTAGGCAATTTGAAGACATGTGGCTAACTTCCCAAATCACAGAGATGTTTTGTATTCGTTTGGAAGAGCATGAAATGAAAACCACGTTGATTATTTTTTTTCCCTTTTTCTATTTACCACTCATCTGCTGTATGGGTTACTGTGGTACTGTGGCTGCTGAGGACGACCTAGCAGTGATGGAAGTATTTGTGCTCTTCCAGCGAATGAGTGAGGATGAAAAGGAGGCTGAGACAGCCAGGGCAGAGCCCTCGCTAAGTGTCGGCTACTGTGCCACGGGCCTCAGCACACATCAGCGCATCTAGTTTATTAAACTACATAGTCACTAACCGAACGAACTTTTTGGCCAGCCCAATGCATACATTTAGTCCAGGGGTTTCAGGATTTTCGCCTTGTTGCTTCCCCCTTGTTTTTTCATCCCCATCTCCCACTCTCCTTGTGCGCTCCACCAAGGGCCTCTTTTTTCACCTTAATTAAATTTTCATATCTTTTTGTCCCCCAGAGCCATCAGAAGTTTGGCGTAATATTCTGCTCTTCCACTTAACCGGTGTTAGAACACCAGGAGGAATAACATCTAAGAGACCAAAGATCCCAGAAGAACCCATGAGAAATTTTTTGAGCAATCAGTGCTGAAGGATTGAGGTTGAAAGTCTCTTTCTAATGAACAGTCAGTGGCTCCCTACTGCTGATAGAAATTAAAAGGTTCAGTGTGAAAACTGAGTGGACATTTTGGCCATGTCATAGATTTGAGATATATTCCGTTGAAAAAGAATGGAAGTCTTAAATCCCAAGGATGTGAAAGTTACTGCAGTGCTGTGATGCATTGTTTTAAACTTTTTTCACTGAAAGATAATGCACATACCATAAAATTCACCCCTGCCATGTGTTTTTCAAACCTCTAGAGAACTGAGTATAGTGATGTTTGAGAAAGAGAAATTCTCAGTGCCCAGATTTTAGGTTATACTGTGGAATGATACCAGCACGGGATCTTTATTACTTACAGAGGTAACAGAAAGATACCACAAAGCAGTAAATTTCCACTTGCTTGCACTTAGGGTAGCACCTGACACATGGTATGGGTCTAGTAAATATTGGATTGATAGATGGGCAGAAGGATGGACAGAAATATACTGGGCAACCATCAAGGTTTGTTGAAGAATAAACCGTGCCATACCAGTTTGGTGTCCTTTTTTTTTTTTCTTTTTTCTTTCTTCGTTTTTCGATGGGTTGACAGGCTGTGTGGTGAATGAAGGGACATCCAGCATGTCAGCTCTCTGGTCTTCAGGAAGGCTTCAGGTTCTTTCTTGATGAACTGACCCTTCCCACTTGACACAGCAGCGTTGGTCCATTCAGTCACAAAATTCCGTCCACCTGAGAATTGATTTTTTTCACTGAATTATACCTTGAAGTAGGCCATAAGCAAAATCATAAAACTGATTGAAAAGTATTCGTATCATCCAATTGCCAAATTTGTGTTTGGGCCTCCAGCCATTGGTTTTAGCCTTGTGTGGAGCCAGGCAGAGACTGAGCCCTGATTCTGTTGGTTGGGGGGATGTTTAACTGGAGGGTGCTTTTGAATGATTGATCAGCCGCCCAGGAGCTGCTTGACGTAGACAAGTCACAGGCCACCCTGACTTACGTACCTGCCATCCGCCTTCACGTTAAACTCCACTGCAAGTTCCTCAGGTTTCTATGTAACTCTCAGCTGAGACATTAGCTATGATCTTCAAAGACAGGGCTAGGGTTCTCTGGAATTAGGGAGATGGCCCACAAAAAAAAAAAGAGGGAGCCCACAGAGAGGATGGCCAGTTATATTAATATATGTACACATTCTTCTGTGATGTGCAAGACCCTAATTTGCGTGGACCTACTTTGACAGATTCATAGTGAAGATGGTCCTGAATACTAAGTCTGATGGCTTCACTCTCCCGATTAAAATCTCTCAGCGAGTCTCCTGAATTCTCGCTCCACGTAGGAAATCTCACGTGATCTGAGCCCTGCCCACCCCTGGCCTCATCCCCTGCTATCCCTCACTTTTCATCCTGTATTCTAGCAGGTACATCTCATATCATTATATGAATTCCATGGGGCCAAAGTTTGAGAATAGAAAATATCCAGATTTTAGAAAGTTAATACTGTACGTCTACAGTATGTTACATAACAATGCCAGTGAGATCTGGGGTAGCACCCATAATCAATCACATTTGTATTTCTGTAGTAAGACCTGCGAATATTCAGACCAAGTAGGTTAAATAGGTTCTAAAGAGCAAGATATTTATTCATTTTGCCATCCAATGAATCATCAAAAAACTTTGGTATTTGGAATGCTTTGAATTGAAGTATAGACTTCTTGAAAAGAGCCTGTGCTTTCTCACTTGGCCTTAAGACATATTTTTCTCTCTGCCTGGAGTGGCCACATCTCCCTTCTACCTGGTGAGTATCATTACCACCAGAATCATCATCATTATTATAATTCACATTTATTGAGCACTTACTATGTTATTTGATACTCCCATTAAACTCTGGGATGGCCCTCATTGTATTATGATCCCAAATGTTCAGATAAGGAAACTGAGGCTTGGGGAGGTCACAAGGCAAGGAGGAGGTAGAACTGAGGTTGAACCAAAGCCCAGGGACCCTAGAATCTGTGTTCTTAGTCACTACAGTATCCTCAGTATGTGTCTTCCCCAAAGTTCCCCAAAGGTCAGGTGGTACTTCCATGCAACCCTTGTTCCTTTCTCCAGCATGTCTGGTGAGTTGTACCTCCTCAGAGGCCCTCAGAGTTCTTTAAGCCCAGCTCTTGGGCAGCACTTACCACTCCCTGTCTTCCCCACAAGGCTGAGCTTATTGAGCAGTCAGGGAAAACCCTACTTCATGCTCTTTGACCATGGCACATAATAGGCACTCAACACATCGTATGTTATCAAGTTCACCCAAAGAGGTGTGCTAACAGATAGCAAATAATTTGTATCCCCTGTGAGGTTAGATAGTAAACGCCATCACAATTTCAAGGATAAAAAATCTGGATCTAAAAAAGAAAAAGAAATATTCACCAAAAGAAGGCTACTCAAGTTTATGTGTGGTATGTAAAGAAGAGGAATTTGCTGGGGACAGTATTTTAGGGATGAACAAGGAACATGTTTATACTTAGGAAACAATAGCTAGGATTTATTAAATAATTACCATGTGCTAGTTTCTCTGCTAGGCAGTCTATATATAGAATATCTAATCCTCACAATAAATATGTGAGATTAATTTATGAAAGAGAAAGGTGTAGTAGCCATGTTTTAGGTCAGAATAAAGAGTAATACAAATATATTCAGATTTAACAAAAGTCAAATGTCATTAGAGGGCGGTAGCCTAAAATGACCCAATAGGGTATATTTCTCCATCTAAGAGATGATAGAATTGAGGTCAGAAAGATTACAGAGCTAGGACACGGCAGGGGAAGCCAGGTCTGGCTGGTCTCCTGTCTTTTATATTCACTCCTTGAAAACGTTAACATGGTACCGAAGTATATCCCACTATCCTACCCAGAACTGGGTCCGGTTTCGAGTTCTGCTTCTGGAAAAAGCTGCTGGAACTTGGAAGGAAGCACATAATACACAGCTACAATGTTTAAGAGAAAGTGAGCCCCACGAGCAAAGTTTGGGATGGTTAAGAGATGGGCTAGTTCTGACTGCTTAAGAGAAACCTTATGAGTTGGCTTAATTTTCTTGTTTATTAAAGTTTTTGTGATCATAAAATGACTAACTCTTTCTTGGTGCTTTAGAGTTTGTAAAATGCCTTTTGGAGTGTAATGCTCGGAATTACTAAGTAAGGCAGACAGAGCAGGTGTTTTCTTTTTTTAAATGAGGCTCGAAGAAACTGAGTGATTTGTCCAAAGTCCCACAGCTAGTAAGGGTTAGGGCCAAGACTCAGATACATATGTGAGCAAACCCCAAGCCTCTTCTGCCACGTGCTTAGTTGGTTCATCTTTGTTTACTCAAATTGAAGGATCCTGCAGTTGGGGAAAGTCTGGTTCCTCACAGGAAGGGCTCTTGATTCTGCGTTACTAGTCCCCATTGTGACTGTAAATTCTCCATTGAACTGCCAGCCAGTGGTTCTCAATTACTATGCATAAAATGTCCCTGGAAACTCCTTACAAATGCAGTTCTTCAGGTGCCACTCCCACGGGGAGTGATTCATTGAGTCTTGCTGGGAAGGAGTATTTATGAATCTGTCATTTTAACAAGTGCCCCAGTGATTCTAATCAGGAACTTTCAGAAAAATGGCTCTAAGCTCCTTCCGAGTAGCCGTTATATCTTTCCGTCACTGTTTCCTCAGTGCCTAACAGAGCGCCTTGTACATAGAAGGTACTCTAAATTTACTTCAGTGAATTACGGAGTAAATGAATGTAAAAGTAGTATAAAATGTAGTACATTAAGTTGGATGGTCAGTCAGTCCCTGCTGTTTTGGGTCACTCTTGGAGATTCCTTGAGTCTCCATCCTTTCAAAGAAAGCCTCTCTTGGTAGGCTTAGGTCTAGACAGATTGAGAAGTCAGGACTTGGAGAGAGTACTGCGTAGAATCTGCCAAAAATTAGAGATTGTAGAATTCTTATTTTCTTATGAAAAGCAGGATGAAGTGAAACCATGGGGGACCCCATTTGCAGCTCTGTGCAGACAGACTCAGAAACCAAAGCACAGACACACCAGGATGCAACAGGAAACCACAGGGGTCTAAGATCTTTCAGTGTAAATAGGAAGTCAGAGTTTACTTTTGAACACACAAGTGCCAAGTTGAAGTGCAGTGTGTAATCCACCTCTCTGCCCAGGCCTTCCTTGAGCCCGGGCACAGACGAAAAATGATGCCATCTGGGTAAAAGTGTTTTCAAATGTTTGTTCTGATCAGGGCTTGGAGCTTGCTTCTTTTGTTTGTGCTGGTGAATAACTTGGGACACAGGTGCAGTTTGGACTTGAAAGCATTAATTGCTCTCCCTGGTTTTCCCTGTAGTGATATCTGAAACTCCCGTCTTCCTCTACAAAGTAATCTTAATCCACATACGTTTATAAAGCATTTGCCATTGACAGTTGCCTTTCGTATACCGCATCTGTGGACCTTTGTGTCCAGGTGCATAGTAGTGGAACGTTGGTGGACACTTAATAGGTACTCTGTGGCCAATCGGGTTGACATCTGTAATCGCATTTGATTGCTACCATTGCATTGGACACTAATAAGTAGGATACAAATGATCATCACCGTTTTGAGATAAGGAAAATGTGAGAGCGGTAGAAAAGACATGGGTTTTGAAGTCAGACAGACCTATATTCACATCCAAAATACTTAAACTTTCTTATCCAGGGTGCCTTCTTTTATTCAGCCAGTTGTTCTTGAGCTTCTACTGTGTGCCAGGCACCGCAGTGAAAGTGGTGAGCAAAAGTGGACACAGACCTTACAGTCTAGTGGGGAAGATGGATTCTAAGCAAACAATCACAAAAATAGGTAATTACAGACATTGATAGATGCTTTACATTCATACCCTGCTGGAGGGAGTACAAATTGTTATAATCACTTTGGAAAACAGTGAAGCGTTGTTTGAATATGCACATACCCTGCACTCTGCCAATTCCATTCCTAAGTAAAAACCTGGAGAAACTATTGTACCCTTGTACCAGTGTGTACCCAGAGACAAGTACAAGAGTATTCATAGCATTATTTTTCATAATAACTCCAAATTTGAATCAACCCAAATTTCTACCAATAATAGAATGAATATACTTAATTGTGTTATATTCTTACAGTGGTATACATACTTAAATTGAAGGAACTACAGCTACATAAAACAATGTAGAGGAGTCAAACAATTTTAAGTGAAAGAAACAGGGCATGAAAGAAAATACAGAATTATTTTATTCATATAAGGTTCAAAGAAACAAGAGAGTCAATACATTTTAGGAATGTATGTATAGGTGCTGAACCTAGAAAGACAAACAAGGAAATAATTTTTTTGCCATGAATATCAGGACACTGGTTACTTACATGGCGGTGGGTGGGGTGCTGGTTGTTGAGGTTAAAAAAAAAAAAAAAAAAACAAAAGTGCCTTCCCAGAGGGGCTTTGGAGAAGTGGCATTTACTGGTGAAGGACGGATGAGTCTTTATTATCAGTCTTTGAATTGTGCACATCTGTTTTATACACTCTTCTGTATGTATGATATGTAAGTGCTGTGAAGCGGAGGAACAACCGTGGGAACGTAAAGCCAAGTGACTGATAAAGTTTGGGTGGTCGGCTTCTGTAAGGCAGGGATGTTTGAGCTGAGATACTTTGATTAGGCAACTAAGCAGAGTCTAGTAGGGAGCAAGGAGGGCTATATGTGGCGGTGGATAAGAGGAAAGTGGTCCAGGAAGAGTACAGCAGGATAATGGGAGGGAAATTGGCAGATTGGGTGTGGGACAGGAGGGAGGCGTGACACAAGTTAAGGCTGGAGAAGCAAAAAGGGTCAGAACATGCTGGGTTTATAAGCCTTATGAAAGATGTTGGTCTTTTATCTTAAGAGAAACTGAAAGGTTTTAATCACAGTGGGTAACATAAGTAGATTTACAAAGGATCAAAATAACTACAGTTTGGAGAACAGATTGGAGAGAGACCAGAGTGGATGCTAGGAAACCAGATAGAAGGAGATTGGAGATCGGGTGAGAGATGATATCGCAGTAGCTTGTCTCAGATTATGGCGGGGGAGATGGAGAGAAGTGGATATATTTGAAAGATGGTTAGAAGGTGAAATTTATGGTACTTTTGGCAGTGAAAATGCCCAGCTTGCAGGGTGCATGCAGTTGGGGCTTCCCAGGAGAAACCTTTCTGTTTAAAATGGATGTTAAGGAGACAATAGAAACATGACATCTAAAGGCAGTGTATGATCCTGAATTGGGTCCTAGACTAGAGAAACTGTTTTTCCTTTTCCTGTAAAAGATGTTTTGTGGACAACTGATGAAATTTGAATAAGGCCTATAGATTAAATAATAGAATTGTGTCCATGTTTATTTCTTGATATGATCATTGTACTAGGGTCATATAAAATAATATGCTTCTTTTTATGAAATGCATACTTAAGTATTTAGGAGTAAATGGGCATTATATCTACAACTTACTCTCAAATGGTTCAGAAAAAAATTTTTTACATACACACAACGTGTGTGTGTGTGTATGTGTGTGGATGCATGGATGGATAGATAGATAGATTAGATGGATAGATAGATAGGTAGATAGATATAGATAGATATTCTTTTTCATATGCTTTTCCATTACAGGTTATTACAAGATAAGTAATATAGTTCCCTGTGCTATACAGTAGGACCTTGTTGTTTATTTTATATATAGTAGTTTGTGTCTGCTAATCCCAAACTCCTTATTTCCCCCCTGCCCCTTTGGTAACCATAAATTTGTTTTCTATGTCTGTGAGTATGTTTCTGTTTTGTAAGTTCATTTGTATCATATTTTAGATTCCACATATGATACCATATGATATTTGTCTTCCTCTGTCTGACTTATTTCACTTAGTATGATAATCTCTAGGTTCATCCATGTTGCTGCAAATGGCATTATTTAATTCTTTTTTATGGCTGAGTAGTATTCCATTGTGTGTGTGTGTGTGTGTGTGTGTGTGTGTGTGTGTGTGTGTGTGTATCACATTTTCTTTATCCATTCATCTGTCAATGAACATTTAGGTGCTTCCATGTCTTGACTATTGTAAATATGCACTTTATTAAATTATAAAATGTGCATGTATTATACACTCTCTGCATGCATGATATCTTTCACAGTAAATTTTAAACTATAGAGCCAGGTGATCTTTTGTGGTTTGGATAGTCAAGGAAGGCTTCTGTAAAGCAGTGATGTTAGAAGTGTCATATTTTGGTTAGAAAAGAAAGAGGTCCAAGCAGAAGGGACAGTATGAGCTTCATCTGTGAGATCATTATCCCCTGCAAAATTTCTTCTCTCTCTTCCCTTCTTTATACCTTTTGTTGTTGTTGTCAATTTTTGTATAATTGTGTTTGTCAGGACCTTCAGTATTATATTGAACAGTTATAATGATTAAAAAGCCATCTCATCTTGTTCCTGATATTAGAGGGGCTGTGTCTGAAATTTCTCTTGTGAATATGATATTTGCTGGAGATTTTTGAGATATATAGATATATCAATAATTATAGATGTAGATATTCCTTTTGTGAAATTGAGACAATGATCTTCCATAGCATTCAGGACAGATGATCAGTAACCCATGCTTGAATAACCACTAAAGTTGATTTTATCTGGCAGTTCCCTTCCAGGGCCAGGGAACAGCATCACTATGAACGTCACAAAGGCAGGGACTGTCGACTCTCCATTGTATCCTCTGTGTCTGTCCGAGTGCCTGGGACTGAGTTAGGCATTCAGTACTTACTGAATGAATGAATGGAAGATACTTAATAAGTATTTGTTGAATGAATGGGTTAAAGTTAGAAATTATTTTTTTAAGGGGAGCCAAAAACCTTGCTGCTCTCTACAGCCCCCCACACGCTGCGAACAGTCAGTGGTGCTGCCGTCCTTCCGTGCTCTCAGCACGTGGCACAGTCAGCTGGGCATTTGACGTGGGGAGGAAGAAATGAATGATTCAGTCACAGAACATTCCGTTGCTGGCTATTAGACTTTGCTCCTAATGATTCACCTTTATTTGAACTGGAGCCAGGTGGTAAAAGATGGTTTAATCAGGACAAACATAAAATACTCTCTTTAGTGGAATAATTGCTTATTTCATTTTCTCCTTAAAGTTGGCCATTCATCTCATGCCAGTGTCTTTCAATTTATGTATGTTGCCATGAAGTATTGAAAGTGATTGTTCTGAATTAAGTCAAAAGTACTTACGAAGAATTGTCTTAGTGTGTTAGCAGAGGGTTCAGAATTCCAGTATGAAATTGGAAAGTGGTTGGTAGAGTGGCAGGCTTACATCCAAAAAGATTTGAATGCCCTAGTAAGGTTATATAAAGGTTTGTTGGTGGATAACTGAGGGAAGTTGGTTGTCATAAAACAGGCAGTTAAGTAAGAATATCTTAGTAGTTTTGAATACTTTATGGTGGTTCTAATCGTATATATACTTCTCATTTTAAAGGGGATTTCATTTAATAAGTTAGTTAAAGAAAGTAACAGCCAGTATTAGAATGTCTGGTGTCCAGAAACTGATGACTTTTTCCTGACTTGGGTCTCTGTTCAAAAAGCCTTTGATGACTCCAGAAAGTAACAGTTAATTTATGGAGCCCTAGCTAGCTCTGTCCACCTCCTCTCCCACGTACACTCTCCGCTCCAGCTACCTGTAACGAGATCTTATAATGGGGGTCTTCCTTTCCTCGAGCTTTTGGAAGAGGCCCTAGAGACCAGACCACCTACGTAGGGCTTCCTAAAAGACTGTGAAACTAGTGTTAAAAGCCACCCTGAGGATATAAAACAGAAGTAGAAGTCCGAGGAAAGAAGCCAAGGTTGACTGTTGTATCTGAGATACTAAGTCAGAAAGTGAGGGCTGCTCTGGGAACGGGCTGTATGTCCACTGAAGACAAGGCAAAGGTGTGTGTGGGTCCAGCACAAGGGATCCAGCTGGGTATGTCGTAAATGGGACCCCGTCCCAAAGGAATGAGTGAGGAGCAGTTGGGATTACCCCTGAGGTCCAGGAATGAAAGGGAGTCATGAGCAGAGCAATGGAGAGATGGAGAGGGATAGGATAGAGAGAGGGAGAGAAAGCACACCCCAGGCGTACTACTGTGGGGTTATGGGGAGTCCCCAGTGGGCTGGTTGTAGTGAATCACCAGAACCGCATCATGAGAGAGTTCATTTTGGACCTGCACCCCACCCTGAGGACATGTCGGAGCCAGATCACGACCCTTTCAGTCAAGTAAGACCTCCCCGAGGCACCTGACCCGTGTAGAGCAGACTGAGCGGCAGGCAGCTGGCCAGCAGAGGGGAGGGTGGAGGAGGAAAGATAGGAGCAACCCGAACCCCACAGCCCCCTGCCCCCAGCTATGCTTCGAAGTCAGTGGTAGCCAAAGGAGAGAGACATTTTC
Source organism: Eschrichtius robustus (assembly GCF_028021215.1). NCBI lineage: Eukaryota > Metazoa > Chordata > Mammalia > Artiodactyla > Eschrichtiidae > Eschrichtius > Eschrichtius robustus. The sequence goes on from NC_090826.1 coordinate 50,881,936, forward strand.
AATTAGACGGGATGGGAGTTTTAAATATTATTGATAAAATGGAGTGTTCACATTTAATGTTGAAGGTGGACCGAGGACTTTTTATTATTTCAGGGTGTAGGAATAGTATGGCTCTGCCTGAAATTTCATTCCCGAACTAGGAAGAAGAGTTCACAGAACAAATTTTACAGGGAGTAGAGAAGTGAACAAAGCGGTTTTCCTCCTATATGCCGTAACTATGCGGGCCCTTCCATAAACTAGGACATACTCCAGGCTCTGGCCGTTCTTCCCTCTCTCTCCTACGTTGACAAATCTTTTTCTACTTAATCACGTAAGACGACAACATGCTGTAATAGCTTCCTTCTAAAGAACTGGAGAGAGGGAGGAAAAAAAACTCTCTCAACCCCGTATCGGACTCCTGTATCCCCATTTATCTGCTGTCTTTACTTTTCTGCCCTCATCTATCACTTTTCTCATTGTTCACACCACTCCAGCTGCACTGATTCTTTGTTGTTCATGTAAGATGGCAAGCACACCCCTGCCACAGGGCCTTTGCACTTGCTCTTACCTCTCTGCCTGTATCACTCCTAACTCCATGCTTCCCTCCCTCATTCCCTGGCAGTCTCAGTTTAATGTAACCTCATCGTTAAGGTCCACCCAGATCACCCTGTATTAAAATAACAACACTTGCCCCCATGACACTACTTAACCTCTCTTTCCTGCTTTATTTTTCTAAAAAGCCTTATCACAGCTGACAGATTATATATTTGAATTTTCCTGTATTTTTATCACCCCACTTTCCACCACACCATATAAATTCCATGAAGGCAGGACTTTGTTTTTTTTTTCCCAGCTATATCCCTAGACCCTTGAACAGTGCCTTGAATATGGTAGCCACTTACAAATACTTCTTGAATCAAGGAATGCTTCCTGACTTGCTTTGGCCTTTCCGTATGCTATTTCTTCAGGCAAGAAAGCTTCTCTTTCCCTTCCTTTTTTACACCTCCACCCCAATGAGCCTGCTAAAATCCTGTGCATCCTTTGAGACCCCATTTGCATACCACCTCCTCTCTACCTCTGTCCTATTCAGATGTTATCACTCTCCCCAGAACTCTGAGCTCTCAGTTATGTTTCACTTTAATCTTCACCACTAGATCGTCCTGCTTCAGGCTCATGTTCTTTCTTGATGTTTAGGTTTCAGAGATGACTCACTCGGCAACCGCAGGTCCTTCTCATGTTGTAGAATTGCAGACTAGCTGTCTTCAAACTCCATACAACAGGATAAATCCTAAATCTAGCCCTTCTAATCCCTCAGCATTTTCCTTTCTCCTTCTCTTTCTCCTCCTCTTTCTCCTCCTCCTCCGTCTCCTCCTTATTTTTCCTCTTCTCTTCTTCATCATAAAGTCCCAAGCACATATATGTAGGTCATTTTCTTCAAGCTTCTTTCATTTACTGGTCAAGGAGATAGCCCATCTCTTCCATTGATTGGCCTTCCCTGTAACCATGCTACGTAAGGAATCCTTCTCTCACTTGGCCTATAGAACAGTTGAAATGCCCCCAACCATTAGTATTATAAAGCGAAATGGTGCCTCTCAATAACAACTTTGGTAAACTGGTCATCTAATTTTTTTTCAAGTGTACAATTTGTTTATATTTACAATACCCTACAAAAATGGAAATTTAGAAACTTTAGTTTTTATTAACTTTTTTAAAAATTTTAATTCATTGAGTAATTTTAACATAATTTATACATGGGGGAAATGACATCGGGTTGTTGAGCACGTGAAATCATTTTCTATCTTCCCTGGAATGGTTTGGGAGATGAGGCTGGTCTGTCATTTCAGCTCTGTGCCTCCCTCCTAAGATCCCATTAAGGTTTTGACCAAGAAGATGGTAATATTTCATGATGAAACTTGGAGAAGTTAAAATTTTACAGATGAGCTTATGCTTTTTCTCACTTTTTTTTTTTTTTTACTTCCTCCCTATTTTTATTCCCTGAGACCATTTGCATGAGGAGGAATTTCCTCAGAATCCCTAGTTGAGAACCACTATAATGGACAAAATTGGACCTGGAGATAAATTCTCTCACAACTTCTATGGAGTGAGATGCATTGAACAGTAGATTAAACAGCTTGTTTATAAACTATCGGTCACCAGCTTAAACAGCACCTCATCTGTAATAACTGAGCCTCCTCCCATGATTCCAGGCAAAAGTCATCACAAGTTCCTTTGTGTTACTGTAGCACTTTATTCATATGTATGTTGTTGCACTCATTTTATTTTATAAAAATGTAGCAAATGGGTGTCTCTGCCACTAGACCTTGAGCTCCCAAAGGCCGCGACAGTGGCGCATTCATCTCTGATACTCAAGGTCTAGCATGTAAGAAATGGTGAAAGCTGAAAGAATATACTGAGCTACAGTCTGCCCAGTCCCATTAATAGTCGGTGGGCATTTCTTGAGTAACTGCTATGTGCCAGGTATTTTGAAATACTTGTGATCTTTATTCCTTATAGTGACCCTAAAAAGCTTTGTTATACCTGTTACAGATGAAAGAGGGTATAAGTGATTTACCCAGCCACAGAGTCAGTCAGTAGCACACCTGGCCCTGAACTCAAGTCACTGGGAGCCAAATTCTGTGTTCTTTCTCCCTTCTTAGAGCTTAAAAGATCTTTCAGGCACCCGTTGATAATGCTTAGCTACCAACTCTATAACAGCATGAAAAATATTTCTAGAACTGTGATCATCCATTCAGAGAACAGTTAAGAGACCCAGAGGGAACTTTAAAGATCATCTAATTGCGTTCTCTCACTTATAGGTGACAACGTGGAGTCCCAGAGAGGACAAAGGTCTTGGCCACCATCTCCCCTACCAGCTTGAATCATACTATTCTTCCCCTTCCCATCCCCCCTGCAGTCAGTACTCTGAAGTTCTTAGCAAGTTTGATGACCCTGTGTATGGCGTAGCCCATGTTGACCTCTCTAACCCCATGTTGCACTCTTCTCCTTCCCCTTCTCTCTCCTCCAGCCCTGCTGTACTACACTCTCTGCTTCCTCTCCTTCTCCCTGAAATGCCCTTTTTTTCACTCCTCCTGGCTAACTCCCACTTAGCCTTTAAATTTTAGTTTAGGCGCCATCTCTTCCTGGAAGCTTTCAGACTACATTAGGTGGGTTTCTGCGTGCCCGCATGGTACATACCTCTATCGCAGTGCTTGTTGTGTGGTTTGTTTGTTGTTAGTTGGGTGTATGTCGTCCTTGCTCAGTGGCTGTGAATTCCTCAAGGGCAGGTATTGTGGCCTGTTCATTTCTGTATCACTAATGACTGGTATAGCCCCTGACACAAAGTTGGCTTTCAGTGAATTTTGAATGAAGCAGTTGCTCACTTAGGATTCAGGTCTGAAGTGGGACAAGCACTGAAGATGTGGTGGTGTTGAACGCTCACCTTTTTTTGGTATCTTGAAGGTGTTCTTGAAGGCTCTCCCAGTCTTGAGGATCCAAAAAGCCCACCATTCCATAATGCCCAGGTGGTGGTGTTGAACTGCACCAAGAACTTCTGTAGAAAGGTCTGGCGTGGCCTGTGCAGCCTCCTCGCCCAGTTTTGAGGCTCTCATAGTATCTGTTCTTCACTGCCACTAAGGGAAGAAGCGCTTTCAGAGCAAGGAGAGCTGGGGGAGGGCATCTAAGCCAAAGTTGTCAAGAGGAGTCAGGATATAGAAGACTAAATTCAAAGGCCAGGCCCTTGAGACCAGGCTTGTTATGAGTGAGAGATGGAGATGAAGGTCTTGGGTGAGATGTTACCTGAATCAAGGCAGAAGCAGGTCTGAAGTGGCTGACAGTTTCCCCTGCCCCTTTGAGATGTCCAAGGCTCACATTTATGTATCGGCTTTTCTGCCAGTGCTGGTCAGGTGGTTTAAAAGTCCAAGGTCAAAGTAGCAAGTTTGAAACATTCAGAGCATGGAGTGGCAGAAGGTGGTAGAGAGCACAATTTGGGTAAGAGTAGATGGATTAAATGAGGTGAGGCAGTGAAGGGCTTTCTGGAGAAATGTATTAGAGGCAAAGCCTCTTTTCCCCTGCCTAGAACTGTTGACTTAGCAAAGTAGAAGAAACCACACATGCTTACACACCAGGAGGCTGATCCAGAGCTTGGAGGCTCCAGAGGGCCAGGGAAGGCCCAGCTCTGTGTGGAACACTTACGTAGCCTGTGACCGCAGGAACTTTTGGGCAACATAACAGATAATTATCATTCACTATGCATTCAGTTGTGAATCAAAACAAACCAAAATGAACCACTGTGCAATTTCGGCCTCTGGTAATCCAGAATATGTGTGCTTGAGAGGGGGCAGCAGTGGGTTTGTGGACTTCTAGCTACAAAGCAACCAAAACATAAATTGGGATTATTTCTCCCATTGCCTTCAAGAAAAAAAAAAAAAATCCCTACTCTTTAGCATGTCGTGAAAGGATTTTCATTGTCTGACCTCTGCCTGCCCTCCACTCATAGGTCTGACATTAAATATTTGCATGTCCTGCACCATGGCTGCCTGACCTTGGGCAAGTTATATAACCCCTCTGAGCCTCAGTTCTCACATCTGTAAAATGGGGATATAGACACCTATCTTACAGGCCTGTAATAATTATTACATGAGATAGTGCAGATAAAGCCAGTAGCCCAGGCTTTTGCTCACAGTATGTGCCAATTCAACATTTGTGTGATTTACTGTATATTCTACATTCCAGCCAAATCATAACACCTTCTTCAAGCCATTGTTGTGCTAAGAACTTATATCTTTATTGAAGTGCTTATCGGAGTCTCTTGCCATTTTGAGATTAGCAGTCAGACATCATGATGACACTGAAACCTAGGACAAGGACAGTATCTTTTTCGTCTTTGTTTCTCCAGGGCTTGACACATAGTAGGTGTTCAATTAAATGTTTGCCAAAGAAGCGTGTGAAGTGTCTCTGCTCTAGAGAGTCTTGATTCTCCACAGGCCCCAGATGTTTCCTGGGCCCTCCTCTCTTCGCCTGTCTTAGGGACCTGCTCGGTGTCAGAAACCACACCAAGTGCTTTGCATGCATGGTCACAGCTAATAGCCCCACAGCCCTAGAAGGCAGCTGTGGAACCTCTTCACAGATGAGTGCAGAGCCTCAATTAACAGAAATGCTTCAAGTGTAAACATTAGATGTGTTTTTTACCATCAACCCATTAGGGACACAACTTGAGATCCCAGCCATCCTCTGGGTCTGGCATAAAAAATGAGACACAGATTTCTTCCACCTAAAACCTACCGAATCTCCAGCCATCCACATCCTCTGCCGGCACCTCTGTTATTTGCACATGAGCAGGATTAACCAGGCTGGTCTGCACCCTTCACTCAGAAAAAAGTAGATTAAACATTGCCTGGCTTAACATTTCCTGGTTCAGAAAGTTAAATAATCAGCTATCACTTGTTGATTATTTACTGTGTGCAGGCAGTATGTCAGGGATTTCTCTCTGTTGCCTCTGATCTTCCCAGACCTTCTGGAAAGTGAATACTCTTGTCTGTCACTGACATGGAAGAAACCAAGATTCGTCAGGCTCTCATAACTTGCTGCATGGGCTGTGATTCCCAACCTGGCTGAACCGAAATGCCTCTTCTTCATGGCACTATTCAGCTTCCAGGACGCAGTCTCACCGGCCCCCAGGCCTCATTAACCAGCACTCCCCTCTGTGTATCCCCCAGGGGCAGGTATAGAGGGTGGAGGAGTATTTCCCCCTACCACGGCTGAGTGCTCAGTCGCCACCCTCCAAGAGCAGGCCAGTGAAGTGGAAAAATAGCTCTTACTCCTAACCCTGACATCTGTCCCTCAGGCGAGAGCCAGATTCTCAGATTGCTAGGCCAATGGCACATAAGCCCACACCGCACACAGAGGGTATCAACACACAGAGTGTTCTGCCAGAATTCACACATCCTGGAAGCCAGGCTGGCCCTGGTGGCCAGTTTCATTTAATCTTGTGTCTGATTGCTGCATGATGAGTGGAGAGAGGGAGAAAGGCAGGACCCTAGGGAAGCATACTGAGCTCCAGAAACCAGGCTTGGTTTGCTCATTAAGGGTACCCTTAGGCAGTGCCCTTACCCTTGCAGGCACCACGGGGGGTCCCTTTCTGTCAACCCACAGCCCAAACTAAAACCGGGAAGGGGAAGGGCTGGTTCCACTGAACCCCTTACATTCACCTGACTTTTCTGGTTCCCAAACATCCAAGAAGCAGCTAGCTATAGTAGGAAGAGCTTTTGGAGTCAGACAGACCCGGATCAAATCTCCATTCTACCACTTGGCACCCATGTGACCGTGAACAAGGGCTCTGAATTTTTGTGAGCCATGGTTTCTTCATCTGTAAACCAAAGGAAATGGCAGCGTTCTCATGAAGACTATACCTGAGAATATGTATGAAACCATCAGCACATAGTGGCAGCTTGGCAAGTGTTAGCTGGCCTTCCCTCCCTCTTTCCCCCTTGTTTATTTGCTATGCCTTTAAAAAAGAATAAAAACCATTGTAATTGTCATTTGTTACGTTGTAAGCCAAATACATGACTGATTAATAACACAGAAACTCTATTTAAACCACTCTCCCAGAACCGTAACCCTGTCCTACATCAGGTCATATATTTTATATTTTACAGATAGCTGCTTTTTTCCCTTTTCTAACCCCACCTCCACCCGCATTCTTTTTTCTAAGGTAATCCAGATGGGCCCTGGTCCGGTCTCATACACTAAATAGCCTATAGCCTAGCCAGGGGTTAAAATCAGGCCTGCCTTACATGCAGAGGATCTATTCATAACAAAAGCTGCCTCCTGGCCATTGCCCACAGCTGAACACTGTTACTCTGAAGCCCCCACTTCATTTGTTTCTGATTGTTCTGCAGTGTTTACATATCGCCTATATTAGCCCGGTCTTTTATAAGAGTACAGGCACAGGGCATACCCTCTCAATCAACTTCCCCTCCGAGCATCCTTTCTTCTTTAGTCCCCTTGCCTCTGTGGTACAAGCCATTTCTCTTTTATAAGAACTCATTTAAATAGAAAAACAATTTTTAAGTAGTTTCTGGTTTTTTGCTTTTTTTTTTTTTAAACATGAGTCTCCCTTAACATTCCTAAAGAACTGCTATTGAATAAGGAGAGGATGAAAAGATACCCTGGAATGTGTGAGTTCTCACTCTTTTCCTCCCCCACAGTATAGGAAAATCCCATCATGTCTGTTGAATTTGCAAGGGACATATTCCATCTGAGGTCCAGGAGGAGCTGGGCTGGCTCCAGACCAAACAGTGAAGAGGGTGCTGCTCTCTGCCTGCTGTGTCCTTACCTCTCCTTTTTACAACCTTTTTTCTCTAAAAAAAAATAAAAAGTGTCTCAGAAAAGATACGGACTCTTTGGTCTGATTTGAGTTTAAATCCTGATTCTGCGTTGTTTGGAAGTTTGGGAACTTGAGTTAATATCTCGGAAGTTCAGCTCCCTTTCTCATCAAAATCAAGTGTGGCACAGGCTTGCCCAGCATCTTGGGTGGGGGAATGTATGTGAAAGTGCCCCCCATGGAATGACAGAGAGGCTTCAGGGCATGTCACTTCATTTGACTTGATGGCAGTGGCTCTCCAGCACCCTGGATGCCTCATCCAGAAATGGCAGGACGGAGGGCCGTGATCACTTATCTGCCGTGGACACGCTGTTGCATGTGCCACCTGTGTGCTCTCCCTGGTAACAAAGTAGGTAGCCAGAGAAGGTTGGGTTTCACAACTTCTCTCCCTGTCTCCCTTCTCCTGGCCTTCTCCATCCAACCATCACTGTATTTTAATGTTCTCATCAGTCTCCTTTGTTACAGAGAAAATGTAAGGGGTAAACCCCTTTACCCTATGTATTGCATAAACACTTCTCAGTTTATAATACTTGTGCAGTCATTCATTGAGGGAGCTATCCATGTAACTATGGATAGTTTTCAGTTCTCTTCGCCCAGCCAGACTGGCCTTCTCATCTTCTGTGAGGCCAAAAATGGAGAGAGAGTTCTGCAGATAAGGATTCTTCAGGTCCAGGGACTTCCCTGGTGGCACGGTGGTTAAGACTCCACACTCCCAATGCAGGGGACCAGGGTTCGATCCCTGGTTGGGGAACTAGATCCCATGTGCATGCTGCAACTAAGAGTTCACATGCCACAACTAAGGAGCAACTTAGACCTGCTGCAACTAAGACCCAGTGCAACCAAATTAATTAATTAATTAAAAAGAAAAAAAAAGGATTCTTTAGGTCTAGACTTGTATGGACTTGGCCCAAATTCCCCTGAGCATTCCCTAATTAGCAGGAGTGGAGTCTTTAGGGAGCACTTCCAAAAGGCAACGACTGATGCATGTGCACAGGAAGTCTTTTATCAAAAGAGGCCCCAGTATAAATCAGCCAAGGCTCTCTTTGCCTTTATATAGTATGCTGTTAACAGGGTAAAGCCTCACTTGTATTTAATCCCAGTGATAGATCTTGCCAATAGAACTGAACCCATCTGAGTGATAGTTTGATTCTTATCTTGCTCTCTCTTCTCTAGAACCAGTACAACCTCTGTACCCTACTTTAGAATTCTAGTCAAGAGGGTGTCAGATCGTACTTTTTAAAATTAAACACCCACATGTATGCCAATCCATAAATAAGAAGTACACTTTGGCCAGTATGGAGGTGATGATATTAATACGGGCTTCATTTCCCTGGGTCACTGAATGTACCAGGCACTGCACCAATGCCTATAATAGACTGTGGCACATTTAATCTTTACAAATCTGTAAAAAGGGGTCCTATGTGCCCCATTTTTCAGATGAACACCCCAAGGGCCAAGGTGACACGGCAAGTTAAGACAGAACGTTGAGAGTTAAACCAGAAAATCAAAGTCCCTGGTCAGATTTATGAGATGATATCTGAGGCCAGACACGGGTATTAAAGCAAACAGTCTTAATAAGGGAAATGCAGAAACTGATCAGGAGCAGGGCTGGGAGAGAAGTGGCCACAACTTAGCAGTTAAAATCAGAGCATGTCTGACAGAAGCGCTGTGTCATAGGTGCCAAGGGCCTGTTACAAGGGAAAAGGCTGTGTCATCCTCCTCTGTACCAGCTGATCAGCCTCGGCTGAGAAACGACTCCCAGGCATCTTTTTAAAGGAACGCTAAATTCTGTAAGAGGGAGCTGCTTCTCCTAACAGCTCATTTAGAATCAAAAGAGCCTTGGTTGAGCCATGTTTGAGAACCGCTTAATAGTACTGTGCTCACTCGTGGAGGGTGTGACAGAAATAGAAAATATGGTTCTGATTCTGAGGGTCCAATTTGCTATGTGCCATCAGAGCAACAAGAGCTAAGAATCCGTCTGATGAATAAATACTGTGCAGAGCACCCCTCCTCCTCTTTAGCTCCCTCCCCTACACCCCACGGCCCCCTCCCCCGTTACAGAAGAAACCAGTCATTGTTTACCCACCACAGATTGTTTGGGCTGTGAAAAAGATGCAAGATATGGATTTACACCTTTGGGGTCATACAGCTCTCAGAGCTTCCAAAGCTGAAGGCAGTCCAAGCTCCCTGGAGCCAGTCAGGCATTTGTACAGGGAAGGCCAAGTGTGACTTCTGGCCTGCAGGGGAAAGGAAACTGGGGGGAACTTTAGGAAGACCCCAAAGTTTCCTTGGTTATTTAGTCTCTCTTGCAATCAACTTCAGTTGCGTTACGTGGATGAGAAACATATGAATGACATTTCTGTTGTGATCACATGTGGCTTTCAGCATGATGAAGAACGAGGCTTAAGGAGTCCAAAATCCTTTGCAAATAATTCAGGACATTGCAGGCAGTATCTGGCAGCCTCCCTCCATCCCAGATTTGGGAACCATTTGGTTGGGTGATACACCTGCTCAGTGCCCTCCCTGCCCGCTTAGGCTGCTAAGCCCCAGGGGACATCTGTGAACAGGTTTCATGTGTTCTTGTTTTGCTCAGACTGAAATAAAGGAATTGGGTTTCTAGGAAAGGCAAACTCTTTACTGGAGGACTCTGAACCTTTCCAAAACCTCCAAATAGAGGAGAGGAAAATTCGGCAGGCCTGAGCTTTATTAACCGTGGGTCACTTACAGGTGATTGGACATATGTTACATTCTATTGTTGCTCTTAATGCCAGTGAGATTGTTATGTTAATAATAATTTTAGCCATGCTCTACATTTGCGTGATGATTTCATTTACAGAGCATACTGTGTACATATTGCATCATCAAGTACCTATTATGTATGTATTTATAGATCTAGGTATATACGTTCACACATGTAACACGTGTTAGGACAGCCTGCAATATGGAAGCTAAGGGAAGATGCAGGGAGGCACACTCAACCCGGCAATGGCGGAGAAGTCAGCGTTTAGAGAAGGCTTCCCAGGGCAGGTAATATGGAGTGGAGTCTTATAAAAGGACGTGTAAGAGTTAGTCAGGGGAAAGTGAGAGGGGCTGCCTTTCAGTCAGAGAGAGGAGAATTGATGAAGACTCAGAGATGAGAAAGAAAAGGGGAATTGGGGGAATTTCTAGGGCAGTTTCTCTCTTGGGGAATTTCTGGGCCTTGATGGGCTTGCTGCAGTAAAAAATGATGGGGCAAAGGGCGGGGGAAATGGTCACATGTATGATTAGGCCAAACAGATCAAAGCCAGGTCAGAAAGGTCTCATATGCCATGGGGAGCATCTAAAGGATGTAAGTAAGGGAAGTGATATAATTAGGTTTGTGTATTAGAAGGATCATTGGGGTGCAGGTATGGAAGTTAGAGTCTCTGAGTGGGGCTTGTGGAGGAGCAGGGAGAAGGACAATATTTGGGGCAGGGAAACCAGTTTAACTGCTGTCGCAATAACCCAAGCAAGAAAAGGTATGGGACTGACTAATGTAATGACAGTGGGGAGAAATGCAAAGGCTTGTGTTTGAAAAATAGAGTTGATAGTCCATGCAACCTACAGTAGAGCAGATGAGTGAGATCAAGAAGTGAAGAATGATATCCTGCTGGATGGGTAAATAGGGTACCATTCACTGAGACAGGGACCCCCCCGAACAAGAGGAGCCCCGGGAGGAAGGATGACAAGGTCTATTTTGGACATGTCAATTAGACGTTCAGGTCAAATGTCTTGTATGGAACTCGGGAGCAAGTTCGGAGTTTGGGATAAAAATTTGAAACTCAGCAGCATAAAAATTATCATAATACACATGGGAGTGTGTGAGCTGACCCCGAGAGTTGCGGTAAGTAAGAAAAATCCAGGAGGGAAGAGAAAGAAGAGCCCACCAGAGAGACAGAGCTGATATGGGGTAGGGTCTGGACCTGACCCCGGGTCTTTGGACTCACATCTTTCCACCATCCCAAAAAGGAATAGAGTGAAACCATCTGTGTTTCACGTTTATTGAGAGCATGTTATGTCCTAGGATCATTATATACTTTATACCATTTAAGACTGGCACAAAACTCTAGTAGGTGAGATTATCTCCATTTATAGATAAGGAAGCTGAGACTCAAAGAGATTCAAAGATTCATGGCTAGGATGCGACCAAACCAGAATGGAAAACCAGGTTTTCCTGACTCCAAGGTCTATGCTCTATATTATTGTACTAAACCGTGTTTATTTACTGCCTTTGAGATAAGATGTGGTTCTTCACCATTTCGTAGGAGAGGCAAACAGCTCACTTCAATTCAATCTGAGAAGTACAAAAATAGAGGTGAATGCTAAGAGCCCCCATTCATAAACAGAATTCTCTGTGCTCTTTTTTATACTGTGTAGTGAGCTGGGAGTTGGCTGGAATGTGTATAAATGGTTTTTTTCTAGTAAGACGATAGCACAGTCCCTTTGGAGGGAGAGATGAGCCACCACGGAAATACCCAGCCCCACACATGCCTGCGGCTACCCTCGAACATTCCCAACCTGGCTGGAGACACTCAAAACAAAACCTCCTGTTCCCTCCCAGGACCACTGGCGCCTGGAGCCTGCCTCCTGCCCCTGCCAGAGGCTTAGGCCAAGCTCGGGATGATGGGGTGGGGGAAGGCAGAGCGGACGTCTCTGGAGTGGCTCCCTGCCCTGAGCCCAGTCGTCACTCCCAGAAAGAGGTGTGAGCAGGCGCCTGGGTTTTCTCACCGCAGGGAAACTCAGCTGACAGTAGCATAGCCTTAGATCAAAGTCAGCCAATGGCATCCACTCATGGATCCAGCTTGGGGACAGACGTGAAAAGAGGCAGGAGCACATAGAGAGAGACTTCTAATCCCAACCCCACCATTTCTGATCCTTGCGATCCTGGGTAGTTTGCTTACTGCCCCCGTCCCTGGGTCTTCACCTGTAAAACGGGCTGTGCGTGCTTGACCCCATGTACCAGTAGGGTTATTCTAAGTCTGAATGCAAATGTACACTCAGAAGTCCCTTGATACCTGAGTCACTACCCAGCCCATCCTGCCCTCCCATACCTACTAGACTGTAAACTTCGACAGGGCAGGGATTATGTCATTTACATGGCTCTTGACACCCATCTTTCTGTCTTTTTATATTTAAATAGTAGTTTGAACTCAGTCTGTATCCAAGAAGTATGTGCTGAATATTTACTCAGCTAATGTAAGATGTTATAGATAGTAGCCATTGAATATAACCCATGAAGTTGGCACTCAAGAAGAGCCCCCAGTAATCTTGGCCACAGGTCAGAGAGGTAGTAGAGCAAAGTGGATACTTACAGAAGCCCCAAGAGGTAGCCCCATGCAACCCCATGAGCCCCAGGGCATGTGAGGGCAGAGTCTGTGTTGAAGTAGCTTGCTGGAGAGTTCTGATTGGCCAGCTAGGGGAGAATGACTCAACTTCCCAGAATCTTCGTCTCAAAGACAAGAGAGATCTTAAACATCTCTAGTCCAATCCATTTATTTTATAGATAAGGAGAGTCAGATCTAGAGACAAAAATAAGTTGGTAGATCATACCTTGGATCCTGCTTGTATCTTGTAATTACTCCTCTCGTATTTACTAGCTATTTGACCTCCTTCAGCTTAGATGTCCTCATTTGTGGAGTATTGTATAATAATAGGACCTCATTGGGTCCTCACTGGGTCTCATTGGGTTGTCATGAGTCTTAAATGTGATAATGTCTATAAAGAGCCTAGAAGAGTCTGGCACATAATAAGCCCACAATAACTGTTAGCAATTACTATTTGATTTCTATTTCTTCTTCTTCTTATTTCTATATTATAATTTCTTCTTCTTACTGCCTGACTTTGAGGGTGGTTTCACTGAGACTTTTTTTCAGCCACCATATTTTAAAAATTGAATCTTTGACAAGCAGTAGGATATGTTGATGCAAAAATATACCCATCCTTCAAATCATGTGAACTTTTATATAAAGTAAAATGTGGAACTTTAAGCCCTCATGAGAATCAAGATGCTTGCACAGCTTCATGACTCTGAGCGTTGCTGCCTGGGATGCCCTCCCTCTCTACCTAAAGAAGCACTTATTCGTCCTTCAAGGCCTGGCTCCCATGTGGCCACCTCTTTGAAGTGCTCACTCTTCTCCCAGGCAGTCTGGGCTTCTACCACACTTGTCACCCACCTCACTGTAGCACTTGGCATGTTTCGTTGTAATTTTTTTATTTCCACTTCTGTCTGCCCAGTCTGACTAGGAGCTCCTTGAGGAAAAGGGCCATGCTTTATTGTTAATTCTTCTCCTCCAGCTCCTCCTCCCTCTTCCCCCTCCCTCCTCCTCCCTCCTTCCTCGTCTCTCTTCTTCTTCTATTATTATTATTGTTGTTGTTCTTGTTATTTTGCCTCATTATTTTTATAACCTTGTTGCTGATCTCAGTGCCTAGCATATAGTGTGCAAACAAATGTTTTGTTTTTTAAATATTTTATTTATTTATTTATTTTTGGCTGCATCGTGTCTTAGTTGCGGCACGCGAGATCTTCCTTGCCACATGCAGGCTCTTTCATTGTGGCATGCGGGATCTTTCATCGTGACACGTGGGCTCTTCCTTGCAGCCTGTGGAATTCTCTCTAGTTGTGGTGTGCGGGTTTTCTCTTCTCTAGTTGTGGCATGCGGGCTCCAGGGTGCGTGGGCTCTCTAGTTGAGGCGTGCAAGCTCAGTAGTTGTGGCACACGGGCTTAGTTGCCCCGCGGCATGTGGGATCTTAGTTCCCCAACCAGGGATCGAGCCTGCATCCCCTGCATTGGAAGACGGATTCTTTATCACTGGACCACCAGGGAAGTCCCAAATGTTTTGTTTTATTGCAGGTTTTTATAACTTTATTCACATCACACATAGTTAAAGAATGTGTCAAAGGTCTACATACACTTTAAACAATACTAAATTGAATACTTATGTACCACCACCCATGAAAAAGAATATTATGGAAGAGAATATTACCGGTACCTTTTAAGTGCAGAATTTTAACTGTGTGATCAAAGAAATGTTAACTGCTTTCTTGCTGTATTTTGCTTAATGTTCTAGTTCTTAAAGTAAGTTTGAATCTTGATTTGGACCTGGCTCATGATAAGTAGTCCTTCCAAGTTTATACCATCTGAAAATATAAACTTTGCTTCTGTATTGTCATCTTCTACTTCATTATTAAGACCATTGACTAAATAAAACGAAGAATGAATCTAGAGACCTCCTTAATGGTTACAGTTACTTTTGGCTGTGGCCATTCATCCCAGTCACCTGACTATCCCACCATGCAAGCCTCATTTCAAGGAGAACTAATGTTTACTTGGTATTTAACATATAATAAGCTGTTTATATGTGACAGCTTATTTCATTTTCACAAAAGTCCTCCCATATTTATATCATTCTTCCCATTTTGGAACTGAGGAAACTGAGGCTCAGAAAGATTACCTTTTATAAGGTCACCTGGCTGGAACATGGTAGTCAGGATAGAATCAAATAGATCTTTGACTCAGCCCTTGCTTTCTCCTCTGCTCTTCACAAGTGTATGGGGGAAAACTTATCAAAAGTCTTTTGCTCATGAAGATTCCCTAACCCACTTGTCATCAAGGCTAAGAGGTTGGTTCAATCTGAGTGAGTCTATGTTGGCTCTAATGACCCTTGCTTTCTGCCCTTGAAAAGTAAATGAAGGACTCAAAGAATCAATGGTAGCCTAAAATCAAGGGCATACTTTGGCAGAGACAAATACAGAACCTATAGAGCCTGGCTGCTTTGTATTTTTATAACCTAGGGCATGCTATTTAAGTCTCTGCCTCAGTTTACACATCTGTACAATAGGAATAATGATAGACTCTTCCCTTTAGGGTCGTTGTGAAGATTAAGTGATTTAATTCCTGCAATGTGCTTAGAATATGGCCTTTAGTAAGTACCCAGTCAATCGTAGCTGTTGTTGTTGCCAACAGCACGTTATTGCTGGAAAGTCAGTGTCCTGTACGGACGCCTGTCATTAGTGGAGTAAAATGTGCTCCTTCCTTTTGGATCGCAGAGCAGCCTTCAGGCCAAGATAGCCATCAGCATGGAAAGAGCTTTCACAAAAATATTTTTAAGTATTTAGGTTTATTGCAAAGGATTAAAGCACACATAAATACATGAATGTGCTCACTCTTTCTCTCTGTCAAAACAAACTATTACTTGTTTTCTCCCAGAGTTTGGGAGTGATTAGAGGTGCTCTGGGGAACATATTTCTGTGTCCTTGTTTCCTTGCTTTAGTCATGACGTCTGATGAGAAGCGTGTGCCATTCCAAATGAGTGAGCACAAGCAGGAGCCAACTCAGAAATTTCTGGACAGAGCCAGGCAGAACCTTCACCTGCCATTTTTGATCAGCAGAGCCCCAGTCTGCCAATGGAGTTCTTCAAAAGCTGATGCAAGAACATCTTTAAATCGTGGGGTTTGGGGTTTCGGTGGGGGGAGGTGATGCAAAGCTCTCCTAAGCAATTTATGTATACAAGTTTTGTTTGTTTGTTTGTTTTTTAAAAAGCATATCCTGGGGTTTGAGGCCAGTATCTACCTGAGTTCAAGTCCCACCTCGGCCATTTACTACCTGTGTGACTGTGGACAACATGCAACCTCTCTGAAACTAATCTGTCTAATGGTGCTGGAAGAGTTCTGGAAAGGAAGGGGTGCAGGGCATGAAAAGAGATGGCTTGACTTTGGTGGGTATCCATCCACCTGTCCAAGCCCTGGATCCCAAGTGCTTGGCATGGGCTGTCTTATTCACCCCAAAGCAGCTGGGGCATGCAGTGTAGGGCAGTAGTTTCTAGAGTTGGCATGTGATAAAATTTCCACTGGCAAAGACAGAGTGACAAAAATGAAGACCATTTAGTGTGTGCTTCTTCTGTCTGGAACACTCTCTGTATCATATACCAACACAAACACACACACACACATATACAAATACAGACAGATATACATATACTCACACCTGAATAATTTCTATGTATGTTTTCATCTTAATTCAAATATCACTTCTTCAGAAAAGCCTTACCTGACCCCTAGACTATATTAGGTCCCTCACTTATGAGCTCTTATAATACCTTTTGATATTCTTTCATTTATTTATCACAGTTTGTATTTATACGTTTGTGTGATGTCCATCTTAGGGTGACCAGTTGTCCCTTTTGCCTAGTGCTGAGAGCTTTCCAGGACACAGGACTTTTAGTGCTAAAACTGGGAGAATCCTGGCCAAACCTGAAACATTGGTCACCCTAGTCTGCCACCCTCTGAAGAGAGCAGCTCCGTGAAGGTGGAGACTATGCTCTTTTGTTTACATTTACTTTCAGTGCCTGGATCACAGTAGGAGCTCAGGAAACATCTGTTGAACCCATAAAGGAATGAGTGAATATGTCAATGAAAGCTAAACTGTCTTTTCTTGCAGGAAAAAAAAAAAAGAAAACAAACAACCTTTTTTTCCCCCTGAGATTATTCTTTTTCCTTTAGGTGTTAAATTTACCCTTTTATAAATTACCTTTATTTGACAAAGTTTAAAGTTGCTAATATTGTATAGTCTCCTGCCTTCCCTCACCCCCTTCCTCTTTGGAGGGTGGAATTCTTGCTGAATTGAAGACTCACTCATTTAGTGAAAAGAGAACCAGAATAGTTAGAGCTCAGACATTTAAGGAAGGTTTATCCATATGCTGAAGTGCTGTACTATAAACTTTATGAGGGCAGAAATTATGGTTATATTCCGTTCACTTCTATATCCCCAGGGCCTGGCGTAGTAAGGGCTGAATAAATATTTGTAGAATAAATGAATGAACAGATTCTCTGCCCAGCCTCAAGACACGCAGGAGGAGACCCAGTGTGCCTAACTCCTTTTTCCTCCCTACCTTTTAATACACCCTTCCACAACCATAATATCAGTTCAGCATTCATCCCTGCTTGGTGGATGAGAAGCTCATGCCATTCCAGATGAGTGAACACGTGGTCCATCCCTGCCTGTCCTGGTTCATCTCTTGATGTCCTTTCCTAACACCTAATGGGCTTCCATGGTCTGCTACCAAAAAAAGATGTTGCCGTATCTTGAATAATGAGAGCATCTCTCTCACCTGCATGTCTTTGTTCAAGCTATTCCCTTGACATGGAATGCCTGTTCTAATTCATCTGGCTAAATCTTACTAGTCTAAGCTTATGTCCCATTCTCTTAAGAAGCCATCTCTGGACCATTTCATTCCTCACCCGCCGTGCCCCTCCACAGTATTCTATGTTTTGTCTTTACCATCCCATGGACCACACTGTTTTCTATTTGACTATTTACTTATCTAACTACCCTGAGATGAGGAGCTTCTTGAAGACAAGAACTCTTTCTGATTCATCTCTGTGTCCTCAGCACCCAGTTGAGAGAAATGGTATGCTATAAGGTGTCTAATAAAGTGTTTGTAGAAGGAGGGGGAGATATCAGTTATTTCATGCCATTAAAATGCTAGGTTAGAAACAAACATAAAATCCTAGCGGTGTACAAAAGGACACGTATTTTTGTTCACAAGTCTATCGATTGGCTGGTTGATTCTGGTGATTCGGGCTTGCCAGTTGCTGGTTGACTACAAGGATTTGCTGATCCTATTTGGGCCCTCTCATGTATCTGAAACATCACGTGTGACAACTGAGCTGACTCAGCTTGCTGCATATCCATCCAGCAGGCTCGCTGGGGCATGTTCTTGTGGCAGAGGGAGAGAAGGAAGAGCAGAAGCACACAGTTGTCGAGGCCTAGGCCTGGAAAACCGGTGCACAGTGTCACTTCCGCCTCATTCTGTTGGCCAAACCAAGTCACAAGGTTGACCCAGACTCAAGGGGTGGGGACCCCACCTCTCAACAAGAGACGCTGCGAAGTCATGTTTCACAGTGGGTGGAAGCAGGGAGGGCTAGAAAATGGGGACCATTATTACAATCAGTCTACCACAGAGAGGGAGCTGGCCAGGAACAGTTTCTTTCCAAAATGATCTCTTTTGCTACCTTGACACCTGAATGAGTTTATCAGAAAGGTTTCCAGAGGTGAAGCCAGGCCTGTCCTTTGTCAGGACTAACTTCCCCACCATCAAAGGCATTTAATAAGAAGCTGAATACCGTGGTCATAGAAACATCACATGGGAGGAGGGTAAGGCTCCTTCTAGCCTTGAGGGACAATATTTTCACATACTTTGCCCCTTTCTTTCCAGATCAGCAAAAACCCGATCTTTGTACCAGGAGTCTGGGGCCCTTATTTCTCAGCCATGGTCCCTGGGTTCTGGCTGAATGAAGGTGGCCAGAGCGTTACTGGAAAATTGGTAAGTTGACACTTTCTTCGTATGGTCTTTAATGTTTTTACACCCTTGACTAGTCCATTTTGTTACATTCCCCGTATACCCAGGATCTGGAAGATTTGCAGACTCCTACATCAGAAGAATTAACTTTCTCTTAGCCTAAAGTCTCACATATGGAGCATATGCAGCCTGTGTTTGCCAAAGGAATAAATGTTGATCCAGGCACTGATGACTAACCCATCTTCTCACCTATCTTTCTTTCTCATAACAACCCATTTTTCTCACGGCAACAGGAGTAATATTCTACTTTGTAAAAAGGACTATGTTAATCTCCAGCCAGAATCCTTCAATGGTTCCCTGTAGCCCTTGGGACATAGCTCAGATAGTTTTCTGGGCACATCATTCCCTTTGTGGTCTGTCCCCTCCAGTCTCACCCATGTACTTGTCACTAAGGCCAGATTGCCCTACTCACAGCTTCCCCATGGCTCCTGTTATTCCACTCCTCTGTGCCTTTGTATATGCTTCTTTCCCTACTCGGAGAGTTCTTTATCACTTGCTAGTTTTACTTGATCTTTAAGATGTAACTCCAGTTCTTAGCACATTCTGAGATAATCTGTCTTTTCCAGAAATCTACGCACTCTTTAAAGGCATGGGTTATATCATACTTCTCTTTGTATTTAGCTCAGCGCCTGGTTTGTAGAAGGTGCTTGGAGAAAATGTGTTGAATTCATGGGGTCATCTCATAGGGAAGACAGAAGATCTATAAAAGTGAGATGAGTACTATATCAGAGGTACAAGGCACAGAGTTTGCACAAAACTAGATTAAGGAATTCTTTGCAGGGGAGAAAGCATTTGTACTGCACCTTAATGATAAATAGGGACCAACCAGACAAAGAAAGGTAGGGATATTCTTCTAGGTAAGAGAACTTGCATAGGAACAAAGACATGGGAGTGAAAAATAGCAAGGCCTATTTGAGGGTAATTGCAGAATTTCAGTTGTGGCATAAACTGTTCTTAGAAGAATGACTTACAATAAAAGTTAGAGAGCTGGGCAGGGATCAAACAGAAGAAGTCCCTGTAAAACATGCTAAGGAGTTGAACTTCAGGTAGTAGACCACGGGGAATAGGTGAAAGATTGGAATAGTGACGGGTGTTGTCAGATCTCTGTTATAAAAACTTGGCTAGCAGCCGTCAGGAAGAAGGCCTGAGGGTGCACCGCTGGATGAAGAGAGACCAGCTTTAATAGGTTAGTCCACAGACAAAAAGCCATGAGGACTTTGGCAATAATGGACAGTGGCAATAATGACTGAGAATTGAGGTCAAGAGATCAGCGGACCTTGGAGGGATTAAATGTGGAAAGCAAGGGAAAATAAGACCCAGGTTCAATTACTCAGCCTCACATTCACTATGTTGTATTGAAGTCATCTGTTTATGGTCTGCTCCCCTACCAGCTCTTCTAAATGTCCAGCCAAATCAAAAGTGATCTGATCTCAAGCTGGATGTGGATACAAATAACCATGGATTTCCATTTCTTAGTGTGTTTCTCTTTTATTCTTAGCTGCCTCAAGTTCTCTCTCAAAGTTGATGCACACATAGGTGGTGGCTGGATTCAAAGAGCATGTTTTGTGCCTTCACTCTTGTGCCAGGCTGTAGAGATACATGAACTAGTCCCCCATTAGTCCCTGGTTTTCAGGAGCTCGTTGTCTAGTAGGGAAGCACAGTGAGTATAAATTAAATAACATCTGATAGGTCTTAATAACCACTTAGACTTTTCTAGAAAAGTCAAGAAAAAGACGTCACTCTATGCCTAAGGTACAGTGGGATTGAAACTTTACAGTCTCCTATTTAAACTAGTGTCATGTATTTACACAACTTTCAACTTAAGTATCCACTCCCTTTCTATGACACATAGAAAACCCGTTACTGAAACATAGCCCTTTTCAAGCCCACATCATGGTATAATTACCCTTAGGAGAACCAGAACTCATAACAGACACAACCCAGAGTCTTTTTTAACAAGGATAACAATCCAGTAAACTGACTCTTTGTGCAGGATGCATTGTCCATGAAGCTGTCCATCAACAGGTTTTCAGAGAGTTAGTTTACTAATTGACCATCTGTGTCAGTCTAGAAATGCTTTTCCCAGTATTTGACTCAGAGTTGGCTCTGTTGCTATGGATATAAGCCATCTTTGCCCAAACATTATGGCGTGTCTTGGTGGGCAAGAATTGGTTATGCCTGTTTCCTAAGCCTGAATTTAAATTTTAAAAAATGACCCTTTTCTGACCATTAATAAAATCTTCATAATAGTCCACTATGGTTTTTGACAAGAATCATGGGACTTGCTGGTCTTTATCTAGCTAGTTGATTTTGCATCATCAACCAATGAAGCTGCATGTAGAGTTACACTTAGGGCAGTTCTATGTAGAGTTTCATTGGACGTAGGAATGGGGTATGACTGACTTACCCATGGGTTACAGAAAGCAAAATCTAAGGAAGTCGAGAAGTTAGCATAATGGGGCAAAATCTGAATCAAGAACAAAACAGACTGTCCAATAAATCATCAGTCCAGAGAGGCCAAGCAAAGAGACAGAAACCACCTATAAAATAAAGAGATATAAAAATAATAACAATGATGATGGTAATAATAATAACAACAATAATTGTACCTTATTGAGTACGTTTTCCTGTGGGAAATATTTATATATATATATATATATATATAATCATGTTAATCCTTGAATGATACTCATAATAATCACAATGCCTAATATTTATTTTGAAGACTTATATCCCAGTCTCAACTCCAAGAGCTTTTCATGTCCTATTTTATTTAATCCTCTGATACCCCTATAAGTTAGGTACAGTTATTATCCATATTTTACAGATGAGGAACTGAAACTCAGGGTAGCAAGCACAGCCTGGAGAGATTCCTGATGCACTGTCAATGGCCTTTTTACCTGTTTCCATTGGTACTCACCTTTCCTTTCCATTTACTTATTCTGGTTTATCACTGGTTTTACAGCCTGTTGTCATCATGCAGAACACCATAAGAGGAAGTTACATTGCTTTTATTCCGTGTTTCATATGTACATATTCTCTCATATGCTATGTCTGAAAGTGGCTGCTCTGTTATTACATTGTCCAGAATATATTATAAACATGCAGTCGTAAATCTATCATCTAAAGCAGAAGGGAAGAGATAGAAGAAGAAAAGGGAAGTAAAGGAGGGGAAAGAAGAGAGGGAAAAAAGAAAAAAGAAACAAAATTTATCTAAACTCTAGATTTGGAAAAAAGATATTTTGTTTCATTTTTACAATTAAATACAGATCTTCCATCACAAAGCAAAATCCTTCATTCCAAGTATATGAATAGATTGGTACTTTAAAAAAAAAATCTCCATCTGGTTAACTTCAGGATGAAGAAAAAAATAGGATAGGATCTTTTCTGGCTCTGGAGCCTTTGCAATTTCATCTGTCTGAGGTTTGGGCTTGTTTTCCACTCATTTCAAGCTTGTGCTGCTGCTATTTATTTCCTCTTAGAAGGGCACATACCCCATTCCCATGGATGATTTACTTCAGTTCACCAAACACCCATCAAAGATTGTCTCGTGCTTGTTGATACACTCTCCAGAATAGTTTTGCAAAAACCATCACTTTTTGCCCAGGCTTTTTCCACAGAGCACCAGCTGGTACAGTCACTGTGTCCAGATGCTGAAGCTTATTTCCACCTGGACCTCAGCCATCCCTCTCTCCAAGCACTCTTCTCTGTCTTACTTGAAGTCATTTTTATTGGGGGAGGCATCGGGTAAGAGAGCCTAAGACAGTTTCCTAAGCTGCCCTTGTGGTGGAATTGGCTTTCTGGGACAACTGGGCTTGGTGGGGAGTTACCTTTGAATTGTTTGAAGCCAGAATTTAAATTTATAAATTTGGGCCACAGGGTCATAATGTTTGCAGGGTTCTAGCTCTTGGAGTTTTAGAATTGGAGCATTGCGAGTGCCTGTCTGCCTCCTTCCTTATCACCAAAGCCCCTCAGCCTGGGGCTAGCCTCAGGAGGGGGTCAGCCAGCTCTTCCATATGAAGAGCTTGCCATGTCCTCAGTGCTGTCCCGGTTAGAGGTAGTGATGTCATCCCTTCATTCAGTCACTCTTTCCAGCATGTTACAGAGATTTCCTGAGGGATTACTCTGGACCAGGCAAGAATATGGTCACACATGATTCCTGTCCTCCAGTGGCTTATCATCTAGTGGGAAAGTTGGATATGGAACTGACAATTATAATTTATTGTAGCACATAAAAGTAGATTGCACTACCCCTACAGCCGACTGGGAGAATCTGTTCTATGCTCAGCACATTGAGGCCCTCATGAAGATTCAGGATTTCATCTGATCTTCACAGCATGTCTATGTGGTCAGTTTTATTATGTCAGTTTTACTAGTGACTAAGGCTCAGAACAGTGAGGTAACTTGATCAAGGTCTTAACAGTTGTAAATGGGGAGAGCCTTGATTCAAACCCAAGTCAGCTACCGGAAGCCCCAGATCTTTCCAGAATTGAACCTGACTTTTATAGAGCTGCCTTTCTGAATTTTTCTTAACAGTTCTCTTGTAGACTTCCTTGAGAAGCAATTATTGTATCAGTTAGTGTGCCTTTCTTTTCAAGTATAGTAAAGCACATAGAGTTGGCTGGCTTTGTAAGGCCATGAGAGAGAAACTTATGTGTGTCAGCCTTGACAGGATCTAGGTATATAGACTTAGGTGTGTCCCCAGCATCTCACATTAGCTAATTGGAATGACTTCATGGATACAAAGACCAGCTCTGCATAAACAGATGCCTCCGTGTTCTCTCCTCCTGCCCAGGCTTTCACTGTATTTTTTGTACACCCACCTGGATTCCTGCACAGCTTCCTAATTACCTTACTCTTCTTATAAGGACACCAATTCCATCAGATTAGGGCCCCACCCTTATGATCTCATTTAACCTTAATTACCTCCATAATGTCTCCATCTCCAAATGCAGTTGTATTGGGGGTTGGGCTTCAACATCTGAATTTTGAAAGGATACAATTCAGTCCATAACAGTCATACATATTTCAAAAAAGTTCTGAGAAACAAAGCATAATCCTTTGTGTTTACCTACATATTTACCATTTCCATTGTTTTTTATTTCTTTATGAAAATTTAAGCTTCCACCTGGTATTTCCCTTCAGCTTGAAGAACTTCCTTTAGCATTTCTTTTGTTGTTGCAGGCCTACTGGCAAACAAACAAACAAACAAACAAAAACACACCTTCTTAGTTTTCTTTTTTTTTCCTTCAACACTTAAAGATGTCAATGTATTGTATTCTGGCACCATTGTTTCTTATGAGAAGTCAAACATCATTTATTTTGTTCTTCCCCAGTGTACAGTGTATTCTTTTTCTCTGGCTACTTTTAAGATTTCCTCTTAATCTTAGTTTTTATTATGGTGTGCCCAGATATGGTGTTTTGGGAATTTATCCTTCCTCCCCCAGGTTTGCTATACTTCTTGAATTTGTAAATTCCTGTCTTTCACCAAGTTTGGGAAATCTTTAGCATGTATATATTTAAATGTCTTTTCTGCCCTATTTGCTCTTACTCCTCCTACTGTGACTCCAATTACACATGTTTAAGACCTTTGTTCCATATTGTTCCATAGCCCCTGAGGGCTTCTGGGTTTTTTTATTCCCCCCAGTGTTTCTCTGTCTTTCTCTCTCTGTCTCTCTCCCTCTCTCTCAATTAGACACTCTCTATTGGTCTTTTTTCAAGTTCATTGACTCTTCTGTCTGCAATCTCCAACCAGCTCATGGACCCATACATTTCAGATATTATATTTATCAATACGAGAATTTCTACTTTTTAATCGTTTCCATTTCTTTGCCATTTCCTATCTGTTTGTTAGTTATGAGAGTGTTATCCTTTACATCCTTAAGCATTGTTAAATTAATGGCTTTAAAATTCTTGTCTTCTAATTTTAACATCTGTGTTATCTCAGGGTTATTGTTCATTAAATGGCCGTTCTCTTAAGTAAGAATTACATTTTCCTGTTTCTTCATATGTCTAGTAATTTTGACTCATATCTTGAACATTGTTAATTGATGTATTGTAGAGACAGAGGATTATTCTTATTTCTCTGAAGAGTATTTTTTTTAAGCAGGTAATTTAAGGACAACTCAAACTCCAAGTTTTGTCTCTCCTTCGTTGAGTTCTTTAAGCCTTAGTTGGGCTACTTATTATGTAATTCAGAGATCATCCAGAGATTAAGGTAACCTTTATGCATAGTGTTGAGCTCCCTTTCTATGTCTCTCTCCTTTCTGAGATCTCCTTACCTTTTATTTTCTAGTTGCTATGGTGGCCTTGAACTCTGACCTCTCATTTCTTAGCTATGAAGACTGCATATTTCTATCTATCTGAGTATTAGCTGTCCTGCATGGCACTGATCAGGGCCTGCTCTCAGGCAAAAATCTGTAAAATCAAGAAACACATATAAAACTGTTTTTTCCTTCAATGTGTCTATTCCTTCTCAGTTTCTACCTGGCTTTGGTCACTTTCCAGTATCTTCAGAGAATTGTTTGATATATTTTGATCAGCATTTATAATTGTTATCTGGGAAAGAATTCATATGATAAGAACTATTTAGCCATTTTAAGGAGTGGAACTGGGCAGAGGGGTGGTGGTGGTGGGATGAATTGGGAGATTGGGATTGACATGTATACACTAAAATGTATAAAATAGATAACTAATAAGAACGTGCTGTATAAAAATAATAATAATAAAATAAAATTTAAAAAAATATATTTCAGATGTGGAAAAAACAATATACTGGCTTCAGAATTTTTAAAAAGGCAAAATTAAAATGAATAAACATTTAATCCAAAGTCTCCCAAAAAAAAAAAAAAAGAAGAAGTGGAACTCCTGACTGATTTCTTTTAAAGCAAATAAGATTACTTTTCTTCCCTGATTAAAACCCTTCTGTTGGCAATCTGTATGTCTTCTTTAGAAAAATGTCTATTTAGGTCTTCTGCCCATTTTTGGATTGGGTTGTTTGTTTTTTTGATATTGAGTTGTATGAGCTGTTTGCATATTTTGGAGACTAATCCCTTATTGGTCACAACGTTTGCAAATATTTTCTCCCATTCTGTAGGTTGTCTTTTCGTTTTGTTGATGGTTTCCTTTGCTATGCAAAGGCTTTTAAGTTTGATTAGGTCCCATTTGTTTATTTTTGCTTTTATTTCTTTTGCCTTGAGAGACTGATCTAAGAAAATATATTGCTACTATTTATGTCAAAGAATGCCTATGTCCTCTTCTAGGATTTTTATGGTGTCACGTTTTAAATTTAGGTCTTTAAACCATTTTGACTTTATTTTTGTATATGGTGTGAGGGAGTGTTCCAATTTCATTGCAGTCAGAATAGCTATCATCAAAAAGTCTACAAATAATAAATGCTGTAGAGGGTGTGGAGAAAAGGGAACCCTCATATACTGTTGGTGGGAATGTATTTAAATTGGTGCAGCCATTATGGAAAATAGTATGGAGGTTCCTTAAAAAGCTAAAAATAGCACTACCATATGATCTAGCAATCCCACTCCTGGGTATATATCCAGAAAAAAGAAAACTCTAATTCAAAAAGATACATGCACCCCAATGTTCATAGCAGCACTATTTACAATAGCCAAGACATGAAAACCACCC
This sequence comes from Eschrichtius robustus, assembly GCF_028021215.1. Classification (NCBI taxonomy): domain Eukaryota; kingdom Metazoa; phylum Chordata; class Mammalia; order Artiodactyla; family Eschrichtiidae; genus Eschrichtius; species Eschrichtius robustus. Next base: position 50,908,315 of record NC_090826.1, read on the forward strand.
AAGTGCCCAACAACAGATGATTGGCTTAAGAAGATGTGGTGTATATATATATATATATATATATATATATATATATATATATATACACACAATGGAATATTACTCAGCCATAAAAAAGGATGAAATATTGCCATTTGCAGCAACATGGATGGACCCAGAAAATATTGTACTTAGTGAAGTAAATCAAACAGAGAAAAACAAATACTATAGCACTTATATGTAGAATCTAAAAAATAATACAAACGAATATATATACAAAATATAAACAGACTCACAGACATAGAAAACAAAGTTATGGCTTACCAAAGTTATGGAGGGAGGGACAAATTAGGAGTATGGCATTAACAGATACAAACTACTATAACCTAAAATAGATAAGCAACAAGGATTTACTGTATAACACAGGAACTATATTCAATCCTTGTAATAACCTATAATGGAATATAATCAGAAAAAAAAAACTGAATCACTATGCTGTAAAACCTGAAACTAACAAAATACTGTAAATCAACTGTACTTCAATTTTAAAAAAATCTTTCTGTATCCTCTCATTGTACTTAGAATAAAATCTAAAGCCTTTGCCATGGCCTGCTTGATTTTCTCCACTTTCTACCTCTCTATATCCTCATTTTATACAACTTTCCTACTTACTTACTCCAGTCTAGTCTCACTGGACTCCTGTCAATTCCTAGGACATATGAAGCTCTTTGCTACTACAGAATCTTTGCATTTGTCATTCTCTTTACTTGGAAATTGTTGGTTCTTTTTTTTTTTTTTCATGTCTTAGCTTAAATTTCACCCTCAGGTCTTTCCTGAACCCTCTATCTAAAATCAGTGTTCATATTACAGTAACTTATCCATTTTCTTCAAAGAACTAATCACTATCTTTAATTATTATATGTATTTGTTGACTCTATACGTCAATAGAATATAATCTCTGTGTGGACAGAAAGTACACCTGCCTTAATTGCTACTGAATCCCCTGTGCTTACTGACTATGACCAGAGCAGAGTAGGTGTTCAATTAACATTCATTAAATCTATAAAGCCTTATCAGGCTAGACTATATTTGAATATTGGGACACCCATTTTCCCTTCATAAGGCAGAGCTTTGTGAAAGCGACGACTTCTATTTGTCTTTGTATCCTGAATTATTAGAATGATGCCTAGCACAAAGTAGACATGTATCACGTTAGTTTCATGAATAAATGAACTAACAAACTGTAAAAATGAACAAAGCTACCAATTTTGATGGTGAATGAAATTGACTAAACTAGCCCTGCATTAAATCAGAATTGATCAACTTGTAAGAGAAATTGTCCTATGTAAAGCTTATATTAAAGTTGTAAAAAAAAAAAAAAAAAAAAAAGAACACAAAACACATAGTTTATATTTTCCTCTCAGGAATGTTTGTTGTTCCTAGGAACTGTTCAGTATTGAAACTCGCAGTCCTTTCCAGCAGTATAAAAAAAATTGTCTAGATTGGGCTTTCTTCTTTCATTAGATTTTCATGAGAATTTGAAAGCTGGGAAAAATCAGGCAAAATGTTTTTGCTTTGAGATAAGAAGATTAGGTAAGCAAAGAGTTGAAATAGCTTAGATGAGTAAGTGACATTACAGGTAAATACAAAAGGAAAAAAAGCAGTTGTCACAAGTGATGAACATTGCTCTGAGCCTAATGATTGTTTTACCTGTAAAGAAGGGAAAAGACAACCTCAAGACTAATAGATAGTCTTGGTGGCGCAGTGATTAAGAATCCACCTGCCAATGCAGGGGGCACCGGTCCGAGCCCTGGTCCAGGAAGACCCCACATGTCCCAGAGCAACTAAGCCCGTGTGCCACAACTACTGAGCCTGTGCTCTAGAGCCCACGAGCCACAACTACTGAGCCCACGAACCACAACTTCTGAGCCCGTGTGCCTAGGGCCCGTGCTCCACAACAAGAGAAGCCACCGCAATGAGAAGCCCGTGCACCGCAACGAAGAGTAGCCCCACCCCCACTCGCTGCAACTGGAGAAAGCCCGCGCGCAGCAACAAAGACCCAACGCAGCCAAAAATAAATGAATAAATAAAATTTTAAAAAAAGAGCAGATTGCTCCATCTCCTATTAAAAAAAAAAAAAGAAAAGACTAATAGATAAAACTGATTTTAATAGAGAAAAACCCATCATGCAATAAGATAGCTTTGTCTTAGCAAAATGATCATGGAACCTAAAATTCTTAAATTTTAAATTTGCCTTTGTGATGTGTTTTTCTTGCCTGTAAACTCTTTGCCAACGGTTTTGCTATCTCATGCAGTGCAGTTCTCTGTGTAATTTTACAAACTCTTTCCTATTTGTCGTATTAACTTATTCAGTGTTTTAGAGAGAGAATTAGAAATGGTCTTGTCCAAGGTCATGCCCTGAGCCAGAGTTGAGCTCAGGTCTCAGGAGTCCTTGTCTGCGTTCTCTCTGCCATATCAAGGGTCAAAAACGCAAATGCTTAAAGGAGTCAGACAGCATAAATGAATAAACAGACCAGGCAAAGAGGTATTTTTTTACTTCTACAGAGAAGTTTCTCTTTTCAGCTCTCAGTACTCTCGGGCTGAATTCCATGTTCCCTCCTTTGACAGAAAGATTGGCATAGAGAAATAGATTGCTACTACAAGTAAAACATTAGTGCCATCATGATGATAAATTGAGTGGTGGTGCCTCTCACAAACTGGAGGGTGCAGGCCTGGCTGAAGGGATCAGTCACCACTCAGCTCCAGCTGACCCTTGCCATGGGGGAATATGGTGACCCAGTGTTTTACGTTCACCAGTTCTTCAAGAGAAAATAAAGTCTGGACTTAAAGTGAAATCTCCCAGTTTTAAAATATTGGCTCATTTTTAAAAACATTATATATCCCAAATAAAATATATCTGTGGGCCAGATGCCACCTCATACTACCCATGTATGATCTCTGTGTTATACTGTATTGCATTTCTATTTTTCCCATGTTCCAAATGCAGGTGCCACCTTAATAAGGAAATGCCAAAAAAACCCCACAATTCTAGTTGTGTATTGTAAGATGGTCTTTTCCTCTTGACCCTGACCCAAAAGCCATCCTGAAGAAGGTCTGACTCCACCCAGCTTAAGCTTCCTACCTATCCAAATAGCTTGTAGCCTTTTCTGCCTACTCCTACAGCTGCCAGCTCTCAGAGCTGAAATCTGAGAAGATGGAGGAAACAAGAAAAGAGCCATAGAGTCAGGATAGTTCTGTCTATATATTTCTAAGGCAACCACTTGGCAAATATAGTTATTGTGGTCACACTTGTTATTTCATTGGGAAACAAATAACCACTTAATGGGATGCTGTGTTCTTCTATACTGTGCTAAATGCATTAGAGAACAGAAGTAGAAAGATCAACCCTTGGAACAGGCGCTCCAGACTTTTGAAATGAGTACTCAGTTATTTGACAAACTGGCTCCTTCTTTGTTAATCAGGGTGGGCCTTTGCCATCAGATGCTGTGGGAAAAAAAAAAAAAAAAAAAACTGCAGCTGACCTTTTAAGATCTTGTTCTTCCAACCATTTTTACTCTTTTGGTGGTACTTCCTTCTCTTTAATAATAGGTGTTATGATCTAAAAGCCACCTATATATCACTCACTACAACCTTCCCTGCAAAGCAAATTTTACTGTCCACATTTTACAGTTGTAAGCGAAGAGGCTCTGAGAGGTCAAGTAACTTAGGTAGCAGAGAATATAAGTATAGACCATGAGTTTTGAACCTAAGTCTGTTTCCAAAGCCCGTGTTTTCAGCTACTGTCTTAAAATGTGGATTTTATTATTATTCAGGTATGATGAGGCCAGCAGATCAGGAGATGATTGCCACTGAAAGGATAGTTTGTTACTCACAGTTCTCAAGAAGAGGGGCCCGGCTAAACCACGCAGGGCCAAATAAGAAGCACTAAGGTTGTCCCTAGTTGTCTGGTACCTGGCTCTGGGGTGATCAGAGCAGGGAAATAGAGGAGGTGGTGAGGAGGTGTGCTCTGTATTAGTTTGCATATGAAAGGCATGCTCACAGGCCAGTGGAGTCCTTTACTATCTCTAGGAATTGGCTAGCCCTGGAAAGGGCAGTCTCTCCAGGGTCAACAGGGCCCCAGATCCCAAAGCATCACAAATACAGAAAAATAAAAAGACATGATTAAAACGACCACATTTCCTTTTCTTAGACCCAAAAGTTCAAAGTCATCCTTTCACTCTGATTTTCTTACGCTCTGTAACTATTCCATCACTAAGTTTTGTTTTATTTTCTTCAAAATGTGTCTCATTCATTCTTTCGAGATGCCAGGCATTGTAGGCACTGAAGAATGGGAAATAATGAGGCTTTTGATTTAAAAGAGCTCAGAGCGTAAGGTAAGAGATAGACATATAAACTAATAGTTATAGAAGAACTTGATAAATGCTGCAATAGAGCAAGGGCAGGGGATATTCGTGCCTCGTATTCCCAGTGTCAGCCTCTGAGCCCTGTCCGTGTTTCCTACCCTCTGTGCCTAGTCCTCTCCCCATTGTACATACCCTACTGGGTTAATTTTCCTTAACTTGTCATTATTTTGCTCCACAAATCGAAATAATTTCCTGTGGCCTACAATTCAGTAAAACAATAGTCACTTATCTGACTTTTAAGAACCACTGTCTGTCCATACCCTCCTCATGCATCCATATTTTCACCACTTCATTTATTCTCTAATTTAACATACAGTTACCCTCTGACCATTGTGTGCCCCACACAAACAGACGCAAATATAAAGCGTGGTAAGTGCTCCCACGAAGTACATGGTATTCTGTGGGCATGTGGTCCATTATGGTTTGTACATCCCACATTTATCCAATAAATACTTATTGAGCATCTATAATATGCCAGTCTCAGGGCTAGACCAGTCTTCTTACTGTCTATACCCAGATTCGTCTTTCCATCTTCATATCTCTACTCATCACAGCCTCCTTTCTGGTATCCCTTGCCTCTAGCCCTTTAGTCCTCCAAACTGCCTGTTCTTGGCAATTATTATATATACAACTATATAATAATTGCCAAATGTTATATATACAACTATACAGTAATTGCCAAATTATTGACTTCTTGCTTTATGCTATTATGTATTGTATGTATTTCTTATTTTCCACTCTATCCCAGAGCCTAGTCCCAGTACCTGGTGCATTAGGCATTCAGTAAATACCAAATAACTGCATTCATGCATGTGGGACACATGCGAGCTTCTGTGCTTCCTCCGGGAAGCTCACTTAAATCTCCCTTCTCTGACCTCCTAAAGCACTTCCCATAGAAACTAGCATCAAATCAAGTAATGGCTTTAATTATCCATTATTGATGCCAGTGGCTTCATTGTGATGCTCCGACTGGATTGCAAACTCTTTCAGATCCAAACTGTGCCTTCATTGCAGTAACCCAAAACTGAACCTTCAGCAAGTAAATATTCAAAACCTGAATGATTTTCTTTCCATTGAAATCACCAGTCGCTTTGGTATTATTTTGAAACATTTCTGCAGCACTACACAAATGGAATTTGACAACTTATACCTGGAGGTTGCGTAGACAATGTGACATGGTAGTTAAGACCAAGGACTTCAGGTACAGAGAGACCTCAGTTTGAGACCTAGATCTGTCACTTACTCCCCTATGACCTTAGGCAAGTTATTTAATCTCTTCTGGTCCTGGTTTTCTCATCTCCATGGTGGCTAATAGTATCTTCTTCACAGGAGGGTTGTAAGAAATAAATGAGATACTGTATGTAAAATGCATGGCTTAGTATTGGTATATGGTAAATGAGTCAGTAAATTTTAGGTGATATCATTTATTCTGTTGTTGGCATTATGGTAGGCACACTCTACGTCGCAGAAATCCTGTTTTAAAAGGAGACTAGGACGGGGTTAGGGGGAGATGAGGTCGCTGAAGCTCAGAGCAGTTAGGTGACTTGCACAAAGTCACATAGCTAGTTAGTATCAGAGCCAGAACCCAGACCCAGCCTCGGTGTCTCCAGAACAAAATCTCGTCCTCTTTACACAGACCTGACGCTCAGGAAGCATGCTCGGGGAAACTCTCTCCATGAGGCCACAATAACCGGTCTGTTCGTAGTTTGAATGAAAATAAATAGGTCAGAATGGTTGTTTTGGAGATTCATGTAAACATTGAGCCGATACACAGATTAGGTTCAGGAACTCAAGCCCATTGTTGGGTGTGTTTTAGCAAGCAGAGTCACAGCATGGGGAAACACATCCCTTCCTGATGCATAGTGCATATTATTTTGTTTAGAGCCACCAAGTGGATTAAGGAATAAATCCTAGACGTGGAATTTCAAATGAGAAGATGGTTGTCTGCAGAGCTCAGACATTTCTGTCCTTGGAGAGCTCTGTCCCAGTTTCCCATGCGATAACTTCTCAGTCAGGGGAGATTCTCTTTTCAGCTCTGGGGCAAGTCTTTTTTGTGTTTTTTTAAACTGGGACTCCCTCCTCAAAGACTCTTTCACTCAGCTTCTCCATTAGTAAGACGCAGAGAATAATTCAGGGTCTGACATTGCCCTGGGGTAACAGCGTGGGGTAACGGGGGGGGGGGGTGATGATGTAATCCAGAGGTCAGTGCTTTTAACACCCAGGCCGGCCCCCCTCCACCCCATTTACCCTGAGTTACACCTCCTTCTCATGCCTCTGTCAAACCTCATTCTTGGACCTGATACTACCTGCTGCTACCAGTTCAGCCTTGGGAGTTTCTTTTCCTGCTGTTCTTCTCTTTAAACTCCTTTGTTTTATAAATCCAAGAGGCCAGCAGTTGGTTAAACAAAGCTAGATTTCTGAAAGAGCTGAGACACTCTTGCTGAGTTAGCATTTTAACATTCTTGGATCCTCTGTAGACAAAGAATTGAAAGAAACAGACATTTAAATATATCTTCTTCTGGCTTTAACATAGACTGGAGAAGCTATAAAATTGACCCATCTCTCTTGTTTTTCAGATAGATCACATGGTGCAGGGCCATGCTGCCTTCCCTGAACTACAAGCCAAGGCCACAGCCAGGTAACAGCTCTCTCTGTTCTCTACAGCTTTCCATGCCCGACCACACTGGGGGCACTGACTTTAGGCAGCTGCATGATTTTCAGATCCTGTGAGCAATGAAAATGCCTGGCAGTACTTGGTTATAAGACAGTCATCTGGATGATCCAGGACATACATGTATTAATTTTCAAAACAATCTAAGAGAGTTCACAAAGAAACTAGAGATCCTCCAAGAATGTGCCAGTAATCATGGTTGAGAAGCTCTGACATAGAAGAAAGAGCATGGATTTTTTGAGTCAAAGTTTCTTGGATTCAACTCCAGTTTTTCTGCTTAATAACTATGTGACCTTGGGCAAGTTATTCAACTTCTTTAAGCCTGTCTTTTCATCTGTGAAACAGTATAGTAACTGATAGGAGTGATTTCTAGAATATATTGTTAAGTGAAGAAAGCACAGTATATTTTTTATTTATTTATTATTTTTTTGGCTACATTGGGTCTTTGTTGCTGCACGCGGGCTTTCTCTAGTTGTGGCGGGCGGGGGCTGCTCTTCATTGTGGTGCGCAGACCTCTCATCGTGGTGGCTTCTCTTGTTGCAGAGCACGAGCCCTAGGTGCGTGGGCTTCAGTAGTTGTGGCACACGGGCTTAGTTGCTCCTCGGCATGTGAGTTCTTCCCTCACCAGGGTTCGAATCCATGTCCCCTGCGTTGGCAGGTGGATTCTTAACCACTGTACCACCAGGGAAGTCCATAACGGAGTGTTTATAATATACTCCTTTTTATGTAAAAAGAAGGTGATATAAGAAAATATATGTGTATCTACTCATTTATGCAAAAGAAATATAGGGAAGTTAAACAAGAAAGTAATAAGGTTGTTACCTATAGGAGGTGGGGTAGGAATGGGATGGAAATAATGGGGAAATGGGAACGGGGTAGTAGGAGGGAGCAGCACTTCTTTGAGTATACCTGTTTATATACCTCGTACTCTTAGAATCATGACGATGCTTCATGTCCCCCTGAAAATAAATAAAAGATAGATAGATGGATGGATGGATGTGTGTGGTGGGGGTGAAATACAAGCAGTGAAAAAAATGAACCTAGGGCTTCCCTGGTGGTGCAGTGGTTGAGAATCTGCCTGCCAATGCAGGGGACACGCGGGTTCGAGCCCTGGTCTGGGAAGATCCCACATGCCGCGGAGCAACTAGGCCCGTGAGCCACAATTACTGAGCCTGCGCATCTGGAGCCTGTGCTCCGCGCAACAAGAGAGGCCGCGATAGTGAGAGGCCCGCGCACCGCGATGAAGAGTGGCCCCCGCTCGCCGCAACTAGAGAAAGCCCGCCCTCGCACAGAAACAAAGACCCAACACAGCCAAAAATAAAAATAAATGAATTAATTAAAATACATAAATAAATTAATTTAAAAAAAAGAATTCTACTATTAAATTAACATTTAAAAAAAAAAATGAACCTATAGTATTAATAATAAATAACATGATCACACTAATGGGGGCTTGGGAAAGGAAAGAATTAACCTATGTAATTTCTACAAAATTATTAGCCAATATGCTTCAAAGATTAGGAAACTTAAGGAATTACTAAAGAATTGTCCCAGATTTGAGGAGACTAAGATGCTACTACATCTAGAAACAATGTATGATCATGGGTTAGATCTTGGCCAGAAAAAAGCACATTAGTGGGGAAAACTGTCAACATTCAAATAAGTATGGAGATTAGTAATAATACTGTATTTATGTTAATTTCTTAGATGGTGAGTATAGGGGAAGTCTGCATACTATTTTTGCAATTTTTCTGTAAATCTAAAATTATTTTGAAATAAGTTTGAAGAATAATTATTGAATGAATTTCATGATAATAATGCTTAGTGGTTGGGCTTTTTAACAAAAGTAAGGTATTTTATAATATTTTCAGAGAAACCCCATTCATGTAGCTAGTACCTGGCAAAAGGGAGATAGTCGAAGGTGGAGGTTACTATCCTAGATCCTGGAGCCAAATTGCCTGTCTCAGCCGCACCCTTTAGTAGCTTGTTACCCTGGGCAATGTACTTAACCTCATTGTGCCTTAGTACTTCACTGTACAGGAAAATAATAATAGTAAACACCTCATAAGGTTGTTGAGAAAATTAAATGAATTCAAATAGTGTCTGGGATATAGCAACATTTGCTGAGCTATAATAAGTATTCAGTAAGTGGTAGTGGTAGTGATAAAAGCTGTTGTAGTTACTCGTACTAGACATTTCCATTCCACCAAGGGACGTCTGTTCTTATGGGGAGGCACACCTGCACAGAGCAGAATGAAGTGCATACTGACTAGAATATAAACACTGTGTCGTCAGGGTGTAGAGAAGGATTGATCCCACCAAGGAGTTTGAGAAAAGTTTCATAAGCTTTCCCTTCTAGGAGTCTCTAGTTACAATGTCATTACCATCTACAGGGATCATACCACTTAGCCAGTAACTAGCACTTTAGTTGGCTTAGAGACCACATAACCTAGAAGAGGGATGCCTTAACCTCAGATCACCAGGGAACCCCTTAATTGTGTGCAGAGTTTTGTTGATTATATACTTAACGCGTACATTTCTGGGAAGAGGGGCCATAGCTTTTATCAAATTCTTGAGGGGATCCAGCATTTTAAAACCTCTAGCCCAAAGGAAAGAGCACAGATGTAGAGTTTAGAGGTCTGGATTCAAATCTCAGCTCCCACATACATAGTTGTTTGAACCTTAGTTTCCTTATCAGAGTATGGGATAGTAGACATGAGAGAACCAGCCATGGATAGCTCTGAGAATTTATTTTGAGTTTACGGAAGCAATGTATTTGGAAAGGCTTTGTAAACTGTACGATGACAATGACAACAACCACTACTACTACTTCTACTGCTATTACTAATGATTATAAAAGAGGCGGACATTTTGGAGGGGATTGTTCTAGGGTTAAGCAGCAGATGTCAGTCATCCATCACCTGCCTACCTTCTCATGGAGTAGCAAGAACACTGGACTAAGGTCTTGGCTTCTGGTACCAATTCTGCCATCAATGTCTTGGTGACTCAGTTTCCTCACCTATAAAATTACAATAATCCTACCCTGCTTAATTCATTTTCCAGGTGTTATGAGGATGAAAGTAGACCATGGAAATGCCAGTCTCCGAAGATCTTAAACCTCAACGCAAATCTAAGGGATAGGTTAGACTTTGCAATGAAATACTCAAAATGTCCAGAACTTTCTTCTGTAGCTGAACCTCATGTGAGTAGTTTTGATTGAAAATAGGAAGAAAGGGAGGATTTATGGATTAGCATGTAAACCCAGAGAAACAGCAGCATAGGGTGGTCCAGAAGCAATAATTTATAGAATTCAATCTTAGAGTCAGACTGGATTTACATCCCACGTCTCTTCACATGCCAGCTGACTTCATCCCGCTTTCCAACTACCTCTCTGTATTTTTCCCTCTCTTTAGAGCTAAGTTGCTCCAAAGCATTGCCTGTACTCTTGGTCAGTTTCCTCACTCCTCGCTTGCCCACTCCAGTTTGATTCTGTCACCATCGGCCCCTGAAACGTTTAATGTTCAGGTCCTCGGCGACCACAGGATGTCTTCCAGTCCCCCTCCTTGAGCTCTCAGCTCCATGTGGCACCAATGATCACTCCTTCTCCTTCCAACACTCTCTTTTCTTGGCTTTCCAGAATGTCACCCTCACCCAGTTTTACTTCTGTATCTCTGACTGTTTCTTAATCTCCTTTTCAGGCCTATGATCCTTTTCTCTATCACTAACAACAAAGTTCATCACAGCTACATTCTTGGACCTCTTCTCTCTTTGTGGTCTTTCCCGTGATCCCATCTACATTCTTGGCTTCATTTCCTTCTATATTTTGATGACTCTCAAAATTTTATCTCCAGTTCATATACTTAGTGGGCATTCAATATTGGTTCTCTTCCCTTCCAATTTCTTTTTATTGTCTTGCAAAGGAAAATGTGTCTCTATCTTATCAGGTCTATAAATAGACTATATCAAGACTAGCACTCACTATGCTTCAGATCTTAGAAATAGGAATAGTTGTTATTAAGTGAAGTTAGTTATTTGGAAGGGACAACAAATCCCTTGGAATCAAAAACTGTATGCCTCTTGTGGTACGACTTAGTGCTGTCTGCAAACAGCAATGCAGGTCACCCCTATCTCAGAACTTAGCATCAGCAAATCCTATTTGAAACCATAGAAACAAGTGTTGATAAACAGATTGAGTATTTTATACTCTTGATTTACTGTAATCCTTCTAGGCTTCATCCTGAAGAGAAGCGTTCTGTGAGCTTATGAATTAAGTAAACAATAACTAGATGTACCCATGCATGTAAATGGCAACTGGAGTCTCTTTCTATGTAGGGCCAAATATCCAGAGATGTTACTGCGTAGCCAGAGATCGCCTTCCATTGATTATAACTTCAGCTCTTTTCCTCTAAACTGCCCATTATTGTCTTACTTTTCTTAAAGAATCTTTACCAGTGGTTCAGAATGAGGTTATGGTGATGGCACGGTTCGGTGGGAAGATGTTGGCATAATCCACAAGTGCTGGATTCAAGGTTGACAGCAGAGCCAAGGTTAAAATCCAGGTCCTCTGACTGTCTGATGAGTGTCTTATGAGCACTTAATGGTATAACAGTGAACAAAGAAAAAAAAATCCCTGTTTTCATGGAAATTGTGCTCACGCACATACACACACATATACCTATATGTGAGTGTGTGTATGTTTATGTTTGTATGTATGGAGAGAGAGAGAGAGAGAGAGAGAGAGCGAGCGCACATACTCCAGGAATTGGTAAGCATTCTAAAAAAAAAATAGAGATGAGTAAGGAGACATAGAATGATGAGAGGTGTTGGAGTGACAGATGGGAACTATTTCAGGTGAAGAAGCCATCCTTGATGAGGTGGCACTCAAACAGGACTCTGAACTGAATAAAGAGAGAGATCAAACCATGGTTATATGGAGGAGATCCCTTTAGCCCAAAGGAACAGCAAGTCCCAAGGCCGGGAAGCAGCAGCCAGCTTGGCAAGCTCAGTGGACATTGTAAAGGGCACTGTGACTGAACCAAAGTGGGAGGGAATGGGGGACAGATGAGAGCTAAAATTTAGCCAAGGGTCAAACCATGCGGGTCACTGTAGAAAGCTCTAAGACCACTGCACTTTATTCAAGATTTTTGTTTTTGAGCAGATGGAAGACACAGTCAGATTTACCTTTTAAAAGGATTACTTTGACTGCTCTGTGGAGAATAAACCAGACCATTGGTGGGGACGGAGGGTCAGTGGAAGACATGACTCCTGACCTCAGCAAGTTTATGGTCTACTGGAGGAGGAGGACTGGAGACAGAGAAGCCCAGCCTGTTCTGAGCTCCTTTTACAGCGGTCACTGCAAGCAGTGGTCATTTCTCATTGTGATTCTCTTAATTTCCGGTCTCTCAGGGGTGCAAGGTTCTGCTAATTCCCATCCTCTCTCTCAATCTGTCTTTCTTTTATCCCACTTTCCCTGGAATGTTTTGTTATTCCTTTGAGAACAATCAACTTTTCTTGATATGATTTATTCTTCAAACCTCTTTTGCTTCTGTGATTTCTATAATCCCACTGAGGATCACTTTAAAAATGTACTGGTCCCCCATATGCCAAATCTCAGGGTATATCTAAATCTTCCCATTAAAATCTGTATAAATCCCGCCCCCCCCAAGAGCAAGAAAAGGAGAAAGAAAGACCAAGAACATTTTTTAAGAATTTTCAGTGTGCCTGGCACTGTGCTTAGTGATAGTTTTATATATATATATATAATCTAATTTAATTCTAGTTGAGGAAATGAGTATTATAGGGACTCCACTTCTAAACATTGTTTTCACTGTGCATTCTACTCTTGTGTTCTCAGATTGTTCCCTTGGCCTTTATGGCTTCTTCAACCTTGGTGCCTCAGTCTGACAACTGGGGCCATCAGTCTATCCACAAGTATTGACTTAGGCTCCCCTGAGCTAGGGCAATCATAGAACCAGGGTGATGATATTAACACCTTTCATCCCCTAGGGTGTGCCAGGATAAACGGTAAATTCTTGATGTCTCTTGGATGAGAAATGTTTTTCTAAATAGACGTAAGCTGGATATTACAATGCCTTTCTTTGGCTTCCGTTCTACAGGCAAGGGTAAGAAAGTGTTCAGGGCACTGGGGTCCTCTCAAGAAGACTGAGGGCTGTGCTGGCTTAGGAAATCAGTTCTTCATTTTCTGCCTCTCAGCAGATTCACTGTAGCCCAGCATAGTGCCTGGCACATGGGTGGAAGTGCAGGGTGGGGTGTCACAAGATGCTTATTCCTTTTCTCTGCCCCCTTCTGTGGGATATACCAGCACGCCTGGAGGGTTGTGTCCATACGACTCCAGAGATCTACTCTTTTAGCAGCTGTACTACAATGAGAGGGAGAGGTAAAAATAACCTCTAATAGTCCATGCGGGATCAATATTCATACATTCTACACTTCAGTAACCGTGTTGAGCACCTGGTGGGATGCATAAGATGTGACTCTTTCCCAAAAGGAATTCAGATTCCAGCAATGGATACAGATAAAATTAAGAGGCAATTATCATACAGTGGAGGAAGGGCCATTCATTCATTTGATGGCTACTCTTGGGTGGTTCTGTGTGCCAAGTTCTCTGCTAGATTCTGAATGTATACTGGTGATGGTCTGCCTTCATGAAGCTTAAAGTCCAGAGGAGGCCATAGGCAGTTAACAAGTAAATGAACCCATAAATAAGTCTATGGCGACCAAACATGATATGAAAGAAACTAACAGAGTACGATGATAGAATATCAGGGAAACCCCATTTAGATGAGGTGGTCAGGGAAGCCCTAGCTGATGGAAGCACAGTTAAGATCTGAAGGATATAAATGAGCTAACCATGTGGAGAGCAGAAGGGAAGAACACCGAAGGTTACCAAAGGGGAAAGGTTACTAAAGGGGAAAGGGGGGTCGGAGGGATAAATAACGAGTTTGGGATTAGCAGATACAAACTACTGGATATAAATAGATAAACAATAAAGTCCTACTCTGTGTGTGTGTGTGTGTGTGTGTGTGTGTGTGTGTGTGTGTGTGTGTATATATCTGAATCACTTTGCTGTATATCGGGAACTAACACAACATTGTAAATCAACTATACTTCAATTAAAAATAAAAAGATGAGTCTAGATCAGTGATTGCCATAGGCAGGTAAAGAAGATAAGGAAGAGAATTCTAGGCAAGAGGGAGAAGAATAGGCAAACATTCAGAGGTTAAGACCTGCATATTTTGAAAAATTAGGAGTAGTTTAGTGTCACGAGAGCATGATGTGTACAGGGGTGAAGAGGGATGAAGAGTGGAAGGCATGTCTGTAACATGGTACAATGTAGGGAGAGCTAGATAATGAAGAACATTATGCCAAACAAGGAAGTTTATGCTTTATCTTGAGGACAATGGGGAGGAATCACTGAAGGTTTTAGATAGGTATGGAGTCATCAGAGTTGCATTTTAGACGAACCACCCAGGAAGGAGTGCAGAAAACCTAGTTGGAGGGGACACAATTTCAAGACAGGAGATAAGTTAGAGGGCCAGTCCTCTAATCCAGACATTTGAAGAGGGCCTGCGTAAAGTAGTAGCAGTTATGAGGGGGAAAAGCATGCTGGTTAGAGGAATATTTAAAATAATAAACTGGCAGAACCTGGTCCAAAATTAAATTTGGAAACTGAGGGAAGGAGAGGAATCAAGAATAATACCCACTCTGACTCTGCCCCCAAAATGGTTGCTTGAGCAACCACTTAAATGAGATTGCCTTTGGTCAAACCAAAGAGTGTAGAAAAAAGAGTGAGTATATCAGAAAAGATAATGTGTGTCATTTTAGACATTTTTTAATTGAGGTCCGTTTGGGCATCCAGGAGGAAGCATTTAATGGGTGCTTGGATATTTGACATGGAACTCATCATAGAGAAATGAGCAGGAGATAAGGGCATATATTTGGAAGTCTTCAGCACTAGCTAGTTAACTGGAGCCCTGAAAGGAAGATGGGATCATCCAAGGGTATAGAAAGAATGAGAAGAGGGCCAAGGACAGGTCTCTGGGAGTCTTCATATACTTAAGGGACAAAGAGAGGAAGAGAACCAGCTGGAAAACCAAAAGGGTATTGTCGCCTGGAAACAAGGGGATGAAAACAAATTAGTAAGAAGTGACCAAGTGGTACAAAATGCAAAAGACAGTTCAAGTAAAATAAGGCAAATAATGGTCTATTGGAGACAGCAACAAAGCAGGGATTTCTCCTCATGGTGGAGCCAGTCTCAGTAGAATGGGGCGGGCAGAATACCTATTGCAGTGGGTCAAGGAGGAACTGGAGATAGTGTGGAAGCTTCTTTTCCAAGACTTTCTCTTACTCCTAGAAAAGGCACAAATTCTTCTGTTAGACCATGCGTTCTGATTTGGGGTTTGAAAGTATGGTCACCATACTTTTGGGCATCCTGTGAATCCAAAGAATTAAATGGTTTATGGAGAAGGAAAGTAGAGATTCCAGGGGTGTAGTCTGCATTGAAGATTGTGAGCCATAAAGTCTGAAAAAAATCTTCCCTGACTCTAGAAGTGAATTTCCTGTGATGGAAAACAAGAGGGAACTATTTATTGATCAGCTATCATTTTATAGTACTCAGGACTCCATATTTAATCTTCATAACAGCCTATAAGGTAAAAGTATTAGCCCTGATAGCAAAAAAGTAAACTAGGCTTGGAGAGGTTTAGTGTACCTGGTCAGCCACCTGGTATACAGTGAAGTCGCTTTGTGATTCTTGAAACTGTATTTTCTTCTTCATACACAACAGGACTAGGAAAGCAAGGATTTCTCTCTCTAAGAGAGGATAAATGAGTCTGGAGTTCATGAAAAAGAGGGAGACCTATCACTAGGAACAGTTAATATGTGATTCCCGAGCTGGAAGAGGGCAGACCGCCATTTGAGAAAGAATTGATAAAACATACAAACTGAAACAAAGTCAAAACCAAAAAAGGCACCATGCAAGGTTAAAATTATGTGAATAATGATGTGCATTTGTTATTTTAATGTTTTCCAAGTGCATTTCATTTTGAATGATATACTCAGATAGCGCACATGGAAGGGATAATTGAAAAAACGTGCAGGAGAATGGCTGCATTCAAAGAATAAACATACAGCTGCGAGGAGGTTAGGAGTCAAAGGGGTAAGCATATGCCCCATCCCCCAGGGATCTCATTAGTGCACGAGTGACCGTATATGTAGAGACTAAATGAATCTCACTGTTTGCAAAGACCCACAGTAAATGAGACAATGACAAATCAATAGTAATTAGGCCGATAGGTTCTTATTGACCCAGATGTCTGAAACCAAATGCCCTGCTCTGAGACTCCTTGAGAGACAAAAGATTTATAGACATGTGCTTCTTTTTTTTTTTAAATCCCTTTACTCTAAGTGCAATGATGCTCTTCTGAAGTTCAGTGTTGCTAGAATTAGTGCAGACTCTTGACTTCTGGCTGGAAAGGATGTTTTTGTGGCCATCGCTGGCCGTGTGATTGTGTTGGACCAGGAGCAGAGAGAGCTGGGAGATAGAAAACCAGGGTGTGATCGTATTCTCCCCAGATATGTGGTTCTGGCCCTACCTTCTGTGGAGACCTCAGAGGATCCTTTCCTAACGCTGTCACAGAATCATTCTAAAACAGAGTTTGAATGTAGGGCTTTGACAAATAATTCCTGGCTGGGGATACAGAAAACACATGGCTTCAGAATCACAGAGAGGGTTTAACTTTGGACTCGGTCACATGTCTGCACTCCTTACTCATCCCCTCTGTAAAGGGGTGTGAGCGGTACTCGGCTCACTGGGCTATGTTTGAAGGCCAGAGGAGCAAGGAGCCGCAGTTGATGTTACTCTGGTTGGTGAGCCTTTTCCCAACAAGATCTTCATCTTTTACTACAATGTAGGGTCAAAGATTTTTACAGACAGGAATGAGGAGTCAGGGCAAGAAGCAAGGAGAGTGCCTGGTAGGTAGGACTGCCCTTGCCTCCGCCCAGCACACTTCTCACACTCACACACATGTGCACACACACATTCTCACACTTACACACATACACGCACTTACATAGAACAGTTTTGTTTTTCTATATTTTCTATCTTGGAGTTCCACATGAAGTTTTATTTAATAGGTGTTTGAAAACCACTACTCGTTTGTTTCTTTCTTTACACTTAGTTTAGAAAACTTTTAGGAATTTCATGGGATCCAGAGGGACACTCACAGCGTCACAAAACTAGAACTAGAAATCGCTGAGCTGCACTCCTAAAACATTTTAAATGTAAATAATAAATATTATCTTATGTATCTTAGATATCAACCTCCCTTGGTCATTGATCTCCTATACTTTTTTCCTACTATTATTCAAGCCATGTTTAAGGCTGTGGTTCCAAGGGGACCAGTGGGAAGTGGCATGGGATGCCAACCCACTTTCTTCTAGAATTGTCAGTTCAAGAGAAGGAGGCACCTTTAAAGAGGGGAAGGGCAACGAACTTCTGTGTCATGCAGTGAGATTTCACCCAGTGAGGTATTTTATACCCATTATATGTATGGGAAAACTGAAGTTCAGAGAGGTTAAGTCATGTTACCCATGTTACCCATGGGTAACCCAGCTAGGCCTATGTTACCCAGCTAGGACAGGTAGAACCAGCATCTGAATGCAGGACTGCCTTGACTCCCAAGCCCATCATCTCTGTCTCCCTCTCAGGTACATAGACTGAGAGAATGAGAAAGGTCATCTGACTCTCTCATTCTACATGTGAAGAAACGAAGGCTTAAAAAAGAGAAAGAACTAGTGCAATGTCGTTTGGTAGGTTTGGGCTGGAAATCAAGCCTCCTAACTCCTGATCCTAACTGCATTCACTCCATCATATCACTGCCCTTAGCAAACTCCTATCCTGAGTCCGGGAACCATCTCCATTCACCAACATATTATTATTATAATTAGGAATACTGATTTTTAAAAAGCCTTTACATATGTCCAGTAGTGTACATTTTGCAAAATCCTGTGTCTTCATCTACATAGTCTCCTTTGATCTTCACAAAACCCTGTGAGATCAGTTGGGCAGGGATTATGATGGTTGTTTTTACAGATGCAAAGAGAGTGGTTCAGAAAGTTTGAATAACTTTCTCACAGTAGTGGTTACACACCTACAATGGAGTAAAGTGATTCTTGGATCTGGTCTTCTGAGTCCAAACCTTTCCACCTTCCACAAGTACAGGCCTCCTATCCTTGATGAGAGTACAGCATGATTTGAGAGTGTGGTTTGCTGATTTCTATGGGTTGGGGGTGGTTTTTTTGCTGAAGCTTTTTGGACCCTGCTTACTTTCTGGATCTGATATGGGAGTACAAATGATTTCTTTCTACAAAGCAATTTGCTCCCTGACCCTACCCCCCGCCCCCCCTTTTAAAAACAAAATCCACTTCTCTTCCAGATGCCAGAGTATATATGCATATTTGAACAGTCACCTGGATCTGATTAAGAAGGCTCAGCCCGTGGGCTTCCTCACTGTTGATTTACATGTTTGGCCAGATTTCCATGGCAACCGGTCTCCCTTAGCAGATCTGACACTAAAGGGCATGGTAAGTAACAGTCAGTCCTTGCACGAAGGTGAAGGCGGGCCAAAGGGCTACAGCGTTTGAAAGAAACAAAGTGAGGAGGAGGCAAAAGAGGAAAAATAAACAAAGCCGACCAACAGCCCACTGGTTTCTTGCAGATGCATTGCTGTCGTGAAGGTTCTTGCCGCTCCTCAGGATGATCTGCTGGAAGTTCTCATTGTTTCTGAGCCACCCTTGAGAGCGTTCAAAGCAGGA
The DNA here is from genome assembly GCF_028021215.1 of Eschrichtius robustus. Taxonomy (NCBI): domain Eukaryota; kingdom Metazoa; phylum Chordata; class Mammalia; order Artiodactyla; family Eschrichtiidae; genus Eschrichtius; species Eschrichtius robustus. The sequence goes on from NC_090826.1 coordinate 50,927,224, forward strand.
TTTCTTACTTGTAGCTACTGCTGCCTCTTTGTCCCACGGAGCGGCTGGAAGTCGCGAGCCCCTGCCTATGTAATCTTTGTATTTACATCAGTTTGAAGAGTCATGTTCTCCATCTCCATCTCCAGGCTGCCGGGTGAATAAGTGGTAAATGTTACCACCTATGGTCTAGCTTACTGCAGCCACCCATCTGCCTAGGCCCTGAGTCAGGGCTGCTCAGAATGCATGCCAACGTTATTAGGGTTTCAGATAAACTCTGGTAAAAGTAAAATAAAATTAATAACTTACGTTGGTGGTGAAATTCAGCTCTTAGTGACCTTCAGAGTCACTTCTAGTGCAGATATTTGGGGCTGGAGGGGCCAGGATGACCTTGGTGGAAGAGCTCACAATCACCTAAGCTAAGAGATAACATCTTGATGGCCAAGTGAAATCGGTTGGCTAAGAATAGCTTAGCCACAGAGAATTGTGTTTGAGGATGGATGAAGCATGTGAAAGCTAGGGAAAAAGAGCTAAGCTACAGTTCCAAGAGGCTAGGAGAGACCACAAACAAGAAAAGAGGCCGTGAATTCAGAATTCAGATGTCAAGAAGTAGAGAGCAGAGTGTGAGGTGCATCATGGCGGGGGTGTAGAATGGAGGCCATGAGCAGTGCAAGGTTTATGCAGTGCGTGACAGTGGAGCAGGCCTGCTGGCTTGAGGAACTTCAAAACTTAACAGGCTTTGGCTTTGTGATTAATTCTATTGAGAATATTTTAAATATTTTTATGAGGCCAACAGAAAGACCCAATCTTTATTTTCATTACCTACTTGACATGAGCAACTTCTGCTAATAAAAGGGAGTCACGGTTGAAAGAAAAGAAATTGGACATAGCGAAAGTGATGTCTGTCCGGAGTCCATGAAGCGTGCCCACACAACAAATAATGGTCTTGGCCTCCTGTTTGGCCCATGGAAGCAGAAGAGGAATGTCTGGAGAGGGCCACGTGGCCACAGGCTATAGCTAGAAAGCCGTACTTTCAGGTAACTGGCTTTCTGGGTACAAACAGAGGTTAGGGGAAGCACACATTTTGTATGAGTACAAAAATCCATGTCTTAATTAGAGACAAATATCTAAAGCCAAATATAGGAGACACTTAAAATGTTAAAGAAGTGAAGAAGCATGACCAGTTCATAAAATGACCCCCAAACAAAGCAGGGTTGTATTGTAAAATGATTGCGGCTCTGAAGTCCAGGGCTTGGATCTGGAGTCCTTCCTTTGGGGTCCTTTCCTTGCCAACACCTGCTGTACCAGCTTCATCATCCAGCATGGCAGGTGCCATGGCTTCCCAGTGGCTTTTGTCTGTTTCTTAAAACCAACCCTGACATCCAGAAACTTAAGAATTACCGTCATTAGAATTCCAATAAGGGTAGCCCAAACACAGACTAGAATGCCAAAGGAAACAATGGAGTGCTTTTAAGAGTGTCTGTCTCATTAGAATAAGTATGAATAAGTATGTAATCACCAAAGGAGACTTCTTGCACAGGGACATATGCCCAATGGTATTAAAAATCCTGGTATATTTATCTTTTTAAAAGTTCTGTTGTTTTATAAACATACCTCATACATCACCTGATGTTTCTTAGCAGTGATTTCCCTTAATAACTGCCCTTGGGTTAGCCTTACCTTTGAATAGCTGTCATTCGATGAATTTACCTCACAACACTGGAGGGAGAAGATGACCTAGTTAAGATAGAAGGAAGGAGATTCTGGGCTAAAAATTTTCCCCAAAATCTCTCTTTTTTTAAAATTTTTATTTTATATTGGAGTATAGTTGATTTACAATGCTGTGTTAGTTTCAGGTGTACAACAAAGTGATTCAGTTATACATATACATATATCTATTCTTTTTCAGATTCTTCTCCCATTTAGGTTATTACAGAATATTGAGTAGAGTTCCCTGTGCTGTACAGTAGGTCCTTGCTGATTATTTTTTATATAGTAGTGTGTATGTGTTAATCCCAGCCTCCTATCTTGCCTCCCTCGCACCTTTCCCCTTTGGTAACCATAAGTTTGTTTTCAAAGTCTGTGAGTCTGTTTGTTTTGTAAATAAGTTCATTTGTATCATTTTTGTAGATTCCACATATAAGTGATATCATATGATATTTGTCTTTCTCTTTTCGATTTACTTCACATAGTATGGTAATCTCTGGGTCCATCCATGTTGCTGCAAATGGCGTTATTTCATTCTTTTTTATGGCTGAGTAATATTCCATCGTATATATGTAACACATCTTCTTTGTCCATTCATCTGTTGATGCCGTTTAGGTTGCTTCCATGTCCTGGCTATTGTAAATAGTGCTGCAATGAACATTGGCGTGCATGTATCTTTTCTAATTATGGTTTTCTCCAGGTATATACCATATATATCATATGGTAGTTCTATTTTTGGTTTTATAAGGAACCTCCATACTGTTCTCCATAGTGGCTGTATCAATTTACATTCCCACCAAAAGTGTAGGAGGGTTCCCTTTTCTCCACACCCTCTCCAGCATTTATTGTTTGTAGGCTTTTTGATGAAGGCCATTCTGACTGGTATGCGGTAATATCTCATTGCAGTTTCGATTTACATTTCTCTAATAATTAGCAATGTGGCATATCTTTTCACATGATTTTTGCACATCTGTATGTCTTCTTTGGAGAAATGTCTATTTAGATGTTCTGCCCACTTTTTTTTTTTTTTTTAAAGGATATTTATTTTACTTTTTTTTTTTTTAAAGGAATTCCTTTATTTTTATTTTTTATTTACTTATTTATTTATTTTTGGCTGTGTTGGGTCTTTGTTTCTGTGCGAGGGCTTTCTCTAGTTGCGGCAAGCGGGGGCCACTCTTCATCGCGGTGCGTGGGCCTCTCACTGTCGCGGCCTCTCCCGTTGCGGAGCACAGGCTCCAGACACGCAGGCTCAGTAGCTGCGGCTCACGGGCCCAGTTGCTCCGCGACATGTGGGATCTTCCCAGACCAGGGTTCGAACCCGTGTCCCCTGCATTGGCAGGCAGATTCTCAACCACTGTGCCACCAGGGAAGCCCCTGCCCACTTTTTGATTGTGTTGTTTGTTTTTTTGATATTGACCTGCATGAGCTGTTTGTATATTTTGGAGATTAATCCCTTGAAGGTTGCTTTGTTTGCAAATATTTTCTCCCATTCCATAGGTTGTCTTTTGTTTATGGCTTCCTCTGCTGTGCAAAAGCTTTTATGTTTAATTAGGTCCCATTTATTTATTTTTGTTTTTATTTTCATTACTCTAGGAGGTGGATCCAGAAAAACATTGCTGCGATTTATGTCAAAGGGCGTTCTGCCTAAGTTTTCCGCTAAGAGTTTTATAGTGTCTGGCATTACATTTAAGTCTTTAATCCATTTTGAGTTTATTTTTGTGTATGGTGTTAGGGAGTGTTCTAATTTCATTCTTTTACATGTAACTGTCCAGATTCCCCAGCACCACTTATTGAAGAGACTGTCTTTTCTCCATTGTATATTCTTGCCTCCTTTCTCATAGATTAATTGACCACAGGTGTGTGAGTTTATTTCTGGGCTTTCTATCCTATTCCGTTGATCTATATTTCTGTTTTTGTGCCAGTACCACACTGTTTTGGTGACTGTAGCTTTGTAGTATAGTCTGATTCCTCCAGCTCTGTTCTTCTTTCTCAAGATTCTTTTGGCTATTCAGAGTCTTTTATGTTTCTATACACATTTAAAATTTTTTTGTTCTAGTTCTCTGAAAACTGCCATTGGTAATTTGATAGGGATTGCGTTAAATATGTAGAGTGCCTTGGGTAGTATAGTCATTTTGACAATACTGATTATTCCAATCCAAGAACATGGTATATCCTTCCATCTGTTTATGTCATCTTCGATTTCTTTCATCAGCATCTTATAGTTTTCAGAGTACAGGTCTTTTGCCTCCTTAGGTAGGTTTATTCCTAAGTATTTTATTCTTTTTGATGTGATGATAAATGGGATTGTTTCCTTAATTTCTTTTTCTGATCTTTCATTGTTAGTGTATTAAAATGCATCAGATTTTTGAGTATTAAGTTTGTATCCTGCAACTTTACCAAATTCACTGCTGAGCTCTAAGTAGTCTTATCATAGCCTCTTTAGGATTTTCTATGTATAGTATCATGTCATCTTCAGACAGTGACTGTCTTACTTCTTCTTTTTCAGTGTTGATTCCTTTTATTTCTTTTTCTTCTCTGATTGCCATGGTTAGGACTTCCAAAACTATGTTGAATAAAAGTGGCGAGCGTGCACATCCTTATCTTGTTCCTGATCTTAGAGGAAATGCTTTCACCTTTTCACTGTTGAGTATGATGTCAGCTGTGGGTTTGTCATATATGGCCTTTATTATGTTGAGGTAGGTTCCTTCTATGCCCACTTTCTGGATAGTTTTTATCCTAAATTGGTATTGAATTTTGATGAAAGATTTTTTTGCATCTATTGAGATGCTCATATGGTTTTTATTCTTCATTTTGTTGATGTTGTGTATCACACTGACTGATTTGTGGATACTGAAAAACTCCTTGCATCTCTGGGATAAATCCCACTTGATCATGGTGTATGGTCCTTTCAATGTATTGTTGGATTTGGTTTGCTAGTATTTTGTTGAGGATTTTTGCATCTATGTTCAAATCTCTTTCCCTCAATCCAATTTTGGATAACATCAAAATAATCACCCTGAATCTATTTATCATGTTACCCTTTTGCCAGAACCTACAATGTGACTACTTTTTCCAACACTCATTCATAGAATGTGTACTTGGTGCCTACATTGTAGCAAGTACTGCTAAAGTATAATCCTTACATTCATGGAGCATATTTCAAGGGAGGGAAGTGCTTGATAAAATGTTAAGTTTAAAAAATACGTAACATCTAGAATGTCAAGAAAATCCCAGTAGGACAAGAACCATATATGATTTTTTCTTTGGGCTCCTGAAATATTTCTCTGGGTACATACTAAGTGCTTAGTACGTACTTGTTGATAATTGATAGTCAACATGGAGATAATAAGAGGTCATCTGTTGGTTTAGAAAAATTATACATGTGAGCAATCTGCTAATTCTAAATGAATTAGATCACTACTGACTCTTACTATCCCTATGATCAGTATTTAAAACCAGTCATAATGTCCAGGTAAATGAAGATAAGTTTCCATTTTATTATAATATGAGTGCCTTTGTTCATCAATGAATTAACTAATTATTTTAACAAATGCAGGCCCTGTTATAGTTGGTGGGGGATATAAGTAACTGGACACAACTGCAGCTTTCAGGAGCACTGGTGTTTTGGTGGGGTCGGGGAGGGGAGGCAGGCAGAATATATAAACAGGCGATGGGGATACAGGGTCAAGCTCCAGGTGCCACTCACTGTCCAGCGCTCCTTAGACGTGTGGAAGATGATGGCCTAACATGGTCTCAGCACTCAGGAAAGGCTTCAGATAGGAGGTGACATTGACACTGAGTGACAGAGGGAACAGGGTCTGGGACCAAGGGAATCATAGCATGTGCAGTGTTCTAGAGGGGAGGAGAGCATGGCGTGTGAATGTTCAGGATTTTTTTATATCATTGTCTAACCAGTGATAGATTGCATTTAGCATTTTATCTAGGTAATTAAAAGACCTTCTCAGAGAATGACTGGGCGCTCCCTGTTCTCCTTCTGCTTCAGCAGCATCACACTCTCCCAGTTCTTTCCTCTCCCCTCTGTTGGCTCTTTTCTCTTACCCTTGTTAGACATTCATCCATTCAAAAAATGCTTATTGGTCACCTACTACGTGCAGGCCTATGCCAAGCTGAGGGAACACAAAGAAAAAAAGAAACTGTACCTGTTCCAAGTTCACATGAAAATGGGGGAAATAATATTGTACGTGTGTGAGAGTGTGCGTATGGGTGTATGTACATAATGTATGATCCCTATAATACAGACATCTATACAGGCCGAAGGAGGTGCTCAGTAAATACTTGATTTTGAATTTTTTTTTTAGGTGGCATTTGGGCAGCAAACCCCGATGCAGCCTTTCTCTGCTTCGCTTGAAAATACCTGCGAAGATAAAAAAAAAAAAAAGCATAAACTCATTCTGACTTTAACAATTAAGATGACTTTCAACTAGGAAAACTAGAATTGACAATCTCAGAGAGAATCTGGGAGGACCTTCTAGACTCTAAAAGACTAAATGTAACTTGTTTGATAATCATAATATCTGACATGAGAACAAAATAAACCACCAGCCTTGCAAAAGTTGGGACCTCTCCACTTTCTGGTCCCTAGCTTAAAAATGCAAGTTCCCTTTAAGCCTAAAAACAGAGCAGTCATCCCTCTACTCTGCTGCTGATGATTAAGGTTTTTTGTTCTGTTTTGTTTTGCTTTTTGGAAGCAGCCAGTGAGTTTAGTTTCCCAGAACTCCTCCGCAACCCGGACCTTATCTTCCCTTTCACTTCAATCCATTAGAAAACTGCCAACCCAAGTAGACAACTGGGCTGGAAGTCTGATTTAGAATGAATGGTGATGCACTGCAGCTCTAAGGACCCTGAATCAAACTCTGTTAAAGGGGCAGAGATAGGGAAACCCTGTGAATTTGAAGGAGGGGTGTAGTTTTGCATGTCTACCATCTGTTCTAGGATTAGAAAGCAGGGTGGTGAGCCACCTCAGGGCAACAGAGGGACACAAAATAAAAACTGCTGGACTCTGGGAATTGGCAGCTAGCTATAGATCTAAAGAGGTAAATCCAAGTTACAGTTAGTGGGGCTGAGAGTAAATTGTGTACTGTATGCTGGGAAACACTGAATATGTATAGTGCTCTAGTTAAAATGAATTTGAAAGATAATAAAGTGAGTCCATTAGGAAAAACATGTTGCACACAAAGAAAAAGAAATACCATTTTGAACACTTAAGGGAAAGGCCTCTTAAAAATTACTTACTACTGAAACCAAAAGAAAATATTTTAAAACTCCTTTGCATATTCAATAGGATTTTTTTTTTAAAGCACATCTCTATGAAAGAGAGCAGAAACTTATTAGGAAAAAAAATGAGTTCAGATGGAAAGGCACTGGAATGAGGGGAAAAAAAGGAAATGATAAAGACAGCTAAAAATACAAAAGCAGAATTAAAACTTGCATTGAAGGTTTTAATGCAAAACACATAATTTTTACTGAAGAAAATAAGATCAGAGCTGTCATAAGACATAGTATATATTTTAAATTTATTAGAAAAAATTTTGATGTAGGGGCTATGGCTTATTTTCTTTTTAATTTCACCAGTGCTTAGGTCAAAGATAGGCACTGAATAATTGCCTATGGTTAAGCAGTTAGTTCAGTCTTCACTTGTCAAGTGAGGAATGAATAGTGTGACCTGCTCAAGGTCACAACACCGAGAAATAGCAGGGCTTAGATGAAAACAGGAATCCCGACTTTTAGGATGCACACTCTTGAGCCTCCCTTAACTCATACCTCTGGACTTCACGGAATGCACTGACTGTAAAAAGTGAGTCCCTGCAGTTCCATCATGCCTGGTTTCACACTGAACCACGTTCCTCAGCCCAGTCCCTGCTCCCCTGTCTGACCACCAGCCTTCTCACTCGTTCTCCCATTTTTCCCCTTACCCTGATTCTTGGATTTAAGCTCTGACCCTGTCTCTTCTCAGTAATGGTTCTCTTTTTCTTTCCACCCTCACTGACTCAGATTTCAAAAGTAATCACCACTCCTGGTTTGACCTGGCTCTATACGTTTCCGCTTTAGGTGCCTACCCTTATAAGTAGGAACAGGGCATACCCCAGGAATCCTTCTATTAGGCTCGATAGAATCATTTTCTTTTGTCTGGTAAGAGTTGGCTCCCTGCCATGTCACTAGCTGTTTCATTTCTCCATTGGTGATGCATATATTGACCTGCAGCATTGGGCTAAAAAGAGGTGGCAGTTATGGGGTGGGCAACTTAATAGTATGCTTAGACCAAGTAGCCATCAGTGTAAATATTTCTCCTTGCCACTTGATAAATGAGGCACGGAGAGGTAAGGGCTGTACATATGATGTTTGAAAGAAGCAGAGGCTTGGGTAATAGCAAATCAGCCACAAGACATTTAACACCGGTGATTCTAGGTTCTTTAAAAACGAAACGAAACGATGCTTTTTAAAGAAATATGACGTGGTCACACATAAAGAGATGAAGCTAAATACTACCAGGAATGGTTGCATGTTTTAGATAGTTTGTGTATGTGTGATTGTTTTTATTTTGAATGGTTGGTTAGATAGCTTTTACTCTAGTGAAACAGTAAAGTGAGCCCAGGATTTGAAGCCAGACCTGTATTGGCATCCTGGCTTGAAAATGTGCCAGTCGCGTGACCTCTGAGGTTAGCTCTGTGAGGTCTGTCTGCTCATCAGTAAGCGGGTGCGGCTCAGGGTCGTTGTCAGAATCAAATGGAGAGACTGTCACACAGCGGACAGACAGCAACAGCAGCTGCTTTTGAATCTGTAGCTCCTGCTGAGTGGCCCTTACTTGCATGTTTACAAGATGGCCTTTGAATCCCGGGCAGCCAATCATGAGCCGTCCATCTTAGTCCCAGGACCAGTGGGGCCTACCAGTCATGGAGGTCACCAGCCATGAACAATCAGCTAGAGAAGCTGAACAATCACTTGGTCCATCACAGGAACCAAGTTTCATACAGGTGTAGAGATTAGTCTTCTCTACTTAAGTATTTAAGTTCTTGGCCCTCAGTTTCCTCAGCAACACAGTAAGCAGCTCAACTTTGGTCCACCTTACAAGACAGCTAGAGCTGTAGGAGTTGTGAAAGAGTCCTTGCCTCCTTGTGTACATGACCAGTTTTTATTCTCCAATTAATATGACCTCTTTGGTATGGTGGTGTTTTTTGAAAAGTTCTTTTCCTGAAATGCCCACTCAAAGAAATAAATTACCTCAGAGATATATCAGGCCGTGAGAACACACCATATTCACCAGTTGGTTGAAACGTGTTTTTCCTGCTTCACTTTGCAAGTACAACACTACCCAGAACGGAAAGTTATTTTCTGGTTCTTTGAAGAGCTGTGATTTCTAACATACGGCCATATGCTGCTCAAACTGCTAGAGAGGTTGAGTGCTGTTCCAAGCGTTCTTCAAAGCAAGCACAAAGCAACGTGCATGTGGAAAACTGGGAGAGAGTCAGGAAAGAAGCGTTAAGAGATCTTAGCCAGTTCCCAGAGTGACTCCCAGCTAGAGACAGGCATCACTAAACAGAGTCAGATGCGGTGGAGTCAGCGACTCGGATGAGTATTTGCAAGAGCTCAGGAGAAGTCAGGGGCTGTATCCCTGTGGCTTCCTCCGATGGGGAGATGGATGATGGAGCTGGAAGCTCATGGGCCAATTAAGCAGCCTTTGAGTGATATATTTTAAGCCTTGGAAACACATGGACTCTTTGATATGAGTTTGTTGATGTTTTTGTTATGATATAATGCTGTTTTTATGTACCGTTTTTTACATATTGTTTTTCCCTATGAAAAATTGAATCCTATAATGAAGCTTAATATCCTCAGTATCGCTTAACTGGTTTTGGATAATGTATTTTTTTATTGAAGCAACTAATTTACCGACTGGTATTGTGATTTGTAATACGTGCTGTTTTTTCAGGGAACGTGATGTACCAAACACCGTGGTAGATGCTTTCCAAACATCATCACCAACTTCCCTTACAACCCTGCAAGACAGTGTAGTTACTGCGTTAAAAGGAATGGAGAATCTGAGGGTCAGAGAGTCTAAGTAATTTACTCAGAGGAGAAAAGACCAGAAGTGGTAGTAGAACCCAGTCAGTTCAAACCGAGGTCACTGACGTTCTCTGAGAGGAAAAAAATTCAAATATGAAAAACTAGATCTTTATATTTTTGGCATTCCTTCTGCTCTGTTTTCAGTATGTCTGAAATATTTCTCCCTCATTTTAGTGATTTTTAAAAAAATGATTTTGCATTACAGAATCAGACTTTTCTTTTTTAGTGCTTTTTATCTTTGCTGTATAAACCAAACAACAAATAAAACTGGGGATGAGAGGGGTGGTGTGGACTGTGGACAGGGGCCCTTCCCAAGGTAGTGTATAATGATAAAAGACTGAGGAGTGGGACTTCCCTGGCGGTCCAGTGGTTAAGACTTCACCTTCCAGTGCAGGGGGTGTGGGTTCGATCCCCGGTCAGGGAGCTAAGATCCCACATGCCTCGTGGCCAAAAAAACCAAAAAAGAAAAAAAAAAAAGAAGCAATATTGTAACAAATTCAATAAAGACTTTTTAAAAATGGTCCACATCAAAACGACTCTTTTAAAAAAAGACTGAGGAGTGAATCAGGTGGAAGTCTGCCAGGAAGACCCCAGGAGATAAATAATGAGAAAGAATTAAGGCCAGAGAACCAAGGATGGGATCCAAGTTGGTGTGTAAGTCCAAGACAGGGTTAGATGACAGCAAGTGTGGACCAGGACAGTTGACCAAAACAGCCTTGGTTACACTGGTGCAAACGTGTGTTAAAATGACTTAGATTTAGAGCATCAGAAGCAAGGCAGACCGAAGTGTGAGGTGCCTGGTACATCTGGGAAACAGCAAATGGACTGGTGTCACATGGTGTAGAGTTCACCAATAGAATAAAGTTGTGAGGGAGAATGTCAGTCCATCATCCAGTCGTTGTATGTGTATTATTGTCTGTTGCTGCTATAATAAAATACCACAAACTTAGAGGCTTAAATTTATTATCTCACAGTTCTGTGAAGTCAGAAGCCCAAGCTGGCTCAACTGGTTTCTCTGCTCCTGTTTTCACAAGACCAGAACCAAAGGCTTTTATCTGGAGGCTCTGGGAATAATCTGCTATCAAACTTCCTCAAGTTGTTGGCCAAATTCAGCTCCGTGCAGTTGTAGGACAGAGGTGCCTGTTTCCTGGCAGACTGTCAGCCAGGGATCCTCAGCTTCGAGAGGCCACCCACATTCCTTGGCTCACTGCCCCCTTCCTCCATCGTCAAAGCCAGCAGTGGTGGATCAGGTCCTTCCCATGCTTTGAATCTCTCTGATTTCCACTTCTACCTCATTTCTCCTGCTTTATTCTTCTACTGTATCTCTTGACTGACTCTTTTGTCTTCCTCTTCTGCTTTTAAGAGCTTATGTGATTACATTGTGCCCGACTGGATAATCCAGGATAATCTCCCTATTTTAAGGTCAACTGGCTAGTAACTAGTTCCACCTGCAAAGTCCCTTTACAGCAGTGCCCAGATTAGTGTTTGATTGAGTAATCAGGGGATGGGAACCTTGGGGGAGGGGGAAACATCTTTAGAATTCTGCCTACGACATTGTGTTAACACATTTATGTGCATTTCCCATTTCTGGTTGAGTTTTCGGCAATGCCAAGTGTCAGTGTCCATTCCTGATACTGATACTTATAAATATTTTCAGGGAAATTTGTCCCCCTTTCTCTTCCAGGCTGCTGACTATCTCAGACCTGTTCTCCAGTCCCTGGCCTCTATCCAGAGGTTTTCCGGAAATCTTTCTCTGATCCTCCTCATTTCCTTGCTATCCGGTCATCAGCGCCTCCTGCATTATTGACTAAACAAACAGCATTTTTTTGCCCCTTTGTGTTCTGAAAAACTTTCAATCAATTCCCTTGAGCCTTGGATACCCCCTCAAGCTCTGATGACCTAGAAAATCTCAGGACAGGGAATCCTGTTTTCTTGTCTTTTGTAATCTTTAGAAACCCCTTGAGATCTATTTCTAAGCCTTTTTTTTTTTTCTTAGCAACATATATAACTACTTAAATTCTTTTAACAACTAAGAAGGGAAAAACTTAGCTAACTAAATTACTGATATATTTGTTTATTATCTCAACTACTCCAGGGCATATGGACCTATAATTTACAATACCAAGGTTTAGGGCAATCATTTCTACAATTTATTGTGCATTAGGATCTTGTTAAAAATGCAAAATTCTGGGCCCACACCAAAAGTTCAGTAAATTAGGAGTTGGATCCCAGGAAACCTGCCTTCAACTCAGATCCCGGGAAAGAGTTAAGAGATGTGCTTAAATTCGCACAGCTGCCAAGTGGCAGCAGGATTTAAGCTGAAGCCCAGGATGAAGATCATCTGTCTTTCCTGTTCACAGAGTAAATGGAAGTGTGTAGGCTGATAAGGACTAAGGCTTCTCCAAGGAGTCCTTGCAAGTGAGTCTCCCACTGTCCTACTCCTGGGTGCTCATCAGAGGCACGCTGCTTCTCCACACTCCTAGACGTCCAGACCTTTCTCATACGATCCTGATGCTGACGGCCAGCACACGTTTCTACCCTACGTTCCCCACCCTGTACAACCACTGGTCTTCAGTCCCCATCGCTAATACCCTGACAGTACCCACAGCATGTTGCAGGAGATCCTTTATTGCTGTATCCCAATTAATGAATGGGATTGAGCCCCTCATTGCAATTCAAGAGAAAGGCAGTGAACATTATTAAGAGAAAAGGAAAGAGAATGAACATTTATTAAGCACTACAAGTGTCTAGCTCTTGTCGATTTGGTGCAGCTTGCTGAAAAAGTAAGACGCTGTGCAAACGATAACTCATTTAATCATTAAGCACCTTGAAGTATTATTATTCCTATTTTACAGATAAAAAAAAAAAAAATGAGCCTCAGAGTGGTTACCAAACTCACACTGTCCTGCAAGCAATTAGAGGGAATGTTGAGATGTAAAGCCAGGTGTCTTACTCCAGAGCACATCATCTTTCTATTCACCTACACTTCTCTTCTGAGCTCAGAAATCCCAAAAGTATTTACATAAACATTTTATAATCATTATTTAGGAGCTTGAAATTATCCATTGCAGTTCGTATCTCTTTGGCCACCATGTGCCGCTTTCACACACCTCTAAATATTAACTATGAGTGTTTTCTATTACAGTCCTCTTTTCACAATAACCAAAATAAATAAACTGTGCTTACCATTGCAGCTCTCCATGGGGCTTCCCCACACATTTCACTCTCTCGGCCAAGCATTCGAAAGAGACACACGCACATCTGTAAACAAATTCCTTCCACTTATGCTTCCTTCCCACTTTTTCTTACTGATAGAGCCATTCAGCCTTCAGCCAAGGGTATAGGCTTCTCTGGCCCATCCCAGCTTTCTCGCTGGTTACAAAGCTGCACCTCTCCCAGGACATCCCTGACATTCTCAGGGCACTCCCACCTTCATACACCATGACAGCTCCCTGAGGGTCCTCTGTAGCCTCCTGAGTGGTCCACATGGCCGGCACTCCTTAGAAAGTTCCATCTTGGGCTGAATGCCATTTGATTTTTGTCAAGGTGGGGCTGGGATTCCTGATACTTGAGAGAGAATCAAATGATCATCTGCCCTTCTAGTGTCTCCATTTGCAAATCAGGTAAGATGTCAAGGAAATAGGGATCCTGGACCATAGTAATTTCACAGTTTAGAGAGGTGTCTTTCACTGAGTCACTTTTCAACCCCCTGGCTCTGGTGTTAGTGGTGAGGGAATGTTGGAAATAGCTGTGGGAGAGCCATGTCTGCTTATTTATTCCCTTTTGATACTGAATACCTTCCATATGGTAGTCCATGTAATAAATTCCATCTAGAAATTCTTCCCAGGAATAATTTTGTCTCTCTTGAAGCATAGGTATGTTTCATTTGTCATAAAAGAAAGGCTATGTCATCCATTATATGTCCCTTTTTTGCCATAGCTACTAGTAAGCAAGCTCAAGAGTTAAATTTAGTGCTCATTTACACTGATTATCTCATTCTCAATTTCTGAAGAAAAGAAGCTATCTTCTCTTTTCTTCCTATGACTTTGAAGCTCTGAAGGCACTGGAAATTTAGAGAAGGGCCCATGACATCTTTTTGCTTGAATATCAATACTTTGGGGAAGTTCTCATGCATATTTGCTGGGATTAAGGAAGCAAAATCTAGTGATATTTTACCCCTCCTCTCTTATGGGTTCTTACTAATTGAGAAGAATATCAGAGCTAGTTATTGTCAATACAGAGCCCTGGGGTTCCTAATAAATTAATAGGAGAATGCATCTTATATAAAAAGTCAAATTCCTCCCCTACCCCCATCACAGTTTATCCGCCTTTGGCACTCGGGACCCTCCTGTGGATGGACGTGTGTCTGCCAAGCAGACACACACCCAACCACGTGGAGGGTCACGGCTTGATTCGCATCTCACTGATGACCAGCGAGAGGAGGCCAGAGGCAGCCTACCTTCTGGGCTGGCTCTGGAGGAGAGCTCTAAACTGTGGCCCAGTCAACTTTCCCAACAGACCACCAACAGAGATGCTGTTGAGGCCAAGCCAGTTTTGGAGACGAGTTAAAGAGAGACCATTTATGACTAGTGATCTTTACCCAGGACCAGTGCACACCCTGGGGCTAGTTGCTCACACGGGGCGTTCAGCTGAGGCGGGCTTAGGGCAGGGCTGAAATCCTGTCCACTCTGCTCCTTTTTAAAATTCACTCTTCCAGACGGGATGCCTTTTGCATTTAGTCCACCTGGAGGGAGCACCTTTTTCTAATTCACACAAAGACTCCATATAAGCTACATATAAGACTCCATATATGCTACATATAAGTAGGGTGACTACTTTTACTCCATTCTCGTACAAGCCACTCCTCTGATGAGGAAGGGTAAGTGTGGAGCTTGGGGGAGGGGGAAGAGCATGCAGTAAGCAACTAGAGGTGATGGTCCAGTGTTTTTCTCCCTTGGGGCATGGAGGAAATATACCCCTCCACCTCTGTGAATATATGAGGGGCTGAGGTAGTAAATACTGCCCTCTCATAATTGTATAATATGACAGAGAAGGATAGGATGTTAGGAGAGAGAATGGTGTGCAGAAGGAAAAAGGAGCATTGAAGTGTCACTTACACATTCAACAAATATTAACTTAGCGCCACTATGTGCCAGGCACAGTGGCAAGCATGGGAGATACTGTGGTGAGTAACACAGTCTGTTGGAACACCTAGGTTCTGGCTTCCATGAACCTCTGGATTCTCTCTTAAGCAAATTATTTTCTCCTCTGTGAATTGAACTTCTATGATATCTGTGTTGCTCGTGTTCTCCTAGTTCTAACATTCTTATTGGACATTTAGGTCTCTAGGGACCTTTCTGAGAGATGTTCCTTCACAGAGTTATTGGCTGGGGAACATGCATCTTTAGAGCTCCTTTCTGATTTCTCATTCAAACCTCTCATGCTCCTGTGTGTTCAAATCAAAGCCGTTGTTCTCACTGACTGGCCCCATGATCTGCCAAAAAAAAAAAGCCTATCAGCAGGTAGCACTACTGAATTTAGGAATACCCGCTTCAGCTAACTTAGATGAGTAATCAGAACAGCTGGAACACACGATGCTAAGTGAGGACGGGAAAGACTAGACACTGGCGAAGAAAGCAGGGCTGACCCCGGGCAGAATCACTCAGAGAAGACAGGGAAGGTGCTTCTGCTTCAGAATGAGGGCAACAGGGGGAGAACTTTTCACATGATCAATTTGCATTTGAGAATAAGCACTAGCTCCCTTGTAGAGAGGAGCCGAGCGCCATTAGAAACAGGAAGATTTGATCAGGAGCTATTTCAGCAATCAGGAAGGATGCGATGGAGGCCTGAATTAAAGAGATGAGTGACAGTGCGGACAAAGAGAGGGGGTGGCTTCAAAAGAGATTCTGGAGCTCAAATGTATAAGACTTGGAGACTGATTAAATCCTGGAAGGGAGAGAAAAGTCAGGGGAAAGTGTTCCCAGGTTTCTGGTTTGGGTAGTGGAGTGGTATCTGTGCCCTGTAACAGGCCAAGGCTGACCCCTTAATCCCCGCTGGGGGTGGAATCTGGAGAGAATAATAAATGGGGCTGGAGCAATGAAGGACAGGGACCTTGGTAGACCACTAGGCTCTCCTATTTTAGTACAGGCTGCATGTCACCTCCTCATTGAACTCAGGACCATATACACTGTAGGGCCTGAGAAAAAGTACGTTACGTGAATTAATTTTGTAATGAAAATCTAAAGTGAACTCTGGCGTTGATGCCCACCAACTTCAGACTAGGCTTGAAGAAACCAGCAGTCTTCACCCTCTAGAAATGTCCCAAGAGGACACCTTCGTGAATGGGAGACATGAAAGTGAGACTGTGAACAAGTCTTGAAACTACGCAAATCCAACATCCTGTTCAGTTCTGGAATCTCTCAGAAATTGACATACTCCATATAAGCATGTGGTTCCGATTGACTCTAATGGGATTCCCTGGTAAACCACAGATTCTAAATTATCCCCTAGTAGGTATCACATTTATAGTAGACATGTTATTTTACTCTGAATACCCCCTGGATGCTGGTCCACTGAATTCTGACAGTAGCAGAATTCGGAATAAGATCACCTTTTACTAGAATGCCACTGCTACGTGTTCATCTCTGTAAGCCGAAGAAAATAGGTGTTTGTAATAAAAGAATAATGTTTTTAAAAAAGAAAGAGATTTAATTCCATGCTAAGAAATATCAAACACAATCTCCTAAAAAAAAAAAATCTCCTTATAGTATTTGTTTTGTTTTTCTTTAATCCAAGGCAAGGCATTTTCTGTGGGGGAAGAAGGGATACTTTTTCCCAGGTCTGGAGATTAAACAATTTAGTAGTCACTTCACGTTCAGCTTACAAAAAGGGGATTTGCATATGAACTTGTTTCGGCAAGAAAACACATCTGAACGTGTTTCATGGGAACTATCTCTAACCATGGCGCCATCTCCTTCTTTTCTTTTCTTCATCCCTACAGGTCACCGGATTGAAACTATCTCAGGACCTCGATGATCTTGCCATTCTCTACCTGGCCACAGTTCAAGCCATTGCCGTAAGACAATTTAATGCCATTTTTAAAGAGACTTAGATCTATTAACAAACTTTAGACCATATACTCCCCAAGATACATCATATGCTTTTGTGTCAAAGATTCTAGGGAGCTTGCCAAAAATAGATGCTTGTCTGTGCAGAAGGAAATTCTAAAGGTCTTTACCTGCTTTACTAGTAGCCTCACATAGCTGAAAGCTAAAAGGAGTTAAAGTCTTTGAACGTCATGCTTACCATCTATCTAATTTGTCTTCTAAGTTCATTAAATAGAAGCAAGCAAGTAGATGCCATGTATGCTTGCATTAAGAAGAGCTGGCGTTAAGATTGTCCAGATTTATAAAACACATGATATTGTTCACTTTGCAAAAGGATCCAGTCTGGGGTTCCTTTAAATAGTAAGCTTCCTTGGAGCATGAAAATGTTTACTTTTATAATTAGCTGCTTAAATGAGAGGTTTGGATGGTTAGGGAAGGAGAAAGGGGGGAATTTAAAGTGTTAGAAGCTCCTAAACTGAAGATCAATCAAAAATGAAAACAAACTCCTAGAAGCCCAAACATCATTGTCTAAGGACTCTTATTGTCTAGAGGTGATCCATGAGTGAGCTACAGAAGGGTTCTAAACCCTGAAATCACACACGAAAGTTTGCACGTGTGTGCGTGTTAGAAATTGCATTTGAAGGGAGTGGGTCATGGCTTTCAGGATCTCAGGGCTGGTAGGAACCCCAAAATAACAGTTAATCCAGTAAGGCTTAGCTGATCTGGAAATTGAATTGGGGACCAACAGAAAGGAAAAAATCAGTTCACTGAATTGAGAGTCAAAATTTATTTTTCAGAAATATACCTATTTAAACAAAGTACTTTTGTTTATTCATGCTATATGGACGTATCTATATGCTATTCAATCTGTTTCTCCACATACCACTTTCATATCCTCATTGCTTCAAATAATAGAATTACATGCATTTTTTCTGTATATCCATGTCATCAACAAAATTGCTTTTCTTATGTTTAGATTTATCCAGGTACCACATACACACAATAAGAGAGCAGAACTGGCCAACTCAATTAGATTAAACAGTCCTTTTTAGCTTATAGACCAATTTGACTGTATCTTCCTGAAACAACTATCTTATTGATTTAATAGCCTGTCCAGTTCAGTAATATCAGTCAGCCTGCTTTATTTATGGTAACTTGATCAAAAAAAGACAATTCTGACATCTATCAAAATGGCAGGAGTTAACTACCATGAAAAAATGAAAATGGAGAACAAAAATACGCATCAGTAATAAAAACAGTTATTTAGTGATCCTGCTTTACAGTAAAGATAATAATAATATCGATAAATAATATAGTTTGGGGGTATTATGTGCCAGGAACTATGCCAAATATTTTACATACGTTATCTGACTTTACCTTATGAGGGAGGTATCATAATCCCCCTTCCGAAGATTAGAATCTAAGCCTCAATGAGGTTAACTAACTTGATAGGTTTCATACAGCTAGTAAGTGGCAGAGCTGGGATTTGAACCCACAGCTTTCTAAAATAAAACTAGGTACACAATGAATTGAGGAGCTTTTTTGTTTGTTTTTGTTTTGTTTTGCTTTGAATTTTTGAGTTTTATTTATTTTTTATACAACAGGTTCTTATTAATCTATTTTATACATATTAGTGTATATATGTCAATCCCAGTCTCCCAATAATTGAGGAGCTTTTATTTTCTGATGTTAATATCACTGTGTGAAAAGTCTCACAGTGGAATGAACCACTTGCATTAAAATAAATAATCCTGGAAAAGCAGAGGTGCGTGAGGCTCTTCCTTCTGAGTCCATGCTAAGAGGGGGACACGAAGAACGAGGCCACACAGGATGAGCCAAGGGGCACCATCCTGTGATGACAATCACTGGTCCCTCTCACTGACACCCACTCTCTGTGCCAGGCACCAAACAGGGTACTTCACCCACCCATGAGTAACCCAGTAAGTAGGTGGGATCGTCCTCATTTTACAGACAGAGGGAACCCTGCTTGCCAGGGTCAAACAGCTAGTGTATGGTAGAGTCAGAATCTGAACCTCTGTCTGTCTACTCTTAGGCTTTTGCTCTTTCCATGTTACCATGCTGCATTTTTCTTTGATCGGTTTGTAAAAGCTACATGATTGAAATAAGCCTTCAGGCATTCCTGAGAACAGTTTTGATTTGACACATCTTAGACGACATCATTAATTTAGCCAGGATTGTCTCACAGAGGTCCCCTTACTGGTAAGAAGTCCAAGAATGTATAAATTAGGTTAAACCTAATGCAGGCTGCGGGCTAGGGAGGGCTGGGATGGGGGAAAGCCAACTACATTTTCCCAAGTACTACACACTTGGAAAATCAATTTTGTATGTAATGGGCCGTACATATATTAAAAGCTATCATATTTATTCTGTCCATTGTTTTAATGACCTTTATAATACCATGAAGAGAAGGCAATTTAAGACAGATTTTTCGATAAGGCTATGTTGTATAGTCAGTTGAACTGTGAGGAGTTCAGTCTGTTTTGCAAAAGTATCTGGGTGTTCTGATCTTTTAGTGCATTTGTGCATTTTAATGTGCATTTTAATGAAGCATTCTGATAACAGATATTTTCCCATGATGTTCAACTTGAAAAAAAAAATGTGTTCATTGACTCTGAATATTGCCTTTACACCTATTTGTTGTGAAGTTAAAGTTAAGCAAATTCTTCTCTGTAGTAATATCTATGGTTGATATTTTGTAAGAATGGGATGGAATTAGAGATATTGTAATGAAGTTAACTTGGGACTATGCAAAACCCTCCATGAAGTGAAATTCTTTCTTGACCAAGCTTAATTGAAAGACCTGTCAAACACCCCGTTTATTCATAGCCTGTTCATCTATAGCTTTCTTTGCAGAATAGACCCTTAAAAAGTACTATTTGCATTTGAAGTCTCCCCATTTGCATTTGGTTCTGTACATTCCCAGTGGAATAGCCTAATTTTAATTTAAATTTCTCTGTGAAAACATTTTTTCCAGAAAGGTGAGCACAAAATCATTTTAGCACAAAGCCCTTTGGTGGGGCATTTAAAGAGGGTGGAGTGTTTCACACAGTGGCGTCTGGGACACCGAAAGGGAAGGCCCTGTAACTAACCGGGCAGCCCGAGTGGGAAATTCCTGCTGACAATGCCACATGGGAGAGAGACAGGCTGTCACAGCCCCTCTGGAGCGAGTGCCTCTTGTTTGGATTGCTTCTTGCCTTTTCCCAGGGAATGTGCTTTGTGTTACTCTCCTCTCAGGCCTGCTAATCACATGAGGCCCCAGGTCTCTGATTTTAGAAACATCAGAAATATCAATTTTGCATGGCATTTCCATGCATATTGGGCGGCAGCTTCCCCTCCCCTAAGGCAGATTGCATGGCTTTAGGCAAACTGTAGAAATCCTAAATGGGGATAATAATATGCAGTTTTTGAGTTTTTCATGAAATTAGAGGTGATATTAAGGAGCATAGCAGAGTGCCTAGCATATAGCTAATAACCAGAATAGCTCTCATTTCTAAACGCCTTCCATGTACTGGACACTTCTATGAGCTTCAGATACACTGTCTACAGCAGCAAACTTGTAAAATAGATGTTACTGTATTTCATCAAGTCTAAGACCACATTTTAAATTTTTGTTGCATGTTAACATTTCAGACAATCCACGGAGTTATCAAATGAAAAATATGGTGTTATTATTCCCATTTTTAAAATGAGAATTGAGTCATGGAAAGGTTAGGTATGGATTTGATTCAAGAAATAGGTGAAATGCCTGAATACCATCCCAGCTTTTTTTTAAATTCAAAAGCCATGCTCTTATCTCCTGCAGATTCATGCCCCTAGAGTACACTAGGGTTACCTGGAATCCACAGACACCAAATGATCCGTGGTAGATATAAGGGCATTTGTAGAACTCCTGAAATTAGTTATAATATTATTTTATATATGACTTTTTTCTGGGGAGGTCAGCAGGTTTTATCATATTCTCAGGAGGGTTCATGACCCCCCAAAAGCTTAAGAAAGAACATCTGGGGGTAATCAGCCATATTCAATAAGCGGGATCTGGCCTTATAGGGTACAACATGTTTTAATTTTTTTTTTAACACACTACATCTGTGGATGATCTTTGGAGGCCCAAGTTTTACCTAATCCATATTCTTACCATATTCACTAATAACTTCAACAAACCTGAAGATCTATGGGCTGGAAATGCTTGGTTCTGCTCCTGAACTGCCCCCATCCCTCATCATTTACTACACAGCAATCAGGATTTCACACCCCCCTGGTCCCCAGATCACCCTCTAGCCCTGCCTCTCCCAGAGGCACCCTCTGGCCCCAGGGAGACAGCTCTCTGTAGAGTCCTGTGAAAGAAGCTTCTACATCCCCCCCACCCGGGGGTCAGGGGAGCATCCTGATAACTTCCTAAGCCCTCTTCCTTTACTTTGGTTAAGCCTCTGATGCCGCATGCCCTCAAGCTGAACTGTCTTCTCCTCCTCTGTGCACCTGAACACCATCTTCCCAGCACCACTGTCACACCTTCAGCGAATCTGTGATCCTCTTCTGTCCAGCCCGAACCCCGCCTTCTTGGTGGTGGCACCATCTCTGGCCTCCCAGATCCTTGACCTCCATATTCTCTCTTGACCTCCTCCTCCCCCTTGACCTTCTCCTCCATCCGCTTCAGCCCCTCACTCGCATGTCCACACCTGGGACTTGGTCACCCCCAAAGTTGCTTACTCTCTGAACATCTCAAAGGCTATCTTGCCACCAAAAAACCCTCTCCCTCATTTCTCCCCAGAGCCACTTTCTCAATCATCGCCATGCAGCTGCCTCCTAAGATCATATCACAGTTCATCTTTTTTGTTTTTAATCCTTCTCTCAAAAAAAAAAAATGATGATTTTTGGACTTCCAGTTTTCGAACTTTCTAGGAAATTATGATTTTTTAGCTACTCGAATACGCTAGCTAAAAGTAATGACTTGTACATTAAGATTCACCTCGATGACCCTATGGTAGTGGTCTCTTGTCAAGCATCAGTAATTTTTACTTTAGTGAACTGAGCAAGACAAGGACGATAGATAACACATTTTCAGAAAAAGGAAGACACAAGGGCTGAAATGAAAATATAGTGAAGCCCTGAACCAACCAGAGCATGTGGTTTCTGCATCATCCGAGATCACTAAGGACTGACTGGGAATGGACTCTGGCACTGGAAGCCTCCTTATTAGAACCACTACCTGGTTTCAGGTGGTAACAAAGGTTCTTTTGCCAGCCTGAAGTCTTGTGTCCTACCTTCTTTGTGCAATTAGAGCCCTCTTTCCATGTTTCTGCTGCTGAGTTTGTTGGTGCCATTTCCAAGGAACAAACTTCTTTAGTTCCTCTTTAGGGAAGGAAAACTGACTCAGAGATCTCCAACTGTTATCACTGGAGTAGAGCTGCCAATTACTCCATTCCCCGTACCTCATAGAGGACCTGGGCCGTAATGGACACTCATCAAATATGTATTTGAACGAACTGTGTTAATATGAACCGTGTTAACATTGTCAACTCTTTTTGTCAACATTGTATAACTACTGATAGAAGCAAATGGTGCAATGATTCAGAAGGTTTTGGAGTCAGGCAGGCCCAGGTTGGAATTCCTGCTCTGCAACTTAATATAATGGTGTGATCACGGGCAATGTAATCTTGAGTCCTGACTTTCTGAGGTAGTGTATCTAGAGCTCCTAATGCGGCATCTGGTACTGGGTAAACACTGAGTAAATGTTCCCAATCATTTACCTTTGCTACCGTACTGATGCTTTCTCCTGTTCTTCCTTTTAAGTTTGGGACGCGCCTCATTATAGAGGCCATGGAGTCAGCAGGGCACTCAATCAGCACCCTTTTCCTCTGTGGGGGCCTCGGCAAGAACCCCCTTTTTGTGCAGATGCATGCGGACATTACCGGTAAGTCTAAGAAGAAGGAGAGAAAGTCACTGTAGGCTTGGCAGCAAATGGGCATGGCCAAGATCTAGACAGGGTAGAGAACAGGAAGATATAAGTAGTGTGCCAAATTATTTTGAATATATTGAAATGTATTTTTTTTTCTTAAGACAGCTATGGTTGTCACAGTGGGGAAAGTGACTTCTATGTGTATCTAACTATTGGATCATGGTAAGAAATGAGACACGAGAGGTCAGCAAGGACTAGATCTTAATTCAAGTATTTACTCGACAGTCTTGAGTACCTCTTCTGATCTCCTCCATTGCGGGCAGTATTGAAACTACAGAGATGACAACATGATCCCTGCCCCCAGGGAGCTCAGGGTCTATTGAAGAAGGCAGACAGCAGACATGTCAAATCTAGTGTGGCAAGAGCTCTGAGTGAGAAAAGCACAGGGTATTATGGAAACACCGTGGGCCACCTCGCCCTGGTTTGGACCTGTGACGGTGCAGAGCAGGTGACTGGAGGAAGTGATAAGGAAACTGTTTGAAGAAAGATTGCAGAGCCCAGCCATGGTGGAAGCTGTGGGTGTCTGGCTGCAGATGGGGGTTTGGGCCCTAAGACCCCCAAGATCCTGTGATTCCTTCTCGGCTCATCAGAGTCAGGGATCGTGACACAGATGGAGAGAATCCAGGGTAATGGGCTGATCTCTCTGTGATATGAGCAGACAAAAGCAGAGCAGGATCTGTAGTGCAGACCCCTGGGCCCCATAGGCAGGAGGCTTGCTGCTATCCCAGAGGCTGGCCTGGGCTTCCATCCCTCTAGACCTGTGCCCTCATGCCCCTTGCTCCTTTCTCTCCCTGTGTCTCCTGGGGACTGATGTCCCCCCTCCGCACCCCATCCCGGGGTGGCCAGGCACCAGGGCTGGGCAAGGATAGGGAAGTAGTAGAGAATTGGACCCTGCTCACAGCCCCACCTCCAGTCTCATCTGAGCCCACCCTCCACTGGCCTCTGTTCATCATGATCTCTTGCTGTCCCCTGTCCCCTGGATTCCTTACCTCTGACAGCTGGGTGGGTCCAGGTTTCTGCCCCTGACTCTCCCTTCCCCCTCCAGGCCATGCAGATCCCTGCAGGTGAGAGCTTTCCCAAACATGATGGGCAACATTTACCCCCTGCACATCGTGAGATCAAACTAAATAAGTTACTGATCCCCATCTTAAAGGTAGGGAGACTGAGGCACAAGCCAGAGAACAGTATCAAAAAGCACACAGTCTAAGGGTAAATATATAAAAATAGGTATAGAAATGACTACCATTAACCACGCTCCCACTCTGTGTTGATATGAATCACCCTATTTACATTTAATCCGCACACACCACCAAAAGGTAGAAATTGGTGTCCCCGTCTTACAGACAAGGAAACTGAGGGTCAGGAAGGTGAGTTAAATTAACTGTCCAAGGTCAGACACCCAGTAGGGGCAGGACCAGGATTGTACCAGGTGTGTCCAGGCCCAGCGTCCCCTACACTGTGCTCTGACCCAGGTTTCTTAACTTTTCTGCTCAGTTTGTAACCATTTGATGATGACTCCTCCTTTCCTAAAGTGTCCAAAACCTATGGCAGTAGGCCATTCTGAGGCAGAAAGAAGAAAGACGTAAAAAGGAGCCCAGATTACCTTAGATTTTTCCTAGGAGAAAAGCCATGACTACATTTTATCTCAAAGTCAGCTAGCTTGTTCAAGTACAGTTCAGACTTAAAATCTGATCTGTGAGTGACTTTTTAATTTCCAGCCTCCAAATAGCCACCAAAACTTCCTACCTGGATTCAGGAGGGGAGATAAAATCAACCTTGGCTAACACATCACCCAGGGGAATGGGAAACAGGGCCCCACAGAGCAGGGCAGCCTGTGAGACCCAGGTCCTGACTCTGCACCGCTGCTCCAGCCTTTAGGAAAGTGAGTTCTCTTCCAGGCCTCACACCCCTGAGCTGACTCAGAAGCAGGGGTGCAGTGGCTTCAGAGAAAGTTCTGCTTTGGAAACTGTTCTCCTTCAGGCTCATGAATGAAAAGGCTGTTAATCGTTATTTGGATTCCAATTGAAACTGGACCCTTTGTCTCTGACTGTGGACCAGTTACAGTTCCGGACAAAGGGGCCTTTTCTTTGGCCTGAAACTCCTCTGCCTTGGGAAGCCGGTGATTGACAAGTGATGGCAAAGTGCATCTGCCTTTAAATGCTTTGGGTTCTGCTAAACTCATTAATGCGTCAGATAAAATAGTTCACATTCCAGGCAAAGCTGCCTTCTTCCTCTCCTTCACCCAGCATTCTGAGAAAAGAACACATTTGCATTTGTTTCTGCAAAAGATGGGTACACAAACCAGGGGTGTATAGGTAGAGTGTTTGGTGCCTTTAAACGTTGTAATTGCTCTAGTTTTCCTGCAAAGAAAGCTGTAGAAAGAACCATAGACCTGGTACATGATTCTCAGGAATACATGTGAAAAACACAATGGAATTTGGGAGATGCTTTGGAGATAGAGTGGAGTAATGGAAAGAGCAGGGGACCAGCTCTGTGACTTTGGGCAAGTTGCTTTACCTCTCTGAGCCTCATTTCCCTCTTCTGAAAGGTAGAGACAATATTATTTCCCTCAGATAGATCATGCTGAGGAATTAATACTCACAAGTTTGTGAACACCAATCTCTGTGCTTCACTTAAAATAGGTGTTCAATGAATGTTAGCTCACTTCTTCCCTGAAGGCAGCCCCACGCCAAAAAGGTGGTGCGTTTCAGAAAAAAAGGAAGTTAAATATTTTGTAAGCAAATCTTTGCCATTTGGGGAACAGTTTGCTCCTGCCCTGGGCAAGCAGGGAGAGTAGGGTTTTGCCAACTTGGGAAATGTCCTCTACGTGAGGAGGAAGAATCTCCTTGTACCCGGGGCATATAGTTAACTGTGGTTTCAAGAAATACTTGGTGTGTACTAAGTAATTGTAGGTTTCCCTCACTGACTTGGGACTAAATGTTCCTCCTAAATTTTGTTTTGTAGAATTCTGGCAGTTTCAGTAGGGGTTTCCCTCTTCCTGCCTTATTCATTATTTCACTCATTTACTCCTTCATGTATTCATTCTCTGAGTACACATGCTGAGCTTGGTGCGGGCATGCAAAGAAGAACAATAATGTCCTGCCAAGAGGGCCATTACAAACAGAAAAAGTGCTCTCGTGCTCTGACCACTGTCCAGCGAGGACGGGGTACCCAGAGGACGCTGGTGGCAGTGTGAGTCAGATCCAGGCAGAGAACAGATGACACACTCAGATTGGATTAACTGGAGAACACTCGAATAAAGGGTCTATTTACAGAGGTGTGGGCAGGGTTGAGGGAAACCCCGGTCACCAGGCAGTACCGTGGGGCTGCTCGCAGTCTGACCACCCCTAGACTTGCAGGGGCTGGGGCAGCAGGTAACCCACCTGAGACTGAGGGGCTACGTGAAGAGGGGCCGCGTGGCTGGGGACGAGCTCAGTCCAGGATGTGGCCGGAGGACAAAGGGGCTGCAGACTTTGTCCACACGGCAGTGTCCCAGGACCCAGAACAGGTGTTGGGGCCGAGGTGAGAAGAGGGTGGGAATAACTGAGATGCGGTAAACATTAAGAATCATAATAGCTAATGCCAATTTAGTGCCTCCTCTAAGCACTTTTAACCCTCACAGCAACTCTGTGAGATCAATGGAATTTTAACCTCATTTTGCATCTGGGAAAACAGGCACAGAGGGGTTAAGTAACTTGCCTAGGATCACACAGCTAAGGCAGGGAGGAAGCCAGAATTCAAACCCTGGCAGCTTGGCTCCAGAGCACTTTGGGCTGCAACTGGAGAGCTGATGGGGGATCCACCCGGCTCCTCTGGTTTCCCGTTCCCGAGGAGAGGGGCCTGTGAGTAGTTCCTCCCTGCTCAGACCAGTGAGGCTTTGACAGGGTAAGGAGGGCTAGGAGGCGAGCAGCATGTGGAGTGCTGTTTTCTAAAAAGTCCCAGGGCCGTGGGATGGTCATGGTCACGCCCCCGTCCCCATGATCCCCAGACTCTGCAAAAGCTTGCGGTGCTCTCTCCTGATGCAGCCAACACCGCCCTTCCGCGTGGCCTGGTGTCTTTCCTGATCCTCTGGATGGTTGATGGGCACCTGCCCCATCCTTTCCCTGCTGGTCCACTTTCCAACCCAGATGAAGTGCATGGAGGAGGGCTTCACCTCTCACTGAGATTCATCCTAACAATAGCGGCCACCACTCTCAAGGGCTTACTTATCATAGGCCAGGAAATGTGTTAAGCCCCATATGTGCCCTTTTTCATTGATCCTCACAGCAAATCTGTTATCATCCCCATTTTACACAGGGAGAAACTGAGGCTAAAGGGTTTAAGTGACTTGCTGAAGGACACAGGGCTAGTGGAACCAGGTCTGAGCTTTTCCCAGAGACCCCACCCCACCTGATACTTGTCAGCAAAGTCTCCAGTGCTGGCCCTGCAGTGTGGTGCTGGTACTCCTAAGTCCCCTGGGATATGTGTGGGAATTCTGTCCTCCACCCCCTTTGTCTGGGACGGCTGGGGCAGCTGCCCCAGCCCTGGAGTAGGACAATGAGTTAGGAGATGGTGGGAGCACAGAGGAGGATGTGTCAGGGAACTCTTGCCAGAAAAGATAGGAAGAGAAATCCAGTCTTTGGAAAAATAATGTCTTGAGTAGAGGAAGATCTCATAGGTCTGGCCACAGAGCTTACCTCTGTGGAGTTTGCTGCCATCTCCTGATTAGCAAATATATTTATATTTTATGTACGTTTCTTTTCATATACACACACATATAAAATACTAAGAACTCTAACTTATTCCTATTCACCTTAAGTCCACTGTGAACCTTCAGCCTCTGAGAGTTGTCATGTGGAGTGTTCCTCCCTGCCTGGTGGACCCCCTACTCATCCTTCAAATGCTTGTTTAATCCTGAGCTCCCCTGCTCTGACCCCCTTCCCCATCTCGAAAATTCATTCATTCATCATGTAAGCAGTTACAATGCGCTAGACGCAGCTCTCAATTCCAGGGATTCAGCAGTGGACAAAAAGTCCCTGCCCTCATGGAGCTTATGTTCTAGCAGGCAAGACAGACAGTAAACAAGAGAAGTAATAACACGGTGTTGGAAGGCAGTGAGGAAATCATGAGGCGGGTAAGGGATGTTGTGGGTAAGTTGTCATTTAACTTCAGATGGTCAGGAAAGCCGCAGTCGGGGGGGCGATGTTTGCACAGACTTGCAGGAGGGAGTTGCCATGGGGACATCTGGAAGCAAGTGACCCAGACAGAAGGAACAGCACAAGCAAGGGCCCTGAAGCAGATTCAAGAAAGAGCAAGGAGGCCGGGTAGTGTGGCCCGGAGGAGAGGAGAAGCCAGTCAGGGTGGAAGAAGTGGCACCGGTCCTGGAGGGCCTTGTCAGCCTTGGTAAGGGCTTTGGCTTGTACCCTGAGGCCCCTGAAGGAAGGATTCATCACACCCTCTCTCACTACTTCCCTTTCCTTAGTGCATCTCAGTTGGAAACCCAACCCCCTGTGTGGGCTTTATCTCTTTCTCATCCATTTCCCCTTTGAGACCTGAAGAGCAGGACAGTCTTATTCATCTCTATATCACTGGCCCCGCAGAGCGCTTTGTAAATGTTTGTTTAACTACTTGAAATGGCAGGTAGCAGCTAGCAGAAGCCTGGAAAACCTGGGCAGAAAGGTCTCCTGAGTTCAGATACACATAGATAGATAGATGATAGATAGATAGATAGATAGATAGATAGATAGATAGATAGATAGATAGATATAGATATAGATATAGATATAGATATAGATATAGATATAGATATATGGTGTTGGCTTCCAGGGGACCCTTGGCTACTGCAGCAGCAGGCAGAGGCAGGGAAGTCCTTTAGAACCAGGTAATCCCAAAGAACAGGGAACTGCAAGGGGGAGGGGAGGGAGCACTGCCGCTGCCTTTACATCAGGTGTTTGTGCTGCTGGAGCTGCTGGCCGGCTCCCCACGTGGCCCCTGGCCCGACTACTCCCTAACCAAGGTGTGGCCTTGTCCTGCGCAGGCATGCCTGTGGTCCTGTCGCAAGAGGTGGAGTCTGTTCTCGTGGGTGCTGCTATTCTGGGGGCCTGTGCCTCGGGGGATTTCGCTTCTGTGCAGGTACGTGAGGACCGAGGGGTGGGCCGCGGCCCCTCCCCTGTCTGGGGCTGTTCTTCTTCTTGACAGCAGTGCATGTCTTGCAAAGCACACACAGGATGTAATTAAGAAATGATAGGTTCCAGCCAGGGAAAGCACAAACACTTCTAGCCTCAGACATATTTATTGCAGTTTTCGTTTGACTTGGCCTCCGTTACTGTCAGTCGTTCTGTCTTTCTGTTGGTTTTCTTTTTTGCTCCTTTAAAATAGCTCTTATATTATTTCATTTGAATTTCCCCTTGACCATTTTTCTTTTAGCAAGTGAAACAGGTAAGGTACAAAACAAATTTTTCATGTGAATTTCTGATTTGTATTTGCTTCTTTCATCTCCACCCACCACTTTTCAAATACCTATGAGGTCTCTTTCAACAAGGGACACAAATGAAAATGTTAGTAAAAGGGAGTTAGAAGAAAAAATAAGGAACAAAGATATAGGAAGAAGGAAACAACTCGATGGCAATGATGGAGCAGACAGTTTGACTCTGAGCTTCCTGGCAGCCAAGACAAAAAAGAACACATGATAAGTTACATAATTCTTATTTTCAAAAAGAGGAAGCATACTAGTTTCTTTGGGAGACAAAGCTTTTCCTACCACTGAATTGCAAAAGACATTTCACATGTGGGTTTTATGGAGAGACTTTGAGTGGTAAAATGATAGGATTAACAATAGGTTTACAAAAAAGGTAGAGAAGCAGTATAGTTTAAGGCTGAAAGCACAAGCTCTGAAGTCAACCCTCGCTTGACTTCCAACTAGTTCTGTAACCTGACCGTTCTGCTCTCCACTCCATTTCTTTATCTGTAATAATAATCAGGAGCACATTATGAGTTCTTTCTCTGGACCAGGAATGCACGTTCAGTCCCGCAACAGCTCTATGATTCCCATTTTATAGTTGAAGAACCTGAGGCAAAAAGAAGTTAAATAACTTGGCTTACGTTGAAGCAGCTAGTAAATGCCAGAACCAAGAAGTCTAACTCCCAAGTTGTAACTGAAAGTTGAAGAAATATTTGTTCAGCTGAGCACCAGAGAGCTTAAGTGACTTGCCCACGGTCTCAAAGTCAGGACTAGAAGCCAGGTTTTCCACCAGTAGCCCAGTAACGAGAGCTTTATTTATTGTGACCCTCTTACGTACCAAGTACTATGCTAGGTGCTTTTCATATAACCTTCCTGGTACCTCTCACAACCCACACAGGCAACAGAGATCCAGAAAGATTATGGAACTCAAGTGTACACTATTGGAAGTGGTCACATGCAAGAGTCTGATACCAATATCTGTGCTCTTTGTGCCACATTTTGGGAAGTGTGGTGCACAGCACCCTGCCCAAGCCTCTCAAGTTGATGCTTGTGAAATATCCCTTCCAAAGAATTGAACCCACTCATGAATGCGTGTGGATCTTAACTGGAGTTTTTAAACAAAGATGGTAGAGTTTTCAACTTTTTTCTGGATTTTCTGGTGCTGTCTCAGGAACATCACATGGAGATGTTTATTTATTGTTGAAATGTCAGTGACTTCTCAATTATTATTTTAATGTGTTGATTTATGAAGATGTTCTCATAATTAGGTGCCTTGCACTTCCTGGGACAAAGCATAATTGCCAAAACAAAACAGTAGAGTTGCTTACTAAGGCCCTGCATAGGTTAATGCATATTATGGACTGGAAGTTTCTGTCCCCTCAAAATTCACATTTGAATCCCTAACCCCACAGTGTGATGGTATTTGGAGATGTGGCCTTTGGGAGGTGATTTTGATTAGATGAGGAAATGAGGGTGGGACCTTTATGGTGAGATTAGTGCCCTTATGCCATGAGACACCAGAGCTTACTTTCTCTCTGCCATGTAAGGACACGGCAGAAAGGGGGCCATCTGCAAGCCGGGAAGGGAGCCCTCACCAGAGCAGCCATGCTGGCACCTTGATCTTCGTGCCTCCAGAACTGTGAGAAAATGAATTTCTATTGTTTAAACACCCAATCTGTGATATTTTGTTATGGCAGCCCAAGCAGATGAAGACACCTCATTGAATCTTGACAGTCTCCATGCCTGCGGGATAAGGCTTTTTATTCCTGTGTTATATATGAGGAAACCCAGGCTCAGAGAGGTTTCAAGAAATTTGCCCAAGGCTGCAGTTAATAAGGGGCAGAAGCAGAATTGAAATCAAGGTCTCTCTGGATTATATCCTCTGTTGATTTTCATTCTTTTTTTACTTTAGCCTAATTTTATTTTTTCTTGAAAAAAAAATTTGGCTCCTTAAATGTTCAAAGGTGAATTTCCTGAAAAGAAATGTCATTGGCCACAAATCAGGAGACAGTCTGCCACTGAAACAGAGTAGTGTGACAAGATCTGACTGCTTTATCAGATACTTCATACCATGCCTTGTGGCACCTCATTGACATCTTAGTCAAATCTGGAGTTTCTAGCTCTGAGAAGATTCCACTCACATCCTCTCCTAAGTGGAAACTGAGCTTCATTCCACACTGACATCTTCTTCACTACATAATATTTTCCCTTAATATTCTGGAACAGTATCTAAGATATGGTAGATCGAAAATTGGAATTGTTGACTTGAGTAGCAGCTGCAAGGCTCACAACATCTTAAAGACAATTTCATGTCTCCTATTCAACCCGAGGAATTATGTGCCTCTCCTGACTATTTTTAGGAGCCACTGTAATCTATAAAGAAAGCCCCCAGGTGCCAGAGACCTGAATCTTACCTGTCATCACATGCCTGAGGGAATCCGTGTGGTCTTAACCTCTGTGCATGGTTGTTGTACATCTTCAAACAATGTCACTTGGCCTCTCCAGGTGCTCATTTCATTTGTTTGTTTTATTTCCTTTTTAAAAAATGTTTAAATAAGGATTGCCATTCCTGTGGAACTGCTGAGATAGAGCCTTTGAAAGATTCAATGGCCTCCGTGAAGCCCAGGTATAATTGTCAACATTGTAATGATGATTATATTTGGAAATGTAAATGCATGTCAACTTGGCTTCATTCACCCCTCTCTAAAGAAGAGGTGCCAACCTATGTGCCCCAGGCCTGGAGACCAGCTCAGGATTCTGGCAAGTTGAGGTGAAAAAGAATTACTTCCTCCCTGTGATTCATATTTTTCAATCTGAACTTCAACACAGTTTTTTCTTTGAACTTCAAAGATCCTAGCTTGATCTTCAGGGTGCCTGGCACTCCTTCCTGTAAGAAAGCTGAGCAGAGCTTGCCAGCAACTCAATGATTCCAGCAGGCCAGATGTTTTGTCTTCTCATAGACCACACATCTGGTCGTTGGATAAAGGATTTCACTTCTTATCTAGATGGGCAGACTTTGGTAGACTCAGCCAGAGTCATCTCCTTCAGAATGAAGGAAAGTCATCTCCTTCATCTTCCTTCAGATGAAGGAAAGGCTAAGAAGACTCCAGAAGACCCAGGCTGCAGACCTAGGGAAGAGTCCTACGTGCCCAGGGAGACAGGGTTTCCCAATTTCCTAGGCCCATGAATGGATGACTTCAGCCAGGGGTAGAGCGCTATACCTTCCTTTGGCGGTGCCAACAGATCAGAAGGACTTAGAAATGTGGATTTTACTTACAGCTATTGCAAACTTCTATATATTTTAATTCTGGGGGAAGTTTATCAGCTGGAGGGAAAGGGATAGTGGATGGAACTTTCTGATGGGGGTATTAATGGGCGAGATTGGTCAAGTACAAGGTCCATTGCTATTCCAAATTTTGAAGCCTGCTGACAGTTCCTGCTTCCACCTCTTGTTCATTTATCCGTTCATATTCTCATCCTCAGAGTCTCTCTCTCCCTCTCTTCCTCTGCCCTTTCCTACCCTCCCTTCCTTTAGACAACTAAAGTCTTCCTGCTATTCCCTTTCCAAATTAGTATCTCACAAAGGGTAGTTACAGCCATCCATCTGCATTAAAGAGTAGAATGACTAATAATATCTTAAAGAATTGTCCCTCTCCAGAAATGGTGTTCTCCTTTTAGTAGTTTTCAAAACTGTTCTTCCACTAGACAGTGTGACAAGTATCATGTCACAGTTGTCTTTGTATCTGCAGCTTAATAAAATGGAATCAAATCACAGAGATGCCATTTTCATGGTAAAAGTTCACCTATTGAGTAAGTGGGAGGGGATGCAAGGAAGGAAGTCTCCCTCCCTCCTTATAGTTATCCAGGCAGTCTTGGCATCTGTGGCCTTTCCACCTGACCACTTCCCCATCCCTAGAATGTCACCCATCGCTCCTCTGGCCATCGGTGTGCTCCAAAGTGATCCTCTCAAATTCAGAATATCCTGGAAAGCAAATAATTATAATTAGAAGTTGGGAGCATCCCATAACAATTCTCTAGGCTCCCAGGCCCTGGGAAATTAACACACTGGAAAAAAATCACTTTATGAACTATCAACATGCTTACATTTCCTAAGCACAGACAATAGAGAGGTTCTAAGAAATGCAAAGGACACATAAAACAAGAAACCAGTTTCAAGATGCCGTGAGAGAAAACTCAATCCAATGGCAAAGAGGCAGAAATACAAAATGGCTTTCCACTTTCTGCTTCCTTCAGCCCCTCTGCAGATGTAATTAGCTTCCCGTAATGTCTTATCTTAAAAGAAAGTTTCTTTCCCCCCAAGACTATTTATATAAAATAAGCTTTAATTCTAACTGTGCTATTGATATTTATCTTGACACCCACCCTTCCCCCCAAAAAAAACAGTAGAGGAAGCATCTGAAGCAAAAATCAGCAGAAGGAGACAGTGACAAGAGATCAAAATGAATTCAGCCATCATTTTAATGGTAGTACCAGAGTAAAGAAAATAAGCCCTTGGAATCAACCAATTAATCAAAACCCTTTTTCCTCCCACGGTGTGAGGGTTGCCGCCTCTGTAAACCATTGACTCCGTGCGTTCCCACCATCAACTTTCCCTGTCACGTTCCAGACAGACTCCTGTGTCTCGCAGACCAATGCATCTAAGTGGCCAGTGGAGAGCGGTGATTACTCACCCTTTCTGTAATGTGTGCCCACAGGATAAACTATCCGCGCTGACCGCAGTGGTCTACCCTCAAGGTCAGTCCTTGCAAACGTCCTCACTGCTTAGCTGAAGGCTCTCCTTCTGTTCTTTTTCATGAAATTTACTTCATTTAGAGCCAGTTTATATTCATCACCTATTATGTGCTTCAAAGCCTGTTATTTTTTTTTATGCTATACAATACGTCTCCATTCTGTTTTATTTTGTGAGAGTCAACTTTCTGTGTTTTTTAGTCCTGTTTGGCTTCCTGTCACCATAAATACCAGTTTTACATTTTGCAAAGTGAATTTGATTACCATGATCTTGCTTTCTGGAGGTTTGGAAAGACTGATATATAATAGATGTTCAGAAATATGAAACCATGCCATTGCTTGGCACGTTCAATCTTAATTTGCTGGGTTTCTTTCCTTTTTCTGTAATACAACTACTAATTCATGTTCATTGGGAAAAAATAAGAAAATTCAGTTAAGCTGAAAGAAAAATATGAAAACACTGATATTACTACCCTAAAACAACCACTATATTAGATTCTGGCTTCTATCTTTGTAATCTTTTTTACATACTTTTAAATCATTTTATACTTTTCTAAATTACAAAACTGTGTTCATACAATGCATATTGTTTTGTAGCCTTTTTTCCGCCACCCAAAAATACATAGTAAACATCTTTATTTATCATGTTTGTAGGCTGTACAATTTTCTGCCCCATAGTATACCAGCGATCCCCAACCTTTTTGGCACCAAGGACTGCTTTCGTGGAAGAAAATTTTTCCACAGATGGGGGTGGGTGGGCAATGGCTCAGGCGGTAATTCCAGTGATGGGGAGCAGCCGATGAAGCTTCGATCCCTTGCCCTCCGCTCGCCTCCTGCTGTGCGGCCCGGTTCCTGACACGCTGCGGACCAGTAGTGGTCCGAGGCCCCGGGGGTTGGGGACCCCTGCTATATACCATGACTTATTTCCCCAGTCCTCTAGTTTTGAATACTTAGGTTGTCTCCGTTGTTTTAAAGAATGCTGCAACTAACGTCTCTGTATCTAAATTTTTGCCCACACCCTAAATTATTTACACAAACTAAATTATGGAGGTATAGTTGTTTGGTCAAAAAGTTTGCCTAACTTTTAGGATTTTGATACATATTAGCACTTTATACTCCCACCAATAGTGTGTGAAAATTCAGGGCTCACGTTCCTTGTGTATAAGGCATCTTTTGCTGTGAATTTTAGTTTCATTTGGCTTTCATTCCCAGGTCTCCTAAAATCCTATTTATTTCGCATATGGTCCTGATACTATCAGTTTTTTTTAGTAACCTTTTGCCCTTTGCTGCTTAAGCATGTGTTTCAGGAGATAGGAGATTCTGGTTTCTAATTAAATGGATTCAGGTTTCTGATTGGATTTTCTGTATCCTGTCCCATATGTGAGTGCCTCATAGAAAATCAACAGAAAACCTGAAATGGTAATTAATAGTTTAAAGAAGGGTTAAATTAAGAATGCGATGCTGGTCCTAACATTCTTTATACTTATTGCCATACCTGGTTAACAGTACATTCTTATCTTTTTGAGAATTGCTCCCACTCAAAAAAAAAAAAAACACAAAAAACCAACAACAAATTCAGGTTCTGACTAATTATACATCTCCTTGTTCCAATCCAATTGGCAGAATGGCACCATGGATATAAAAGTCAAAAATTAGTGCAAAATTAGAATTCTATTTTTAGGAAATTATTTCAATTTGTAAGATATGTGACATTTGACTCTCCTGTTCCTTACAGGGTGATCCTGGAACAGGGCCTGTTACTTTCCATCCTTTGTCATTCATAGAATCCTTGCATCAACCAGTGGATGTTAACAGTCCCCACTGCGCAGATGAGGACAGTGAGGCATGGAGAGGTCATATGACTTTGCTTGATACAAAGTCCATGCTCTTTTTGTTCCATCAAACCATGTTCTTTATATTCCAGTAAATATATATCTGTTGCTCGGAAAAAGTGTAGATTCCAGTATATAGCACTTTAGCTGCGCTTCTACAGGGTAGTATGGTTTATAGAACATATCAGCAGCACATGTTTAGCCTCACTGCTTGGTTGAGTATGCGACATAGAAATAAAAAGAAAAAATGTACACTCTTTGGTTTGGAAATTTTCTAATTCCTTTGCCTGGAGAAGACTTCATACCATACTCCCAGTAGTGTTTTGTTTTATTTATTTGTATTTAATCATAATCTGTCCATTTACTTTTTATACAGATATATATAAAAAAGCACTTTAATTAAATGACACTTTTTATAGTATTGTTATTAACACAAAGATTTAGGCTAACAAATATTTTTTCCAAATATCTCCCTCCCCTTGCAGTTTTTACTCAGGAACTTAAGATTTGGGCTTTTATAAAAGAAAACAGTGGCCAAACATCTACTGAGTACTTTAGAAACTTAGAAGGGTTTCAGAACTGTATTTCTAAAATAAAGTTTACCTACCTCTTTGACTTCATTTTGTTCAAGACAACATTTTATACTGGTGCAAATCTGAAAAAATATGTTAGATTATTTAGTAGAAATGAATGCCTGTAAGTACTTAATTCCTCATTCTAATGATCATTTATGCTTTTACTTTTTATAATAAATGTCTTTGCTGGAATAAATCAGAAATGAATAGGTAGGACTTTTATTTTTCTCCCTTTAAGATGTCATGAATAGATTATGCATGCTGTATAAATTTAATATTCAACACAGTAAATTAGGGTATGGAACCAAATAAGAGATGAGGGAAGACAAGACCTTTAGCTAAATCAGGAATTGTCTGTAATTGGGAAAAAGTTCTGAAAAATGACTGCACACACACACAGTCATATACACATACATACCACATACCACTGGACAAAGTTTGATTCAGAGTCATGGAATGTTTAGAGGTCTTACTGAAATCTATGAAAGACTTTTGGTTCCATCATTGAGGCATATGATCAAGAAGTATGCAAAAGAAGAAATACCATTATTACAGTTGCTTATTGGAGGTGTTTGATACGCTGCAATGAACCATAAAGTACCACGTGTGTAGAAACTTGGATGGCATGTCTCTCATCATATGCATATCAAAGAAATTTGAACATTTAAAAATTTAGTACCATGTTAAAAGTTATACATAAGGAAATTTCCTATACTATTATCATCATAATTTTACAAGTGAAGAAACAGGGTAGGAGGGTTTAAGTGACTTACCAAAGCCCACGGCTAGAAAGGGATGGAGCCAGAATCCAAGGCCTAGCCTAGGATTTCAAAGCTGAGGATTGTTCAGCTTGGTCATACATGGAAGTGGACTCCTCTGGGGCTGAGTGTGATTGCCATTATTTTTAAAAACTAGTACCAGTTTTTTAGACAACTAGAATTTTTAAAATTTATTTTATGGAAGTATAGTTGATTTACAATGTTGTGTTAATTTCTGCTGTGCAGCAAAGTGATTCAGTTACACATATATATATTCCTTTTTGTATTCTTTTCCGTCATGGTTTATCACAGGATATTGAGTACAGTTCCCTGTGCTGTACAGTAGGACCTTGTTATTTATCCATCCTATACTAGTTTGCATCTGCCAATCCCAAACTCCCAATCCATCCCTCCCCCACTCCCCCTCCCCCTTGGCAACCACAAATCTGTTCTGTGTGTCTGTGAGTCTGTTTTTGCAGACAACTAGAATTTGACTGTACATTAAAATGTCCCTGTGTTAGTCAAGGCCCCCACAGAAGTTACCTTCAAATTAGGGTAGTTTTAGAGAGTTTAGTAGAGGGACTATTTACAGACTGGGGACCGGCCCTGGAGAAAGCACAAGGGAGGATATAGTATGCTGGGGTTTGTAACAGCTGGACCTTAAGAGGTGAAGGGAGAGCACAGTTACTGGAGCCCCTGAGCCCCAGAACAGAGGGCTGTGTGGAGGCGGCCGAGTCAGCTGGCTTGCCAGTGACCCTGGAAGTGAAGAGCTGGATTATTGTTCCCATCCTCCTCCGGCTCTCTGACTTACTGTCGGGCTCCCCACTGGCTGGAGTCAAAGTCAGAGGGCAAGAGAGCTCATTGATATAGTCCGTACAAGTGAGCCCGGCTCAGCTCAGAGAAGGGTGGGAGGGGGTCTTTAGGAGCGAATGCAGCTGTCCTCCATAGTCATCCAGACTGGGCTGTGCAGGTCTGTCTGCGATCAGAGGCCAAGCTGTGAATGGTTTGTTACAGATTTGCAATGAGATAAGGGACTTGCATCAGAATGTAAATCAATTACAACATTTTGTTCATAGCAAGATGTTCCCAGTGAGAGAATCAGGGTGTTTGTTTACTTTCTGGAGCAAACTCCTTATGTCATTATGGACGGGCCCTTTGAGTAACACTGATCAGATCTGTCGGCTCTGCAGATGACAGATAGGCTAGGGTGCTCAGAAGGGACCCACTTATCCCTGCTTTCCTTTTTCGGCCTTCCCTTCTACTAAAGACAAGAAAACTGTGCCTCTTCTGAGCTGGGCACTGTGCTGAGGTACTTGAGATGCCATTTGATTCTTGCAAGGTAGGTTATTCACCTCACCATTACAGATAGGCTGAGAAAGTTTAAATAACAGATCCATCATCTAACAAGTAGCAGAGCTGGCGATTAAATCCAGAGCTGACTCCAAAACCTGTGTTTTTTGTATAGGCTGCCCTAGGGCCATGCTTAAAATTATCTGACATTAATACCCAGGAAACAATGCAGGGTTCTAGGGGGATTGCCTTGTTTGGAGACCTATGGCTGTGTTCTCTGCTATTGGTAACAACCACCAATTCATGGTTTCTGGGAATAGACACACCCCAACTCCCAAAAAATCAGACAGCACCATTTATGGGTCCCATGTTACTCTGCTTTACAAGGCCTTTCCCAGCCCAGCCACCCGGATCAGAAGGTGAAGTCAGT
This sequence comes from Eschrichtius robustus, assembly GCF_028021215.1. Lineage (NCBI taxonomy): Eukaryota > Metazoa > Chordata > Mammalia > Artiodactyla > Eschrichtiidae > Eschrichtius > Eschrichtius robustus. The sequence goes on from NC_090826.1 coordinate 50,966,145, forward strand.
TTGTTTCTAAGTGGCTCTTGTCTGTTTCTATCTCTTTTTAAATCTGGGAGGTGGGGAAGAAGATGGGGAGAAAGAATTCATGAGAGGGATACATTTCCTTAGAAATGTTATTAATTGGATGGGCAAAACAAGAGAAGGAAATAAAATAGCTGCTCCTTACTAAGTAAAGGCATCTTCTTCCCTTATCTCATTAAAAATTAAAAACACTCTTGGTTTAAGTAGGGCAAATTAGTAATTAAGTGCTATATAATCAACTTGTGTAAACATAATATTGAAGGGGAGGCCAAATTAATCACTCTGCTGGCTTGTTTTTGCCCCCATCAATGCACCTTTTACTTGGGTCCTTCCTGTGATGTCAGGATGCATTTTCTGCTCTCCTCTGCAGCTGGAGATAGGGTGGGCTGTGATAGCTGGGCTGACAGATGACAGTGGGCTACATCTGGAAAAGGCATGTGTCTTGGCCTTGATTCAACTAGGTGATAAGGCTCCCTATTTAATATTCTGAGGCAAGGCTCATCAGCAAGAGGCTGCCACGTGGCAGGGACGGTCCTAGATGGTAGCAGGACAAAGAAGATTTAAACACATCTTGGGGCCCATGGAGTTCCGGTCGGGTGGGGAGGAGGTGGACACAGACATATACAGTTATGAAAAAGTCAACACTAAATGTAATGACAAAGACACAGCGCCTTGGCTTGGGCTCAAATCATGGCTCTGCCACTTACCTTGAGTGAGTTACTTAATTTCTCTGTGCCTCAGAGCCCTCATCAGTAAAACATAACAGTAATATCTGCATCATAGGTATATTATCTCACAACTCGTGTTGTAAGAGGTAGATACGTTAGTACATGGAAAGTAGAATAGTGTCTATTTAATGTTGGCTCTTATTTGTTTAACTACAGTTGCTATACAGTGGATAATGGAGCACCAAGGAAGGAGTGTCTTCTATTGTCTTAGGGCTAGAAATAGAAAGGTGCTTCTGAGAAGGCAACATTTGAACCGGGCCATATAGGATTAGTTGGTGATAGAGCTGGAACTCTGTTTGGAGGGGCATGTGAACCGGGCTGGCTCTTAATCTTTGCAGTAGAATACCTTCTCTGAAAGCAGAGGAAGGAGCATGTGCCTCAATCCTGCACAAATCTCTCTCCATTTCAACTCAACACAATAAATATTAGTAATAACTGCTGGAGCTCCGTCGTGTTATGGCAACTGCCTGCCAAGTCTGGGGGGGTGGAAGAGGGTAAATGAGCTGAATCTGTTGTGGACGGGATAAGAGGAAATCAAATGAGGCCAAAGAAAGTAGCCCACTAAGTCACCTTGCTACACTCAAGGTGATGGCATCTCCTTGGCTTTCTAGCTATGTGAACCAGCCTGGCTGGGCAAGGTACTTAGTTTCTCTGATCCTCAGTTCCATATTAACTGACCCCACTGAGTTACTGCAAATATTCTATGCATGAAAGCACAGTTAGCACAATGCCTGGCATGCAGAAAAGTACTAATATTAATATTGCCTGTATTAATTTGATCCTTACCCAAAAACCAGTAAAGTAGGTGGTAGCATTGTCCCACTTTATAAAGCAGGAAATTGAGGCATCAAGACTGATAAGCTGACCTGAGGTCACATGGATGGCTAGCTGTGGGGGGGGAGGGCTGCAATTTAGCTGGTCTGGCTCTAGGCCCACTCTCTGCATATCCCCTGCTGCCCGGTGTCTCAGAGGGCACCTAGAGCTGGCTTTACATATTATATGCTAGAAATAGGGCAGAGGTCACTTGATTATGTCCAGGCCTCTCAGTTGCTAATGAGGAAGAAATCCTTACTCCTGTTTAAAGGAATGATAGGGTTGAGCCTATGACAGTGGTAACCCTTTAACAGGTGGGGCAGGTGGGGCAGGCCAGAGTGACTCACCAGGAATGATCAGCCCTTGGATGCAGTGGGGATGCAGCTGCCTGCACTGAACTTGGCAGTTTTGCTTAGGGAAGAAAACAATTTGTTTATTTTTTTATCATTCATACTCCTCTTCCATAAAGGATTTGAGGAAGCTTATAATAAATGACTAAGCAGAATAAAACTAAGCAAAATAAAACTCACAAGTTAGAAAGTATGTAGGAAGATAATACACCAACTACTTAGACTAGGGGGTCCTCAAATATATCTATGCCTGCAGATACCAGGTAGGCCATGTAAACAAGCAGAGAACAAGATGATTTCATTCTGTACCGGATTGGAGAATGTATACTCTGCCTAAGGACATTGAAATTCAAATTGTTTTAACCCTGCATTGGTGAGTGTCAGACCAAGCAGATGTGTGGGACAGATTTGGCCTATGAGTCTCTGACCCATAAATAAGGGGATTACTTTGAGCTTCCCAGCAGCCAACACAAAACTGGAAATATGTCAAGTCATATAGTGTCCACAGAGTCAAGGAAGTATACCAGTTTTCCAAAAGATACCACATTTCCCTGGTACCAAATTCTAAGATTGCCATTCCTTTAAAAACAAACCAAGAAATCATTCCATGGAACTTTACAGAAGAAGCAGAAGAATTCATCCTATACTACCTTGCTAAAGGTCCAGAGCAGGACATTGAAACTTGACTTAAGGTCAAGAATTGCCCGGACTTAATAACTTTCTGGAGCTGTCACCTGCCCCAGGGGTAGAACTGAGAATACCCAGCATGGTGGATGGATGGCATGTCCCTTACCACTCTTCCCTGAATACTCCTTCCCTCAGGCAGCTTCACAAACAAAGCTGCGTCACTGACCTAGGAGTGTCTTAGAGGACCTCAGTACTAAAGCTTTTTACCAGCCTGGCATCAGGGAAGTGCTAAAATGAAGCACCCATCAATCGAGAAGGGCAACAGATGTCGAAGCCTATCAAATGTCAGTAAACAGCAAGCCTTCAGAGGCCACCGAACTTGGCATCCTCTTAGCAAAAATACACTGTTGCCTTCAAGAGGGAAAAGCCATGGACTTTTATAAACTGCATTAAGTGATGTAGGTTTTTCTTAATCTCTACTTTTTTTTAAGGGCAAATTTTACGTTCCCAGCGTGTTCTAGGCTTTCAGTCCTGGAAATGTAGGTCTTCAAAATATCCTCCCAGTAATTATGAGAAGTTTCATGTTCAACTTATCTAGTACCCTCCCTTTTACTGTTAGCAGTATGATTCATATTATAAGCAATAAATAGGACCATAGTTAAGAGCACAGACTCAGATGTCACATAAATCTGGGCTCCAATCCTGAGTTCAGATGCTAAAGCTGTACGTTAGGTCAGTCCCTTTACCTCTCTAAGCTGGTTTTCTCACTGTAAAAATGAGACTGTTAAGAGTGCCTGCCTCATAAGATTGTTGTGAAGATTAAATGAGATAATATGTAAAGAGTATTTAGCACAGTTACTGGTGTGAATAAACGTTCAGTGAGCTATACAAAACTAGAGTAATATTTATGATACCTATCATTATTAGCTGACTGTAAATCACACGTTGTTCTAGCACTTTATGTATATTATTGAGATGGCTGGGCCACTCATTTGCCTGTTTGCTCTCAGATAGCTTATTCACGCCTGCCCTGCTGTGTATTATATTTCCCAGGCTCTCTGGAAACTGGCCACTGAGTAGATTTGGCCAGTGGGAGATGCTGATGGAAGATTGACCTGCAGGAAGCAAGCAGGGAGAAGTCAGGTCATTTCTCTCTTTCACTGCAGCAGCAACTGCATCTCCTGTGTGATTCCAGCCCCCAGCCTTTCCCTTCAGGTCCCAGTGCTGACCACTCAGCCCTTCTTTGGTTTCAGCTCCAGCCTGACATGGTCAGCCCCCGGCTCTGGCCACACCACTACCTCCCATCATCTCTTGATCCCTAAGAGGAGTAGCGGCTTTTTGCCATCCCCGATCTCTGAGTTCCTTCAATATCATCTGTTTGGCTTCTTGGTTTCTTGTGTCATCAATGAAACCAATTTCTTGTGCTCAATTCTTTTTGTTGAATGACCTAGAGTGGTTTCACTTCTCCTGACTGGACTCTGATTGATACAGTCACTTTTAAGCATTAAGAGAAGTCAGTCCTTACAGCAAATCCACTTCCCTTCCTCTCTCCCTGTCGGAATGAGCTAGGCCAACAGGAGAAAGGGTGGCCGGTTATCATGGAGAGCAGTTCACTTTGACTAAGTGACACCCAAAAGAGAAGAAATTGACATTAGCAACTTTAGTGAATACCCAGCTCTGAATAAGCCCACTCTGAGTCAGGCATTGAGGCCAGTGGCCACAGGTAGCTTAGCACCTCTCTCAGGAGACACAACTTGACTGCAAGTCAGAGCCAGGCACAGTTCCAGGTAGTGTCTAGTCAAAAGGAATAGAAACTCCTCTTTCTTGAACCAGAACTCTGGACCATTCTAAGTGAATCACTATATTACATATGTGATTATTCTCATCACCCAAATGAGGAAATAGAGACTCAGAGAGGGCAAGCAATTTGCCCAAAGTCACATAGCTATTAAGTAATGGCATTAGGAGTTTAAGTCTATATGTCTCAGAGCTTATGTTTATTGAGACATATCTTTTACTCAAGGTTTTCCAAGCTTTCTTCCTATCTCAAAGGAAATTATAAGAAAGCTACATGCATAACTCATATTGCTCTGGTCTTGTTGTAGATGTTTCCTTGCAGAATCAATATTTAGCCTTTCTCACCTAACTCCCACAATAGGTTTATGTGCAAAGTTTCTTGTTTTCAGTTTTACAAATGAGAAAACAGACTCAGAAATTAAAAGAACTTAGCCAAGGTCACACTGGGTGTTAATATTCAAGCTGGACTTTGAATACATGTTTTTGTGTCTCCAAGCACACGCTGTTTCTACTGGTGACCTCAAAGTAGTGGATAGTGTAATAGAGGGCCAAATGTTTTACAATTTTAAAAAAGAAAAAGAGGAAAAGCAAGGCCAGGTTCCCCACCTTCAAGGAGCTGACAGGCTAGAGAAATAAAAATGAAGTAACCTGAAACCAGAGAGTGCCATTAACATAATCTGCTCCCTGGTAACAGCTACAAGCAGGAAAAGAGAAGTGTGGCTTTGTATAAGAAGTAGGGCTTGAAGTGGAAATGTTAATTTAGGATGAGCAGAGAAGCAGCAGGAAGTGGGCTTTTCAGATAGAGGTGCTAGTGAAAGCAAAGGAATAACACAGACAGAAAGACATCAACTCAACTCCTAGGAAAGCATCCCAGTTCGGGAGTAGCAGAAGAGAAAGCTCGATATATAAGGACCACAGCTGATAGGGAATGGGGCTTGTCAGCTATAAAGGAATCATTAGGAGTTTGATCAGGAATCTTGGGAGCATCCTTGGCCCAACATCCTCTGACTCTATCATTTTTTATAAAAAAATGTTGCAGGCTAATAGTCTCATTTACTTAAAATCAACAACATTAAGCGCTTCTTAGATAATAATAGTGCTTCCTGCTTAAGAAAAAAGCCTGTAAATTAATTCAGCCTGGGAGTAACGACAAAGATTTATTATTTATCTCCAACAGTTTGGAAGCCTCCCTGAAATACAAGGGGACACTCTTTAAATGCCCCTAGGAAGTTATCCTGTTTCACTAGAGTGCATTTGTGTTACAGAGTGTTATAACATATCAGGTTTGAAAATTTCAGGATGAAGAAGGCACCTTCTGAGACAAGGCCACTGAGATATGGGAAGCAAGCAACCCACCTCACCCCACCTCAAAATCTACCCCCTCGCCCCTCCCCCCATCCTCAGCTGACACCTTGGCCGAAGGAGCCTGTGTGTTGCAGTCGATCAGACTGAAATTCCTACCAAGTTGGCCATGTCAGTTTCACCTGTCAGCATCTCTGATGAGGAGGGATCCTGACAAACCAGACTGGTTTAGATAATTGGCTTATAGCAGTTGTCTTCATCTTAGTAAGCTGACTAACTACTATAGACAGACGTTTACAGAGGAGAAATTTATAGACAATCCTAAAGTGGAGATTCGAGGAAGTGCTTAGACAACTGGGAAGCAGCAGGCCTTAGTGAGTCCCGCGATGTGGTGGGGAGCTGGGACCCCTCTCTTCAAGGGGCTCCTAAAAGGATAGCAGAGGGTATTCATGTAGTTTCGCCAGTGATCGAGTATGTGACTTTGCGGATTAACTCACTTAGTCCTCACAACAATCCCATGAGGTCCTGATAGTCCTTGTGCTTTGCAGATAAGGAGGCCAAATCACAGAGAGGTTCAGTACTTTCCCAAGGTCACATCCTAGTAAGATACGCTTGGTTGATGTTCTGACCCTGTAGTCTGCTCACTGGGAGAATACTGGAACCCATCTGTAAAGTTGCCTTGGGACACTTCCTCATGGTCAGGGCTCCCTCTACACTTCTCCCACCTCCACCTGTGCTTATCTCTAGCACTGCCCTTAGATGTTTCCATGTCTGCTTATCCCACTTGGGTGTGAGCTTCCAGGGAAGGATCCCAGAATTCCTCACCCTTAATCAGTAGCAGGTGCTGTGTAAACGTGTGTTGTACCAAAGCGGAGGTGAAATTGGCAGAGAATTTGTGGTCTCCCTGGAGCTGGCCGAGCAGACTGGTTACCCAGGGAGCCAGCCACTAAAGCAAGGGTGCTGCTGTGATGGATGTGGACGGAAAGCCCTTAGCAGGTAAAATCCGACCCAAGACCACCTAGTTCTTAGCTCTGTCTCTGAAAACAGCTTTCCCTGTTCACACTGGCACTCACTCCAGACTGTCCCTGTGCTTCTCAGTTACTCTCTCTTTTTCAAAGATGAGCTCCCCCATCCTCAGTGTCGGTTCTGTTACTGAACAACTCGATATATAACCTGGGACAAGAGGTCTACCTCTTTGGGCCTCAGATTCCTCATCTTTACACTGAAAGAATTAGGTTCTGGTTTGCAAACAATTTAAAGTAGTGGATCATTTGGGAGCACACTGTACAAAACAGATAGAAGCTGAGCCGTGTCTCCTGCTCACCGTGTCACCCCCTCCCTTTCCCCATGGCACGGCATGACCCCTTAGAGGGTCTCAACTGAACGTAAGAAGCACTGGACTCGATCGCTTCAGAGGCAATAACCCAGGATATATTAAGGTAATTAACACGAATACTTAATAGTATTGTACAATAACAAAGTAACTTCACAGTGGAAGATCCAAGCCACTGAGGAAGGTGGGTTCAAGGGCTCCTGGCTGGACCCCTGCGCCTGCTTGTCTGTCAGATGCCGTGTGCTCCTGGAGGAGTTGTCGGCTTGGCCTGATCGGGTACAGTGGGTTGGGGAAGCTAAAGCCTCTGGACCCCATCCTCCTTGGCTGGGAATAGACCGCGTGTCGTGGAATTCTATCCGGCCACTCTTGGAGATTGATTTTCCATCTGAGGATCTGACCTCTTGCTTCACCAGCAGAGGGGGTCAGACTGTCCTGGGCGGGGGGGGGGGGGGTAGTCAGCGAGCTAGCCCCCTGAAAGGCCTTCCCTTTCTTTCTCTTTCTCTTTCTTTCTTTTTTAACTGTATGTTTCAAAGGGAATTTCCAATTACTCTGGGGGCTTAACACCACCGGTTTGAATCCCTCTTGGCATTGAGAGTTTTGAGATAGCCATACCACCCCCCCATCGGTGCTTTGTGCTAGGAGATTACTAAAGATTTAATTCCATTTATGTCATTGGATTTATTTCAAAAAAAATCCAAAAACCTTTTGGAGTCAGGGATGAATGCCCCATTTCCTTTATTTTTTGTCAGTTTTCACAGATTCCTTATGCGAATGCCTCAAGGGTAAATATCTTGGCTTTAGTTATTTCCATATCTGCAGTGCCTAACACAAAGACTGACGTGGACTTCTTGGTAAATATTTGTACATCATTCAACAAATATCCCCCCAGGTACAGTGATGTGTGAAATAACCATTGTACTAATTTTCATCACATTTACAGTCGCGTGTAAGAGGCAGTTAAATACAAATAAGTATATAGTGTATCTTGGGTTAAGGGCTGTAAAGAACAACAGTTTCAGTGGAAGAACAAATTTGAATGACTGATGAATGAATGAAAGTAAAACGACCTCAACTGCCAACCCAAAATCTGTCTCACCTCATCTCTTTGTAAATAATTATTATTGCTATTATTTTGATTATCACAACTGCTACCATTTCTTGAGTATCCACCACGTTCCAGGCTCTGTGCTAGCATCTTCCTATTTGGTACATCAGATTCTCAAAAGAACCTTGCTGTTTAGGCCTTCTTACCCCTTATTCCAGATGAAGAAATAAGGCCCAAAGAAGGTAATTAACTTGTTCATGATAAGAGAGCTAATAAATGTCAGAGATGAATCCAAGTTGGTCTGACAGAGCCTTTGCATTAAGCAAAACAGAAAAAATTCCAAAGGTTATCACCAGGGATCCAACACGGTGTCCCTGTTTGAGGAACACCACCTCCTACCTTGTTGCGAAAGATCAATTATGTTAGGTGAGAGGAGGAAAAAAAGAGAAAAATCTATGCTGGAGAGTGAGAGGGAAAAGAAGGAAGATAGTATTCTTGAATTGGCCATCTTATCAGCCTAGCAATAATAAACCATCACCATGGGAACAGGAACTCTTAATTAATGGCAGATGTTGAGTCACTTTAAAAACCACACCATCTGAATGCCGAGCTGGTGCCGTAACCCTCTCTCCCCTGCCGCAGCTGGGAGCATGCTATGATCATGTTGGAGAGACCCATCTTTCGTGGGTGGAGCAAACTCTGGACTTGGCATCAGAAGACTTACATCTGAGCCCCAAATCTGCCTTTCTGAGCTCTTTTGCCTTGAACAATAAGCTCACCAAAAGTGAGAGGTGGCTATCATTAATTTTGTCATTATTATTATTACTAGTAGTAGTAGTAGCTTTCTGAGACTCAATTTCAAGATCTATAAAATAGTAAGTAATATCATTTCATCAGTTACTACAAGAAGTACACTTACAGCAATGCCTGGCGTAGACAGTGTGCCATAGTATTTAACCATGGTGACGCCGATGCTGGAGGAGAGAAAGAGGAAGGGGGAAGAGGAAGAAGAGCAGTTGCAGTGATGTACGTGCGTAGAACTATGAAATCTCTGAGGTGTGATACAAATGAGGGCATTCTACTCATTGTCAAAATATTTTTGGTCAGTTCCTGGGCTGGTAGCCCATTCCTGTGTTTAGTTTTCTCAAAGGTTCTATTGTCTGTGTTGCCTGTTTGTCCAGCCCAGTATGCATGTCTCTCCTGCTTCCGGCTGTGCAGTTTAACTGGGGGAAGGACAACCAGGACAAAGAATTGACAGAAACCATGAGAAAAATTTACTCAGAGCCCAAGTTCTCTATAGGCCAGGATTTTCCAAAGGGTGTTCTTTCATACATTAGAAGGTATTCCTGGAAAGGATTCATTTGGAAAATGCTATGTTCAAGTTAACTAGGTATCTTTATAGCGAGACTTTGCATAAGCCTTTAATATATAAACTTGCGTTGTGAATCTCCCGGGTTGGGGAGGCATTTAGAATATAGACTTTCATAAATTTACTTGACCAGAGAATTAGTCTTTCATGTAGCATCTTACTTTGCTCAAGGACCAAACATTGGGAAACGCTGCTATAAGCCGAAGGTCAAGACCATCAAGTGTACAAGTAGTACAACATAACAGGTTTGAAAGCCTCCACCAATCCTCCCATCAATTCATGTGTCTATTTAACAAATTAAAAGAGCACCAGTGCTATATTTGGCAGTGACTACATGCTAGATGGTGGAGAAGCAACAGCAAGATCCATGTATTTCCCACTCTTACCCTCTCGGAGCTCTTGTGCGCCTATTGAGGTGAGGGAGAAATTGCCTGGCAATAACAATGCAGTGTGACAGTGAACAGATGGAGATCACAGGGTGGCGCATGGTACCAAGGGGTGGGGGGGGCTTCTTATCCAACTGAGTGGGTCAAGAAAAGTTTCCCCGAGGAAGGAACTTCCAACCTGAGATCCAAAGAACAATTAGAGCTCGTAACACATTGTCAGTGCACTTTCCCATGTGTTGTCACATTGCATCCTCACAGCAACCCTCCAGGTCAGACACAATGAGTGGTAAAAGGAAAGTTGTTAAGTGCTGCTTAATGAGCTCCTACTACAGGTTAGGGGCTGTTCTAGGCATTTTATACACTTAACTGTATTTAATCTTCACAACAATGAGTGACCTCAGTTTACAAATGAAAAATTAAGTCTCAGCTTAAAGTAGCACAAAGCTGCACGTGTAATTTGTACAAAACGAGGATTGAACTCAGAACTACATGATTCCAAAGCCACCTCCCATTGCGTCATCCACCAGTGATGAGCCCAGCCAGTGGCTAGTCCATGACAGAGTTTTTACCAGAATGAGGAATGTAGAAAAGTAAGCAGAGCATCATAAATGTTTTCTTCTTAAATGATTGATGTTATCCTGAGAAGTACCCTGGTCCCAAATGTTTGGTGTAGAAAGTCCTATGCTTTTTTTTTTTTTTAATATTATCTTGTATGAGAAAACCTTTTTTATTTTGAGTTCTTACTTGGCAAAATAAAAACTTGCTAACCATATGCCATTCTCCAAAGTAATTTTGGAAGTATTAGTATCCATGAAATTTAAAAATCTTGGAAATATTCTGTATGCTATTTTATTGAACATACTCATTCTAAAGATGAGAGGAATATGAACCATCACATTGCTTTGGGTCTGCTGGTTTGAACTTGGATGAGTTACTAAACTCCACGGGCTCAGGTGTCCAGCAGCCATAAATGGATACAAAGTAGAATAATGTGGCATCTCCCTAAATGCACACATACGCCACCGGTGGCACTCAGGATGACTTTAGCTGGCATGTGGACACTCGTTTTCTAATAGTTATAAATTTATTTTAATGTATATTAGAAAAAAGGTAACCAACACCGTACCTATGTTTTCATAGACATTTCTGCTTAGAACAAGGCAGTTTGAAAAAAGAAAAAGGAATTTATTTGGAATTTAGAAAATATATTACATGTATAATACTACAGATGGTACTTGGATATGGAAACAATTATGAAGATGGTATGTGAGTAACTAAAATTTGTGAAATAATAAGATAACATGTGTGAAAGTGTCTCATGTATAGAAGGCCCCAGTAAATGCTTCCTTCCTTTCTGATTCATCTGGCTAGCAAGTGGCAGAGCGCAGGACTAACCCTCATAGCCTCAGACTCCCAGTCCGGTGCCCCTTCCAGGACACCTTTAACTCTACTGCTTCCTGTCTGCCTGCCTCACCCAGCATCCTACCCCTTGCCACTCATCCCTCAGGAAAAATGCAGTGAGTAGGTATTTCAGAAGTGACTAGTGGCTTTGCAAAAATGTTCTGATGAATGTCAATAATAAATAAAGTATACCTAACAGCATAGACAGTGTTAGCATTTGGAAAAACAGGAATTGGAATCTGAGAATTGAAAGGGCCCTCAGAGATCATCTCACCCAATCCTGCCTTTTACGGATGTGGAAGTTGGGACTCAGGGAGGGGAAGTGCTTTGTTCAGAGCTCTTAGCTGATCAAACCAGGATGAGGATTCATATAAAACGTGCAGATATAAAATGTTACATGTTTTTGTTTTTGTTTTTTTAAAAAAAAGACCTGTTTCCTGCTTTCCAGAAAAGTAGCAGGGATGTACCACAAAAGGACTTTTATTTCCACAAATCTAAAAATGTGGAAGGTCATGCTTCATACTGTGCCCATCAAGAAAACATTGTAAATGATCACTGGAGAAGGCATTCCTGGTGGTATTCTTTTGTCTGTTTGCTTGCTTGTTTGTTTTAATTGTAAAATACACGACAAAATTTACCATTTTTGCGTGCACGGTTTAGTAGTGTTAAGTATTATTCACATTATTGTGCAACCAATATCCAGAACTCTTTTCATCTTGCAAAACTGAAACTCTGTACCCATTAGACAACAATTCCTCACCTCCCTCCCCTCCAGATTCTGGCAACCACCATTCTGCTTTCTGTCTCTATGAATTTGACTACTCTTGGTACCTGATATAAGTGCCATCATATAGTGTTTGTCTTTTTTTGTGACTGGCTTATTTCACTTAGCATAATGTCCTCAAGGGTCATACCCATAGGAGCACGTGTCAGAATTTCCTTCCTTCCTGGTTGTTTTCTTGATGCGACACAGCCTGTTCTCTGTGGTCCCCGTTTGTACCCATCATCACTGTGAAGACTTTGGCGCGCTTAACATTTTAGTGACTTCTATCCAGTGGTGAAATATTGGGTTGGCCAAAAAGTTCATTCATATGGAAAACCCGAACGAACTTTTTGGTCAGCCCAATATCCCAGTTGGGGATGACAGCAACAGTGAAAAGCGATATCTGAGAAGAACTTAAACCCCCTTCTCCCAGTCTTTCCTAAGTAGGTGACAAGGGAGAGAAATGAGATTGCATGCTGCATGCCCCACCCTCACCCCCAATTTCCTTCATTGCTTCCACCCCAAGTCTTCAGTCAGCCGCAGAGGAGCAGTGGGGCAGTGGGGTTAGTGGTTTCAAAAGTGGATTTTCAAGTAGAATAGCCTTGCATTCCAGTCTAACCTCTGTAACTTACTAAATCTAGGATGTTGGATAATGCGATTAAGCTCTCAAAGCCTCATTTCTATTATCTGTGAATGAACAGAATAATACCTGTATCCAAATTTAAAAAAAAAAAAAAAAAAAGCTTGCTTTTTCTCTCCTTCTGAGTGGTGAGATATTATTTTCTGGATACTATATTTTAGTTTCTCAAGTTAAAAAATAATAATACAGTGACCCCGTCCACTGGGTTGTTCAGAGATGGGGTGTGATGTTATCTGACATTTTGGCCACTGAGATGTCTTGTTCTAGGCTGAGGATTTTAGGGAACCTCATGACATTGGAAAGGAGACGATGCTCATCTATTATGCAGCATCTGTATGTCAGATACATTACTTTTCCATCCAGAACAGAGTAGAACTCTATTATGGCCCTTGACTCTTTGCATCATTAACATATACTGTCTCCCCAGCTTGTCTTAACCATCCCTGTTCCCGCAACTCCCACCCTTGAACAGCGCCTAGCATAATGCCCAGAAACCTACAGATGTCCCCCCTCATTTAAAAAAAAAAAAAAGTGTTTCTTTAATGCATTGGGGATCACTCAACATTTGCCTGCGTTTATTTGGCCACTAATACAACCCCATATCTTAAGATACTCTCTTCCCACTCCGATACCCCCATGGCCTCATGATAAAAGGTACCATTCATTCGACCTCTCAAGTCTGGCAAAGAAGGAAGCCTGGGTATAGAAACTGATTTTGGCTCTTCTCTGAGCACTCTCCTTGCTGACCACTCAGGAATTTTTTTTTTGACCCTGGCTTTTGACCCTCCCCTCTTCTTTCTTTTGATAAACCGGACAGCTGTCCCCAAAGGGATGCATCCATTACCTTTCACTAGAGTTGAGTTTACTTTCCGTTGCATGTTTCTGTTTAAAAAGAAAGCCTTTTAAAAGGGTCGAGCATACACTGAGTGTGTACTTAATTTTTTTTTTTTAATTTATTTATTTAATTATTTTTGGCTGTGTTGGGTCTTCGTTTCTGTGCAAGGGCTTTCTCTAGTTGCGGCGAGCGGGGGCCACTCTTCATCGCGGTGCGCGGGCCTCTCACCATCGCGGCCTCTCCCGTTGCGGGGCACAGGCTCCAGACGCGCAGGCTCAGTAGTTGTGGCTCACGGGCCCAGTTGCTCCGCGGCATGTGGGATCTTCCCAGACCAGGGCTCGAACCCGTGTCCCCTGCATTAGCAGGCAGATTCTCAACCACTGCGCCACCAGGGAAGCCCCTGTACTTAATTTTTAATATGTGTGTGCCCACAGCCAAGAGAACAGAAGAGAAGCCTTAAATAACAGTGAGACTGAATTGTACCTGTGTGTTTTATGTGGCACTGATTCCTAAATGTATATATTCTTAGCAGCCAGGTATTATTTAATACATCCCCATTAGCCAAGATGCCAAATCTAAATGAAAACCACTTTTAAATATGTTTAATAATATTATGACTTTTGGTTGACTGTCAAACTAACATAACTGTATGTCTTCCCCAAGCCAACCCTCAGTCACTGTCTTACATTTTTACTCTGAGTGCTAGTTCTTTTGTGCTATCAAGCCAATTTTGATCATAAAACAATATATACCACAGACTTTCAGCATCGTTTTCACTGGGCCCTTAAATGTGAATGTTTTAGAAAGAGAACAACCCTGAGTTGTTTGTTTTTTTTTTTTCTGGCTGAAAAACGAAATGTCTCTTCTTCATGGGGTGAGCCCCTGAATTTAAAAGGAAATTAATAAATGTCTTAGAGATACTAAATTGTTTGTAGTTTCTGTAACAAATGGTGTCTGCCTTTTGACTTGTTATTGCTTTTAGTGTTTTGTACTAAATGTACTATGTTCATTATTTTTTCTTGCGATGATTCAGACTTCTGTTCGTTTTGCAATAGCGCCACCTAGGGGCTCTTGGGAACATTGAATGTGCTGCTAAAATGTTCTCAGTACCTTTTAAAAAAGCAATCCCCCTGCTCTTTGAGATGCAGTGACAAAAGGCTTGTGGGTCTTGGGGTTGAAGAAGAGAGAAGGCAGTAGTAGCCTGATGAGATAGGTTGCTAGTTCCATCCACCAGGTTTCCAATCTGGAGGCAAACCAAAAAGAGCTATAACTAAAAAGAGTTCTTTTTATAAAGAGCTAGCCAAACTTGGAGTAAAATATTCTGTTCTAGAAGATATTTTTAAACTATTAATAAAACATCAGTGCATTTATTTAACGTGTTTAACTCTTGTTCTTGTTTTCAGTAGTTTTCTTACTGTTTTCATCCTTCTGATAGGCATTTCCTGTAGAGATTGCAGTGAAATGATTCTTGCATGTGGTGCTTTGATTTGCTCTCTTGTAGTAATTACTTGCCTCTCACATCTCCAAATGTTCTCCTGTTTTCTGTCTTCATTGTTCTCTGTATTAGTCCTTACAAAGTTTTATTTCAGCCTTTAGCCTGTTTATTCTTGCCACTAATGTTTCATTATCGTTTCTTCTAGTTCCTGGGTTCTTACCTGGTTCTTTATGTTTACATCTTAAGGCTTTTTAAAACCTGATTGAAACTATCACAAATGTGTTTATTAAAAACATAATACAATTCTTTGATTATATAAATGCTGATAAATAACTCTTATAAAACTCTTTTTTGCACCATATTAATTTCAAAATAGGGAACATATGTTTAACTTTGTACACTGTGGACGTTCTATGATTCATTTTAAAAAGTAAAAGTAGTGCATAGCAACACATAAAATTCTTATAAGCAGGTATTAGCTACGTGTCATATCTCTTTGGAGATGATGATGACAATGACGGTGATTTTAGGCAACATGTGTTGATGCTTTCTACGTGCCAAGCACTGTTCAAAGCACTTTACATGAATTAACGTATTTAATCACCACAGCAATATCATGGAACTGGATCTAAAAGTATTCCCGTTTCACATATGTTTACAGAATGCTTATGCGTTCCCAAAGGGGAAACTTCAACAAGGTAACGTATGAGCCTGCCATAGTTAGTGTGCAATAAAAGAGTTAACATTATTAGTTCTTTCTTGTACTTTGGGAGTCAGTTTTGGTCACTTTTCTTTGTCCCATTAACCAGCTTTCCCTTTGGAAGCTTGTGCTTCCCTTCACCCTTTGATACCTGTCTGCTTCTCCTCACTGTGTGCCTCTAGCTTCATCTATTGAAAAATCACTGTCTGCCCTCACAGAGCTTATATTCCCACTGGGAGGAGTCCAGTAACAAGTAATTCCAGAAACAAGTAATCACCATAAATAATACGATTTCAGGTAGCCAAAAAATAAATAAATAAATGAAAATGCTGTGAGAGAAAGTAAAGCAACGTAAGGGAACAAAGAGAGACCAGGCAGATGAGGTGGGAAGGACTGGCTGTGTGAGAGGTGGGAAAGGCCCTCCTGAGGAAGGATGTTTGAGATGAGACAGGAAGGGCAGAGAGCACAGGGAGTGCAAAGGCCCTGGGATGGGAATGAACTGAATGTATCTGAAGAAAAGCAAAAAGACCAGGGAGGCAGTCCTTGTTCTCAAGTTTCTTAGAATCTTGCAGGGGAGAAATACAGTAAAACAGACAACTGTACTAGAGTTGGCTCTGTGCTGTCTTAGGTGATGTACCTCACCCAGCCTTCAGGAAGCAGAGAAAACGCTCCAAAGGAGTGACAGTTGATTCATGACTTGGAAGTGTTAACTAAACAAAAGGGTGTGTGTGTGTGTGTGTGTGTGTGTGTATGTGTGTGTGTGTTTTCAGGGTCTGAGATGGGAGGAGGGTGTACAGAATTTTAGATCTTGGGAACAAAGGATTCACGAACCTAAAGGTCAACTCAGTATGTATTGGATGAAAATGTGAATTTGAGTGAATAAACGAATGAACAAATTAATGCTTTTGTCTTGTAGGGGCAGCTCATGAGACGGAAGTGTAAAGCCGAAAAGCATTTTGTTAGTTCACCTTGATAGATCACTGTTCCAAATTCTGCCCATCATTTCCCTGTAGGCAGACTCTTATGAAGACCCGTATCATTATCAAAAGGCTGCTTGCCTAGTAGATCATTCAGGGATTTATTGGGAAAACGAGCTAAGCAGTCATTTTAACCTGGGGACTGGACATATCCAAAGCCCAATGGCCAGCATTCCTGTCTTTCCTGAGCATTGCTTGGATGAGAACTATGGGATGGATGAATGGTTGAAAAACGAAGTCATAATCTCAGGGCTGTGCATAGAAGGGAGAGTGTCTGTTCGTGTTCGAGACCCCAGAGGTAACTGCTGGCTTGAAAAGTAGGGGCCTGGCTTCTGGTCTTCACTCTACTTGTGGTTGCGGCATTGGTCTCTAACCTGTACAGTGGAGTGGCGCCAGGCAGTGGCTAAGGTCCCTTCCAGCTCTGGAATTCTGTGTTCATCTTAATCTGCCTGATGAAGAGAGGGAGGGAGTGAATGTGCATGGGCACCAGCCCTGTCCTGGGGTACTCGCTCCCCCAGAAGCCTGGGCTTCTCTTGGCCCAGAGCACCCCAAGAAGCTGTCCTAATCTGCCACACTCACGGGTGGGTTCTGGCCGTCCACCACCTGTGTTCCTGCAGAGCCATGAATGACCACGTTCCTGACGGCCTCCTCCTTCCCCTGTGTCTGTTCTTCTGCAGTGATCCAAGAGCTAGGTATTCCTGATGTAGCCTTTTCTTAGAGTCCACACAGGGATCCTCTGGTCTGCCCATTTTCCCTCTCCCCTTCCTGCTCTAAAGCCACATCACAAGCATTCAGGTCTCAGCCCCTCCACTAACCACCTGTGTGGCCTTGGTCAGGTTTCTTAATCTCTCTGTGCCTCAGTGTGGATAGCAAATAACCTATAGGGTTATTTGTAAAGATGAATGAGATAATTCATATAAAGCAGTTAGCACAGTGCCTGGCACATCATAAGTGCACCATGCATTGCTGCCTTCCTTCCTCAAATGTTTTCTGCCCCTTTCTCAGGCAAGCAGGAAGGATCCTGAGGTATACAGGACACCTCTGCCCTGAGGAGTCCAGACCAGTGCCTCCTGTGAGGCACATGCTTTCCCTAGGTTACCTCATTGAGTCCCCACCACGATCCAGAATGATGCTTATTCTTCTCAGAATTCTTTTCAGACTGCAGCCCAGAGACCAGAGAAGTCATGTGACATTCCCTGCAGCATACAATTTGTAAATGGCACAGTTGGAATCAGAGCTCAGGTCTCTCAGACTCCAAATCCAGTGCCCTTTCCCCCACTTCACCCAGGCTGCCATCGCCTGGCTTGTTTTGAAGAGAAAAAGAAGAAGCAGTGCATCATAGGAGTGATCATATGGGAAATCAGCTCTCCTTTCCAGGACATCCACTACCAGCTTTCAAAAGAGGGGGGACCACTAGGCTCGAGAGCCCAGCTCCCAGCAGCCCTTGCATCAACCCATCTGAAAAGGATCCGTCTTTAAAAGCAAGGAGCCAGAAAAAATAATTCATACTAAAAACAAACTCTGTCATGAGTCATTTGACTTTGCTTTCCCCCGAACGCATAGTTTATGTCTTGGGCGAGCTAAGGCTAAAGGAACATCTGATACGTTTTAAGCTAGCAGAGCTATTATTTAAGGAGCTCTACATCCAGTGTGTGCCCATTGGACCCATGGTTTAAATCAAGGCTTGTGTTAAGGGAGCCTGACAGTTTGTTATTGCTGTTGTAATTGTTTCGGCGTGTGATTGTGTACGAGTTTTATCAAGGTGACAAGAATCTTTGGTCCACGATTCAGAAGTTCTCAGGTGGTGAACTAACCTACGCAGTAGCTATTCTGAGTGAATCTGTGCCTGAGAGGAATGTGTATAATGTGCATGTGTTGAGATGGGTGAGCCCCTTTGGAAATGAGAGGGAGAGAATAGGGGAGGGCAGCTTCCGAAGGAGCTGCTTTCTGGTTGCATCAGCAGAGGAGGGAGACTCAGCCCTGGGTCAGAGTATTGCTCAATCCTGGATGAACAGGACATAACCCAGAACACGAGGCAAGTGTCTCGGCCTCTGTGGCCGACTCGCTCCTCTTTAGATAACAGAAAAATGATGGAAATCGACTTACATTGTAAAAACTCAAACATCAAAGGGTAAACGGGAAAGGCACAAACCTCTCCTGTTCCCAGAGGTAATCGCTATTATCCATTTTATATGTCTTTCTAAGCTTTTTAATGCATTCATAGACATATATGTGTATATAGGGTCATATAGTACAAACTGTTCTGCAAGGTTTTTTTTCACTTATTAGATATTTGGAGTATGTCAGTGCATATAGAGCCACCGCATGTCTGTTACATATTGGTAGTAATTCCACAGTCGGCATATATAAAAAATGATTTAACCAATGTCCTATTGATAGACATGTAGGTAGTTTCTAGTATCTGGCTTTTGCAAACAGCAATCAAAGGATCATCCTGGGTATGGTTCTTTATACACAAGTATGAAAAGTTCTCTTGGAGAGATACAAAAAAAGGTGGAATTTCTACTGGAGGGATTTGTGCCTTTGAAATTATGTTAGCTGTGGCCAAAATGTCCTCCAAAAAGGCTGTCCCAGTTTGTATTCCTGCCAACGGTGCCCCTGTTCCTTTGCCAACACTGCATATTGTCAGTGGTTTAACATTTTTGCCCATTTCTTGGGCAGAAAATGACTGCTCATTGTTCTTTTCCTTTGCCTCTGCCCTGTTGCTAGTGAGAATGAACATTTTCTTTATATCTTCAGTCTCTTAATTTCTGTCTTCTGTTAATGGCCTATTAACATCCTCTCTTCATTTTCCTCTAGGGTCGTAGGTCTTTCCCTCGGGGATTTGGAGGGGTTCTTCGTGTGCTCTGTGCATCAGTCCTTTGTCTGTCATTTATCTTGAAGACTTTCTTGTAATAAGACCTTCAACATTCACCTTTGCTTACAGTGTCTTATACAGGAGTTTTAAATTTTCATATACTCACATCTGTGAATCTCCTTCTTTATGGCTTCAAGATTTCTTGGAAGCTTTCCCTATAAACTATTTCTTTTCCTGGAGCTGTGTTTTTCAGAATAATAACATTTTAGACTACAACACCCCGGGTTAGCAGAATGGTCTCTGTTTTTGCAGACATTCTTGATAATTTCACCATTAATTATGAGGAAATTTTGAAACCATATGGATCAGTCCTAGGCAAATGAGAGGCAGCAGGGAACTAACTAGGAGCAGGCAGCCTGAAGTCATATATATGGGCCTTGGACCATATCCAGACTCCTGTACTTACCACTTGATTTGGGAACATCACTTTGCTGCTCTGAGCCTTAGTTTATTTCTCTGTAAAATGGGGCAAATCACAATTTCAAAGGGTTACTGTGAGGTTTAACATCTCCCATATCTCAGCCTACTCAATACATGTTTGTTTCTGCCCCTCCTGATAAAAGGTCTTTTTCTCCCCCCGCACATGTAAATGTAACTGGTCACTTAAGACTGTTGACTTTCGTCTCTTCTGAGGATCTTGTAGCTGAATCGTGGAGTCACAGCTTGCCCAAGAGTCTGAGGCAATTTCCTCATGATGCATCTCTGTGGGCCTAAAGGAAACGAAACACCTACACCATTGCTCAATGCTGGAAAATTCTCCAGGGTGGCCGACCCCTCTTGGCGGAGAGAAACCAGGGCTCTGGGGGGCTACTCCAGTCCATGTGGGTGGAGAGCTTTTGTAGTTCCTGGACTCACTGAGCCTCCTGCTTGTGCGGGAACAATTCCCTCTCCTTTGAAATCATCCGCTCTTCCCCTCCCCTTGCCTGGCATCCTTCACTTCTTATAGCAACACAGCACGTGAAGTTGGGAGCCCAGACACTTGAGCCAAACTGCCTGGGTTCAAAATCCAGCTCTGCCACTCTTGTGAGGCCTGGAACAAATGTCTTCATCTCTCTCTACCTCAATTTCCCTATCTATAAAATGGGAGTACTGGTATGACCTACCTCATAGGGCTGTTATGAGAGTTGATACTTATAAAGCCCTTGGCATATAGTACAGTGATCAAGGAGCTACAAAGAAATCATATACAGTATCTGAATCCTGGCTCCTCCTTTCACAGCCAGTTGACTTTGGATAATGTACTTATTCTGACCTCAGCTCTCTCATTTGTAAAATGGGTATGAAAATAGCTATTTCATAGGATTGCTGGGAAAGTCAAATGGGATAACGTATGTCATGAGTATAGGGCTTCAGTTATTGGTGGCTACTGTGGTGATGGTTATTGAAAAAGACAGGAATGAATATGCAGGGGATACCCAAAACTCAAAAGCAGAGAGGCTGGTGATTAAAAGAGAAGGTTCTGGAGTCAGACACACTGGGTTGGAATTCAGCCTCCACTACCCTTGGCCCTGTGACCTTGGACCTAAACCTTTTTGTCATTCAGTTTCCTGATCTGTTAAATAAGATTGATAGTGGTGCCTACCTCTAGGCTTGTAGGCTTGTTATGAAGAGGAAATGATGATAAACCAGGAACATAGAAAATGCTTAATAAAATTAACTGTTATTGTTACTCATATCTCCTGCCCATCAAGGGGAAGATTCTTGTCCGCAGCCAGGAGTCCCTGGGTAGGAGAAGTGGCAGCACAGCCAGAGCCCCTGCCCAATCCATTCTGCTGGGTTTGGAGCACAAGGTAGGAAAGAGGATCAAAACTCAAGAAGGGAAACTGAGGCAGAAGCCTGGTTTTTACAGATCAACCAAAATGATTGAGGTAGAGAGAAAAAAATCACAATTAAGGATGTCCATCAGGATTTATCTGCAATGATATATTTCATTTTAATTCTTAAAGCAGTCCTATTGGGTAGGTTCTGTTATTTCCAGTTTTCACCTGGTGAAACTGAGGGTGAGAAAATGCAAGTGACTTGCGTAAGATCACACAGCTAACAAGTGGAGGAGCGAGGATTTGTGCCCAGAACCATCCGGCTCCAAATCCCTAATGCTACGCTGTCAATATCTGTCCTGCCTCTGTTGGGAGTGACTCAGAGGCCAAGCAGGAGCGGGCTGGGGGGGGACCCTGTCTCTGGGGGAGCAGAGGAGGTGGAGACAAGGGCAGTGGGCCTGGAGCTGACAGGCTGCATGTAAAAGTTTGGAAATTTTGCCCTGAAAGACAAGAGAGTGTTTTCAGCTGAGGCCATTTTCAACTGTACCCTGTGTACTAGGCCAAGGGTAAACAAAAACACAGCCATAAATAGCACTCCCCAGAATTCTCATCACAACAGCCCACTGTGCTCTTTCTGTTTGGAGATGACTGTCGAAACACTTCGTGTGAAGAGGTCTGAATCTGTTACTGTTCACCAAGTCAGTCACAGCCCGTTCGAACGAGGTGCCTTGGGTGTGAGTAGAGATGCAAGAATCATCAGGTGACCAGCCATTATGAAGTCTCACCAAATGGCCTGCCCGGGAAACCAGCATGCCTGGACTAGGGCCAGGCCTTCCTAACGCCACTGCTTGGAAGGGGCCCATCCTAGTTCAGAGGGCCTGCCCCAGCTCCTTACAGAATATGTTTTTATAGCTATCCTTTCTCTAATTAAACATAAAGTATCAAAGCTGGAATCAACTGAACAAGTCATCTTGTCTAGTGCATTTAAAAGATGGAGACATTTGGTTCCCAGTGGGAGGTGACATTCCCAAGGTTATAGAGAGAAAACCTGAGACTGGAATCCAGGCCTCCTGATTCTTAGTCTAAAACATGTCTAACGCTGCCGTCCTGAACCTTTCCAACACAGTTGCAAAATTTCTGCCAGCCTCTCCAAAGGGCAGGGCTGGAAGGTGGGAGAGGTGGGAGGGAGGTTGTGTTTGTCCTTGATACTTTCTACCTTGCCCTCTACATCTGTTCCCCCATTTCAGTGTTTCCTCTCACTTGTCAAAACTAACTAGTCCTGTGAGCCCAAATCTAGAGCCTTGAGAAGCAGCTTCTCGGGTTTGCGGAGTCATTCCTGCTGCCCTGTCCAGGGTTTTTTCCTGCTGTGGCAGTGCTGCTTCTTGAACAATGGACAGGCCCACAGACCAGGAGGATGCCTGGCTCAGCCCCTCTTGGGTGGGTTTCCCAGGTGAGATGTGGCCTCCCCAAGTATCATTTCCACATCTCCAGAGGCAGGCCAGGAAGAGGAAAGGGATGAATGTTAATTGATCACCTGATAACATGCTGGATTATAACCACATTTAATCTGTAACTGAGGCTAGGTGTACTGAAGTAGGTGGATGTTATCATCTCCACTTGCAAACAGGAGCAAGAAGTTAGAAAGGCAAATCATTTGTTCAAAGCCACACAGCCAGAAAGTGAGAGAGTTGGGACCTGAACTTAGACTTGTGTGAAAATCCAAAGTATAAGCTCTTTCAAGTTCACCAGGCTAGAGAAAGTGTGCACACAAGTGCACACACACACACAGTGGAAGAGTGCCTTCTAAACTGTGAAGAGCCCCCCACCCGTGCAGGATGATGAGGATGACAGCACCCAGTCCAGGCCAAGCATGAAATGGCTCCCGACAGGCGGGTGCTTAGCCTCTGGGGAAACTGGCCTTCCACGAGGAAGTCTGCGGAGCACAGCCATTACTCATAGAAGCTTCTTACGAGGAGGGGAGTGGAGGGGCTCTTTAGGGGCAAGGGTCTCTCAGCTAGTCCAGTAGTTCTCAGACGTCATCAGAGGGCTACCACAGGCAGAACCGACTGTGTAATTTATGGGATCCGGTACCCAAATGAAAATGTGGGCCCCTGGCCGGGGGCAGGGAAGTCACTCGTGGCTGACAGGTGACCCCCAAGGGTTTCCAGCTTCCCAGTTGCCTACCCAACCCTCCGTGGCAGTGGGGAGTGGCGGGGAGAGACACTGCTTGCCCGGCCCTGAGACACTGCAGGCTCACAACCTGGCCTGGCTCTCCCCACAGCTGTGCTCGTCCCTACACTCCCGCCACCCCATGCCATGCTGTCGCCACCCCATGCCACCCTGTCGTCACCCGAGGGGTGCATGGTCAGCAGTGGAGAAATGGGGTAAGGTGCCAGAAGGCAGGGAGCAGGCTGGTCCTGGAAAGGGAAAGGCCCCACACCCAGCACATGCTCTGCTGTCCCATCAGCCTTCATCTGCAAAGCACACATTCAAAGGTAAAATTAAGAATTTCAAAACAGGGACTGCAGATCACTAAACCCCAAGCTTGAGCCTTCCTGGCGTGGGACCCTGGACGGCTACACAGGTGACATACCCGTGAAGTTTGCCCTTACTGCAGGTCCTTAGCCAAGTTTCACTAGTACAGAGGAAGTGAAGAAATAAGGGCAGTATGTCGAGTTTTTAACAAAGCTGTATGTAAACAATTTAAATGATTTCCCTGTATTCTGAGATCACGGTAACTTTTATTTTTTTTTTGCTTTGATGTTAAAATCTTTTTTGTTACGACATAATGGTCAGAGTAAATGTTAAGTAGGCTTTTTGGTGTTTTTTTTAAAGGTTCTTGTTTGGCAAAATAAGACGCTGACGATTCTTTGTAGGTCTCCAAAAGGTTTGGAGATTGTATTGGTCCAGGGATTGGAAACTCCTGAGCTGGGGCTTTCAAGGAGAAAGCCCTTCCTGATTGTTGGGGATGAAGCCTTTTCCCCAGCTGCTGGCATCAGAAAGGCATACAGTTAGTAATTGTGATATATTTCAGTATTTTCTAGGTACATCTTTGCTTTTGTGAAGTCTAAACTCTGGTGGAGTCTGTGAGAAGAGGCAACACAGAATAAGGGCATCAAAGTCAAAATTCAAAGGCTGAAACTCCCAGTTCCCTGTGACCCTTGAGAGATCATTTCTCCAAATATCCCAACCATCAGGAGCTCCACAGAAGTAAATTGGAGAGGTGATAACACACCCAGGACAGACCCAGCCTATGTCTTATGTCCTGGTCTAATTATTAGTAATCGATCATTAAACTGTCCAGGACTCAAAGGAGAATTTATTGGGATAATAAACTACGGCTACCCTTATTAAAGGCTCCTTCACCTCTCCTGAGGCAACAAGCCCCACAGAGGCTGCTGTTTCCCTGGGCAGGAACCCATGGTGGCCAGTTGAAGGGTTGCATTTGTCCTGCCAGAGGCCTGGGCTGGTTGACAGCCTGGAGCCTGGAAGATCCCCTTGTGGTGGTAAATCTGTGTGACTCCCAGCCCAGCGGCTCCCACCATTGTATTTTTTTGTACCAAGTCGAAGGCCAACCCACTTTCAATCCTTTGATGAGGGAAAATATGTCAACACAATGGTCCACTGAACTCTGGAAATAGACAACATGCAATGCTTTTTGGGGTCTGTAGCCTAAATGGTTTTACTCCAGAAGATGTGGAATTAAACATAAAGCAGACAGCTAATTGCTATTAAACCCACATGCTCCAAACCAACCATTACGGTCTCTTCTCAGTTACAGAACCAGAGAGGCTTTCCCTAGAATAGACGTTGGTAGACTGGGCTTTGGGGTGAGAAGCAAGAAGGAGGAAGAAGGGGAAGAGGAGGGCAAGAGAGAAATAACACGTCACAGAGGGGTGCAGTTCTGAAATGCACAAAGTCTGTGCCATTTAATTGGGATTACTTTTTCTTTTTATCCCATGTGGATTTCTTTTTATCCATATGGAAAGAAGTCTTTGACAATACCTGCTTCAGAGTCTCAGGTTTAAGAAGCCAATCACTGACCCGAGGAAAAAGAGACATAAATCACTTTCAAGTTCTTCAGACAAAGAACAGCTCAAGGCAAGCTGGAGCGTTTGCAGGGCATTTTTGTGACATTTCTGGATGCCCTTTGTTTCCCCCTTTCAAGAAAAGCCCTTTCTTTGCTTGCCTTCTCACATAACAGCTTGGGATTCTTGTCCCCCCCCCAAAATGCATTTGAACTTGTGGGTTTGTTAAGAGTCAGGGCATGAAGCATTTTTCCATGGTAGAAAATTCTGGCATTCCAAAGCAGAACTAATGTGAGATTTGGGAAGGCTGCCCTATTTATGCACTTAATTAGGGCTCCCCAAAGGCAGCTGATCCATTGGTGTCATAGGAAACCGACGCCAAGGCCAGCAAAGGCTGAAAATGTGTGAGTACCCAAGAGGGGGGTGAATGTAGATTCCACACCTGTTCCCCACTGACTTGGATCAGGACTCAAGGGATATAAAGACGAGGGCTTGCCTGAAATGCTCATTTGGATCCCAGGCCTGATTTCATCGTTCTGTGTGTCACCAGTGTTTGAGTCAAGTCCCAAAACACTTGGAGATAAAGGATCAGAGTTATAGGTTCTCTTTGGATCTATGAAATAAGGTCTTGGTTCTGAAGATCTGTGAAGTTGACAAAATTGCAGTGGAAAAATTATAGACTTTAAAGACCAACCAGCCTGTGCTTTGAGTCTTACTCTGACACTAGTAGATGGTGTCAGTTTTTGAAGAAGTTATCCAGTTATTTCCGAGATTTAGTTTTCTTCCCTATAAGAGGCCATACTAATACCTCTTCCACGGGTTCATTATCGTAACAACAGCTAACATTTGTTGAGCAATTACGGTGTGTAAGGCACTGTTCTAAGAGCATGAACTGTATTAACTCTTCCATCCTCTGTAGACCATATAAGGTAAAGTCTGTATTAGAGGTTGGCAAACTGCTCCCCATGGGCCAATTTTTGCCCACTGCCCATTTATGCAAATAATGTTTTACTGGAACACAGTTATGCCCATCTGTTCATGTCTACTCTGTGGCTACTTTCATGCTATAGCTCCAAGGTTGAGTAGTTGAAACAGAAACTGTATGTCCAACCAGATCTAAAATATTTACTATCTGGCTTTGTACAGAAACAAATTTGCCAACCCCTGCTTTAAATTATCCCAATTGAAAGATGAAGAAAATAAACCATAGACATATTTTGGGGTCTGTGCCCCATGGCATGTGGGATCTTAGCTCCCCGACCAGGAATCAAACCCACACCCCCTGCATTGGAAGTGCAGGGTCTTAACCACTGGACCACCAGGGAAGTCCAACCATAGACATTTTAAATAGCTTAACTGAGGTCGTACAGCTGGTGACAGATAGAACTAGGATTAGAACCCAGTATCCTGACTCCAGAACTTGTGATCTTCACCAGTATCCTACATGTATAATAATATACATGAATTGCCCAGTGCAGTGCCTGATGCATAGGAGATGCCTGACACATCTGTTTGCTTAGCGATCCTTTGCATTCCCCCACGGTTCTCCTTTGCCTTCTGCCTCCTTTTGCAGGTTCATATCAATTCCTATTGCCTTTTCCTTCTCTTCTGCCAGATTATGTTTTCAATTCTGCAGACTTCTGGGCAGTTTTATACCCATTATCTCAATGCATCAAACAACCCTGTGAGGTCGGTATCATTATCTTCACTTAAAAGATGTAGAAACCACTCCCGACCTCTGAACTCCCAGGAGTTTTTACACTTCATTTGTTAACCCTCAGAGGAAACGTTGCTAGGAGCTTTGGGAACATTTATTTAATGCTGAAAACTAACATTAGAGAAAAAATCTTGACAGTTACTCAAGAAAGGATTACAATCTAATTGGGGTGAGAAAATAGTGTAAAATATTGGAACAACAGCAGGCATTTTAAAAGTTAAGTTATTTAGTACAGATCGTGAGTGGGTGTGAATTCAGGGAGCTGGGACAAGAGGATGGACCGGGGGTGTGGGGTGCAGGCAGGGGCGGTTTCCAGGAGGCGGTCCAATGTGAGCTGGGCCTCGAACGTGGGGCAGGATTTTAAAAAGAGAATCTCAGATTTGAGTGTCATGGGAGTGAGGAAAGGAACCACAGAGAGAAGACACAGAAATGGAAATGTCTCAAAGGGACAGGCCCAGCAAATCCCAGAGAACTCTGGCAAATCAGAATGAGTAAATAGGGAACAGGTTGTGTTTGACTTTGAAGGCCAGAGAGAGGGCCTTAGAATAATAATAGTGCTAATTATGATAACAATAGTGCTAATTATGATAACACTTAGGTGCAGGATTGCTGACCCAGGCACTCTAGATTCATACTCTCCTTTAACCCTACCAACCCTTCAGTGATATAGGTATTGTCCTATTTCGCAGATGAGAACATTTGAGGCTTAGATTGTAGCAATCCAATGTTAGTGGGAAAATTAGAACTATTCCACAGGCCTAGTTCAAGAGCACAGGGCTTTTTGTTGTTACTTTTCTTCTGTGGATACACGTGCTTGCAGGTGGGGTTTTAGATATGCCCATACAGTATAATCTTAGGCTCTGCTGGTTAAATTGTTCTCGCTTTCTCTGATGCCATAATCTATTATCAATTGCTCGTGGACTCAGATGGAGAACACCAGGAATTAGAGGCTCTACACCTGGACCACTATGATACCTCCTGTCACAGGCACTAGGGAGCCATGGAATGCTTTTGAGTGGGAGATACCATAATGAAAGGAACTACTCTGCCAACGAAGTCAGGCTGGATGAGAGCTGGGAAAGACAGGAAGGAGGAGGTAGTATGAACTCACAAGTGTGATATGCAGTTGTTAGTTCACCTTGGATTGAGCCACAAGAGCTAGGGTTTGGGGTGACTGAAGAGGACATGGCAAGAAGAGAAGGGCAGATTTATGGAGTCAGAGGGCCATGACCAGCACTGCTTAGAGCTTACTACTAGACAGCCATGCTTGATGAACAGAGGACTTGGAGTCTGAAGATTTAGGTTCATATCTTGGCTCTACTGCTAAAGTTGCACTGTGTGAAGAAAGAGGGAGAAGGGAAGAATTATATGCTGTTTGAGTTAGACAGCATCTCATGTGTCTTCCCATCAACTCTGGGAGGTGGTAATAATAAGAGCAATAGGTAACGTGTAAATACTTCTGTGTGCCAGCACTTTCTGTGTTCTCTTCTAGCCATTTCTATATATTTTTAATCTTCATAGAAACCCCATGAGATAAGGGGCATTGTTATTCCCTTTGGATAGATGAGGTGACTGAGGCACAGAGAGGTTAAGTAACATGGCTATGGTCACACAGCTGGTAAATAGAGAAACTAAGCTTTGAATCCAGGCAGTTTGGCCCCCAGAGTCCATGCTCTTAGTCATTTTCACACTGTCTCTAAGGCACGTTTTACCTCGAGGAGTGTTCTGGGGGTAAGATTATTCTATGCCACCCTGTAACCTGCACACTGACAGTCCTGCCTCTGCACCGCAGGGTCAGGGACCTCCCACTGAGGAGGCTTCCTGCCACACCCTGGTACTTCTCACAGCTGTCCGGAACCTTTCACTCCATCCTCCACGCAGACTCTCACACCCTGACCTCCTGGCTCCTGGCCACACCCACTGCCCTTGATTCTAGCTTCCCACCCCTGTAGGACTTGTGTCCCTGTACCACACCTCCAGCTCCCCTTCTCTGAATAATTTGTTTTTGTCCTTTGGACACTTTTACCTCTTTGTTCAAGGTAAGACTCTAGCACCCAGGTTCCTCCCCCACCCCATGCCAGCCCACACAAGTGGCATCCCCATCAGATTTGTACCAGCTTCTGGGAACAGGACCGGACAACTTGTTCAGCCACTTTCTCAAGGGCTGGTCCCTGGCAGCTTTACCGGTCCCACCTGTTTCCAGCCTGGTAGCTGCCAATCCAACTAGATGGGGCTATTCTGGGAGCAGCAAGAAGACTTAGTCACCCTAGTTGAGTCCTCCTTAACAAAAGAAGTCAAAAGGCCTTTTGTTGTTGTTTGTTTGTTTTTGTTGTTGTTGTTTGTTTGTTTTTGTTGTTGTTTGTTTTCTTAATGTGCATTAAAATTCTGCCCAGGATGCACTTCCCTGGTAGTCCAGTGGCTAAGACTCTGCGCTCCCAATGCAGGGGGCCCAGGTTCAATCCCTGATCAGGGAACTGGATCCCACATGCTGCAACTAAGAGATTGCATGCCACAGCTAAAAACCCGCATGCCACAATGAAGAGCCTGCACTCGGCGACGAAGATCCCACATGCTACAACTAAGACCCGATGCAGCCAAATAAATAAATAAATAAATATTAAACAAAAAAAATTCTGCCCAGGATGCTATAGCAGTTAAGACATGGCCCCTGAAATCAGAAGGATATGGGTTCAAAATCCAGTTCTGCTACTTGCTAGCTGTGTCATCCTAGGAAAATTGCTCCATCTTAGTTCTTCATTTGTAAGGTGGAGCTAAAAGAAGGCCTATCTTATGGGGTAGTCGCAAGAATTCGGTGAAAGGATGTACGTGAGCATGTATCACACCACCTGACCAGCAGTAAGTACTCAGTAAGTGGTAGTTATTATCAGCATTATATTAAGTATCATTATATAAAGTATCATTCAAGACTCCCTGGAGATAGTTCATTCAGACAGTTATTTACTCAACGGACATTTATCAGGAGGCAGTTGTTTGCCAAATCTATGCCAGGTACAATTATAGGATGTATGTTTATGAAAGGAAGGAATGCATGTTAATCACTTATTATAGGCCAGACACTGTTCTAGGCATTTTAGGGACATATTTCACTTCATCTTTTTTTTTTCAAGTACATATTCATTATTTTAGTTTTTTAGTTTTTTAACCTTATAAAGTATATATATATATATATATATATATATATACATTTTTTTTTTTACAGTAGGTCCTTGTTGGTTATCTGTTTTAAATATAGCAGTGTGTACATGTCAATCCCAAATTCCCAATCTGACTGCCGCTACCCTCCCCCATAACCATAAATTCATTCTCTAAGTCTGTGAATCTGTTTCTGTTTTGTAAATAAGTTCCAAAAAGAAAAGATACAAATGAACTTATTTACATTTCATCTTGATAAGGGCTTTGCAGGCAGACATCATAATTGTCATTTTACCGATGAAGAAACTGAGGTTCATAAAGGTTAACTCCCCCAAAGACGTGGCCAGTGATTGAGTGTAGCCTTAAATCAACCAAGATGTTCTGAGATCAATTCCCCACTATTGAGAGGTCCACATTTTACTCTCATACTCATGCAATCGAATGCCTTTATCTGTGCACCTTTCTGGTTAAAAGGAAGTACAAAGGAATGTGTTTTTTATTTCATCCTTATTGGTACAAACCTCTGAAAGAGGTGAGAGCTCTGCGCCTATCTTAGCATTCCAGCGATGAGCCTGGTGGGGACTGCCCTCCAATGATGGGGGATTTCGTCATCCTTCAGGATAACTTCTCTGCTTACGTGGGACTAGAACTAGAGAGGGAGAAGGCAGCAGGTAAGGAGCTTATATTGGACTCACCCAAGGCGTACTTTGCAAGTTATTTTGTTTTTTTAAATCAGTCCCAGTCATAAGCTTGCTTTTTGGATCCATGCCTTATGCCTCTAGCCATTGAAAGCCAAGTATGTCAAGGGAAAAAAGGTCCTTCAGTTAGTTGAAATTTTATTCTGTTTCTACTTTGGTGGTTTGAAACTAATTACAGACTCTGGGTTGTGCTTACATGTCCAAAATGAAATGAGAGTTTGAGCCAATTGCTCTAATAACGAGGAGAGGAAAATCCACTTTTCTTTCCATTATCTAAAGATTTCAGGCATATGTGAGTTTTTTTTTTTTTTTAAATCAAATTATGTGAAAAGTTGGCCTCAAGCCTTCATTTCACTTTGCCTTTCTAGAAACTAGCCTGAAATTTTGTTTTGGAAAGGAGATGACATGCCTTAGACTGCTTCGGCGGGACGAGAGGGTCTTGTTGGAGCAATCGCAGGCTAAGAGATTTTGGTATTGTTATGATAAAATGTTTGTGTATGCTTGGGGGAGGGAGGTGTATTGCAAAGGACGACTCTTCATTTAAATATTTTTTGAAAGGCTGGAGTACCTAAAATAAATTTCAAGATGAACAGTTTCCATTCATCTCACTTATTGATTCATTTATTTGGTCCTCACTGTTGCCTAGAAGGCCCGCCCAGCCTGGCACCCACTCCTTTTCTGACTTCATCTCCAGCTCTTCACCCCTTGCCCAGGCCACTCCATCTACCCTGGCCCCTTCACTCTCTGTCCACGTACTAAACACACTCCCACCCCTGGGCTTTTAGACGTACAGTTCCCTCTCCATGGAATCCTCTTCCTTCGATATTTGCATGGTTCATCCTCTCATCCCCTTCAGATCTCTGCTCAAATATCATTTTATCAGAGAGATGCCATTCCTGCCACCCTATACAAACTGCCTTGTCTACTCCTGTCATTCTTTTTTTCTTTTCTTTTCACACACACACACTGTATTTTATTTTTACAAGAGAGAAATAGACTGACACCAAGCATTGTAAATGGATGACCACAACAAAAGCAACAATGATTGCAATTACCAAACACGAAACACACTCATACTATGTCATAATATTGACATTCAGTCCAGTAATCCTCCACTGTAACAGCTCCTTTACTTTGCAGTGAAAATTGATTTGTATATTCTTTGCCTCTGAGTCCTTGTGGGATTTTTCTTTTTTAATTCAAACAGAAAGTCACAAAAATTATACTCATCCTCATCAGTTCACTCAGTCCCATGTAATTAAATTTTTTTTTCATCTTGATCTTTTGTTAGCACTTTTATGAGTTCATCAGTTTTTCATTAGAGTTCTGAAAATGCTTATTCATTCAGTTCATCCCGTCATTCTTTATCCCTTATCCTACTTGATTTTGTTTCCTTAGTACTTATCGCCATCTGACATAATGTATGTGTATGTGTATATGTGTACATGTTCATATATGATTTTAATAAAATATTTGTAGAACAGTTTTGTATTTATATAAAATTATGTAATTATATCTCTGTGAAGATATACAGAGAGTTTTCATAAACCCCATGCCCAGTTTCCCTTATTATCAACATCTTACATTAGTATGGTACATTTGTTGCAATTAATGATATGCAATTAATGATACCAATATTGATATGTTATTATTAGCTAAAGTCCGTAATTTATTCAGATTTCCTTAATTTTTTTCTTTTTTTTTGTCCTTTATCTGTTCCAGGATCCCATCCAGGATATTAGATTACACTTAGTCATCATGTTTCCTCAGGCTCCTCTGGTTTTTGATGACCTTGACAGTTTGGAGGAGTACTGGTCAGATGTTTTGTAGAATGTTCCTCAACTGGCATTTGTCTGGTGTTTTTCTTATGATTAGACTGTGGTTGTAAGTTTGGGAGAGGAAGACCACAGAGATAAAGTACCATTCTCATCACATCACATCAAGGGTACATACTATCAACATGATTTATCAGTGTTGATGTTGACCTTGATCACCTGGCTGAGGTAGTGTTTGCCAGGTTCCTCCACTGTAAAACTACTCTGTTTTTCCACTTTCCATACTGTTCTAAGTATGGAAGTTACTAAGTGGAGCCCACGTTTACAGAATGGAAGTTATGCTCTACTTCCTTAGGGGCGGAATATTTATACAAACTTGAAATTCTTCTACATGGGACATTCATCTCCTCTTTCTTTCTTTCTTTAAAGTCATTTCTTTATGATAGCATGGGCTTATAGATATCTGTGGTATATATGGGGTTATAATCCAATACTACTTATTTTGTTGCTCAATTCTTCCAGTTTTGGCCATTGCAAGCTCCTCAATTGCCTTCTTTATCTCTCTGATATAACGTCATAATTCTGTATGTATGTTGTTTTTAATTGCTTCTTTAAATTTGGGCACTATAGGATGTTCCAGGCTCATCTTTTGTATTTCTTGCCCCAGCCCTAGAATCAGCCACTTCTCCAAGGAGCCCTGATTCTTTTTATTGGAGAATGGTATTAGGAACCAAGATCTGGGCACTAAGTGTGCTTCATTGCTACTGAGCTGTTGTTGCTTCTAGGGAGGCCAGCTGACAGTGCAAGGAAATATATGTGTGTGTACACCCATCTCTATACATATTATTATATGTAATCATCTCTGCCTACTTTAAGCTACACATTAGTTTATACTGATGTCTCCAATTATAATCTGTTACTACATGAATCGTTCTAGCCTTCCTTTTTGCTTATCTGTAAACTCCCACTCAAATAGTGAGAAACCTGGCTCCCATCATTCACCATCAATTTTTTAATTGTTCAATTCCAGTATTCTTATATAGAAATATCAGAATTGTTAACCCACACCCCTATGTGATATAGCTTTATCAACTAGAGTACAGTGCTTATGTACAGTTTCTTTTGCCTTTAGTGTTACAAACTCTACTCTTTTCCAAAATTACTTAGGTCAGCACCTTTATCTCCCACGACCTTCGGTGAGATTGTTTCATACATTTGTAATACAGTTAGATTGCTTGACACATACTACATTCCATCACAGGATTCCCCTCACCTCTGAAATTATTTTTTTGAATTTGCATACATTAAGGTTCAGTCTTTGTGCTGTAACATTCAGTGGTTTTGACAAATGCATAATGTTGTATATACACAATTACAGTATCACATAGAATAATTTCAGCACCCCCCAAAGAAATCCCCTGTGCTTCACCTATTTAATCATCCCTTCCTTCTCCCTGAGCCCTTGGCAACTACTGATCTTTTTATTACCCTAGTAGTTTTGCCTTTTCCAGAATGTCACGTAATTGGGATCATGCATATGTATCCTTTTCAGACTGGTTTCTCTCACTTAGTAATATGCATTTAAGATTCATCCACATCTTATTGTGGCTTGGTAGTTCATTTCTTTTTATTGTGTAATAATATTCAGTTGTCTAGATGTACCAGTTTGTTTATCCATTCACCCACTGAGGGACATCTGGTTGCCACTGGTTTTTGGTGACTATGAATAAACATTTGCATACAGGTTTTTGTGTGGACTTAAGTTTTCAAATCAGTTGCATAAATACCTAGGAACACAATTGCTGGGTTGTATGTTAAGACCATGTTTAGATGTGTTATAAACTACCAAACTGTCTTCCAAAGTAGCTGTATTATTTTGCATTTCCACCAGCAAAGAATGAGAGTTCTTCTTACTCCACATCTACGTCAGTGTTGACATTGTCAGTTTTGCAGATTTTGTCTATTCTAATAGTTATGTAGTGGTATATCATTACTGTTTTAATTTGTAATTCCGTGACGGCAAATGATGTTGAGTATCTTTTCATATGATTATTTGCCATCAGTCTATCTTCTTTGGTGAAGTTCATATCTTTTGCTCATATTTTCACTGGGTTGCTTGGTTTATTATTGTTGAATTTTAAGTATTCTTTGTATATTTTGGATACAAGTTCTCAGATACATGTTTTACAAATATTTTCTCCAAGTCTGTGGTTTGTCTCTTCATTCTCTTAAAATTGTCTATCACAGAGCAGTTTTTAAATTTTAATGATCCAGCTTATCATTTTTTTCTTTCGTGGATTGTTCTTTTGATGTTGTATCTAAAAACTCATCATTAAACCTAAGGTCACCTTGATTTTCTCCTGTGTTATCTTCTAGAACTTTTACGGTTTTACGTTTTACATTTAGGTTTATGATCCATTTTGAGTTAAGTTTTATGAAAGGTGTAATGTCAGTATCTAGATTTTTTTTTTTTTTTTGCCTGTGTGTGTCCAGTTTTTTCAACACCATTTGTTGAAAACACTACCCTTTATCCTGTTAATTGACTTTGCTCCTTTGTCAAAGATCAATTTGATTGTGTTTGTGTGGGTCTACTTATGGGCTTACTCTTCTGTTCCATTGATCTATTTGTCTGTTCTTTCACCAATACCACATTATTGTGATTATTATAGCTTTATAGTAAGTCATGAAGTCAGGTTATGTCCATCCTCTAACCTTGTTCTCCTTTAGTATTATAGTGACTAATAAGTATTTTGCCTTTCCATATAAGTCTTAGAATCATTTTGTTTTGTTTACAAATAGCTTGCTGAGTGTTCAGTTGGGACTGTGTTGAATCTATTGATCAGGTTGGGGAAATTTGTCATCTTAACAATATTGAATGTTCCAATCCATGAATATAGAATATGTCTCCATTTACTTAAATATTCTTTTTCTTTCATTAGAGTTATGTACTTTTCCATGTATAGATTCTATACATTTTGTGTTAAACTTATACCCAAGGACTTTGGTTTTTTGCAGTATGCTATTGTAAATGATTTTAACTTCAAACTCCAATTTTTCATTGCTAGTAATTGGTGGGATGTAATTGACTTTATATATTAACCTTATATCTTGTGACTTTACTTTGTTCCCTTACTAGTTTAAAAGGTGTTTTGTTTATTTTTTTTATTCTTTGAGGTTTCCTACATAGTCATGTCATCTAAGAATAAAGATAGTTTTATTTCTTCCTTCTCAATCTGTATGCTTTTTTATCTCTTTTTCTTGTCTTACTGCACCAGCTAAGAGCAAAACAATCTTGAATAAGAGTGGTAAGAAAGGACATCCTTGCCTTGTTGCCAGTCTTTGGGGGGAAAGCATTCAGTTTTTTCTCATTAAATATGATATTAGCTGTAGAGTTTTTTGTATATGTTCTTTATCAAATTGAGGTTGTAGAGTTTTTTGTAGATGTTCGTTATCAAATTGAGGATGGTCCCATATATTCCAAGTTTGCTGAGAGTTTTTAATCATGAGTAGGTGTTGGAGTTTATCAAATGCTTTTTCTGCATCTATTAATATGATTATATGAATTTTTATTCTTTAACCTGTTGATGTGGTGAATTACACCGATTGATTTTTTTTGATGTTGAACCAGCCTTGCATACCGAGAATAAATACTATTTGGTTGTGGTGTGTATTTCTTTTTATACATTGTTCAATTTGTTCAATGAAAAATCAGTTTCATTGATTTTTTTTCTGTATTGTTTTCCTGTGTTCAATTTCACTGATTTCTGCTTTTTATTATTTAGATTTTTCTTCTTGCTTCTTTTTCTTCTTTTTTTCTTTGCTTAATTTAGGCTTAAATTGCTCCCCTGTCTTTGGGCTTCCACAAGAACTCCTCCTTAAATAGAGCCCGCATCTTGTAGCTCTTTCAGTTGTCATCCACTATTATTACACTGGAGCCCTGTTTGTATCATTTTAAGGTGTAGGGAAGGGAAGCAGCCTAGAATCTTTTGATTTAATCCTGGGCCTATGTCCTTGGGTTGTGACCTTCACAAATGTTTCTTACCTTTTTTCCTCCCTGGTAGGTGAGAAAGGGAGACTGGAAGGAGCTAGAGTTGGAGGGATGTCCTTCCCCTGGGTGGGATAAGGCTCTGGTTAAGCCTTTTTCCCTTAAAAGTAGGCCTTTGTTATAAAGAACTCTCTGGCGTATTTTCACAGTGTTTCTTCTTTTTCACTCCTGCTGGAGCCAGTAGGGGATCATTCTTGCCTCTTTACAGTGAGAATCTGGTAGTGTTCGTGGAGGTAAAACCCATGAAAGGGTGGGCCTCCCAGTAAGACTGAAGCCCCAGAAGTTTCTCAGTCTCATGCTAGTCTACGCTCAGCCCCCAGCACTTCATCAAAATTATAACTTAAACGTCCCTACCAGTTTGTGGCTCCAGTGGCTTCTGCTCTAGGTAAGAAGATCTCAACTGCAGCTCTCTAGAATTATCCTGTTTCTCCAGATCTCAGGGTGGTGGTTTGCTCTGTAACCTCAGTTCTCCAAACAATCCAAGACAGATCAGTGATTTTCAGTTTGTTAGCTCTTTTCTTGTTATAGGAATGGGGGGTAATGACTTCTAACTCCTTTACACAGTTGAGCTGTAACTGGAGGTCTCTCTCTATATTTCCTTAGTGTATTTCCTGATACTCTTACAAGGGTATAAACTTATGAAAGCAGGGGCTATGTCTGTTTTATTCACTGGTGTATCTTCAGTAGCTAAAATAGTACCTGACTCAGAGTTGGTGCTTAATAAACATTTGTTAAATGCATTGATTAATCAGTTGATATTCACTGAGCACATCAATATACTAGGCACTGTGCTTGGTATGGAGATACAACAATGAAAAAGAAAGATCCCATGTGTCTACAGTCGTTACAGTGACAGTAGGGGGTATGGTGGGCGTACACTTTAAATGGAAATGACAATAAACTACGGATTAGAGGATAGGGAGGTACTGAAGCATAGAAGACACCTACCTAAACTAGCCTAAGCAAAAGGAAGGTAAAACATTGCCAGAGGAGGAAACCACCAATGTGAATTGACTTGTAAAGAATGAGTAGCTTCTAGCCCATATGATGGAGGGTGATCCTGGCAGAGGGACAGCATAGATACGATGAAGTCCATGCCGGACAATGTGCAAAGTGATTTTCTCCCCCACCTCATGTAATGTTTAGTGCTCCACACAAGGCAGGCACCATTAACTCATTTCACAGATCAGAGAGTTTAAGTGATTCGACAGAATGTCACCAATGCTGAGTAATGGAGCAAGTCCCTTTGAGTCCAGAGTCCACTTTCTTCCTGCTACAAAGATGATTAAAGCATGAGTTCAGAGCCTGGTGGAGGAGCCAAACACATAAACAGATCTTTCTGGGTACCAGTGCTCCCTTTGAATTTGCTTCATTGTTGTTTTCCTTTAAGACTGCAGAAGTAGTCTAGAAGCAGTGAGTTGCAAATCAGGGCTGCTTTGCAAATGCCCACAAACCACTGGGGGGAGTTTTGTCAAAGAAGGCGGGAAAGAAAAATAAATGTGGGTTTCTACTCTTTAAACCTCAGCCCAGTGAGGCGGACTTCCTGGAATACTTCAGGCCGCTTCAAAGGCCTATTGTGGGAAGTCTCCAGATGTGCGTGAAAAACCTCACTGGGGAGCTTCCCAGTGAAGAGGCCTTTTAAGCTTGAACTGAGATGAAGGAAGTTGACGTGATGAGTCCTACCAGGTGGCCCGTTTTCTGAAGGCGCCCAGATTCCACCATAACCTTGAGAAGGCGGGGGGATTAGCCAATTCAGATGCCTTTGCCAAACAGTGCATCTTTTTTGATTGCGGAGAGCAGGGATTTTTTTTTTGCTGGAATCAGGGGTGGGGGGCATTCACCAAATGATTTATCGACCTTTAAATTGTTAGTGACAGCCTGGTCATTCCTCCGGCATATCTTGGGAGGGCTGGGAGGGATTTCAGGATTGGAAAACGTCGAGGCCCTGAGTGATTTGTGCCAGTTCTTACAAATGATGCCTCTTGCCGTTCTGAGAGCCAGCATCCTCTGGATTCTTGCTCGGAGGCTCTGCCCTGAATCTGTGCTTAAGCTGTCTACCCAGTGCACTGTCTGACCTCGGTTCGAGACTCCATCTTCTTCTTGCTAGACACGGTGGAGTCAGAGAGACCCAGGTTTAAATCCTGGCTCTCCGGTTCGCTTTGTCATCTTGGACAGAGTAACTTCAGATTTACCAGGTCTCAGTTTCCTCAGCTGTAAAATGAGGGAAACCTAGTCCCTGCATCATCCTCTGGCTGTGAGGAGACGAAAGGCTGAGCTGATGCACTCACGGCACCCGGCACAGAGCCTGGCGCAGAGTAAGGACCCAGTCTGTTTTTATTCCCTTCCTCTTCCCTCCAGTCGTAAGGGAAGATGGGGGCTGTCCCATTTGGCCTTTGACTGTTCCTTCTGTAGCTCTTTAAATCCTATCCCTGCCTGGTCCGTATGCGCTTAGCTAAATATTTTGAGCTCACAGTGTATTTAGGGGGAAGTTCTTTTGGCTACAGCTAAAATTAGGCCTCTCTTTTGCTCCTCTGTTTACCACCCCCCCCCTTCCTATTTTAACTAATTAGAGGCATTGACGCTAAGAAACACTTGAGGAAAGTTGGGAGAACAGCTGGGAGTTGTTCTAGATAAGGGCAGCTGCTCCCTCTCAGCATGCAGGCGCGGAAGAGGATGCTTCTGACCAGGAAGCAGGAAGGTGCCTTGGAGGAGATGGAGGAATGCCAAAGCCTGCCCGAGGCTCTCGGCAGACAGCAGGGTGTGTGTGGGGGGAGGGAGGGAGTCTTATTACTGTGTCCTCTACCTTCTGCTCAGAGAAGGGGGGAGGGGGGTTCAGAAAGAGCAGCAGAGACAGAGCAAAAGAGGGGAGGAAAGAACTGAAGGGAAGGAAGGCTTTAAGAAGTTCAGCTAGGTGGCTAGTTATTTAGTTGGTTATTTCATGCAAAGGGCTGTCCTCCCACCTGGATTACTACTGGATTCTCCCAACTGGTCTCATGCTCCAGGTTGCTCTCCCACTGGAACCAGAGAGGGTGCGGGAAAGTGCAAATCTCTTCCCCTAAAACTCTGCAATGGGTTTCCACTATGGAATTAAGGAAAAATTTCAGAACCCATCACATGGCCCCTGAGTGCCTGGGATGCCCTCCCCCTCCACCCCTGCCACTGCTACATCTCAGCCCTCTGCCTTTCCCTCATCTCCCTTCTCCAGGTCTTCCTTTCCTGCAGACAGATTATCTGAGTTTTATCCAGGTGTCTCCACCTTCTAGCTATATGACCTTGGCTGGGCAAGTTACTTCACTACTTTGTGCCTCATTTTCCATATCTGAAAAATGGGGACAGTAACGGTAATTGCCTCAGAAAGTTGATGTAAGGGGTTAAATGAATAAATAGTTATTCAATATTTAGAATAATGACCAGCATGTAACTGCTCAATATTGCTATATCTATTGCTGTTGTCATTGCTATCCTTGTTATTATTTCTTTTCTTCCTGTGGCTGTAATTCTGCCCCTCCCCCCAACACACAAACATTTTCTTGACCCAGGTTCTCCTGTTCCTTCAGCCATAGGCTTAAATGTCACTTCCTGAGAGAAGTACTCCCCGACCCCCCCCAATCTAAGCTAGTGTTACTCACGTAATATCCTGTAGCCCCTTCTGCTTCCATTCCACAGTACTTAGTGTAATGCATTGGTATAGATATTTTTGAGAGTATTTGTTTACTGTCTGTCTCCCCTGTAAGACTCTTAAGTTTCCCAAGGGTGAGGACTATGCTGATTTTGTTCACCAGTGACTGCCAAAGCCTAAAACAGTGATTGGCAGATAGTAAGTGTTCAATAAATGTATATGAAGGGAGGGAGGAAGGAAAGGAGGAGAGAGGGAGGGAGGAAGGGGGACAGGGGAAAAGAAAAGGAAGATTATTGGGAAAAAAGAAAAAATACTTCCAAAGCTCACTCTCCTTGGGATCTAGTTCTCTCCCACTCCTTAGGATATCCAGGGCTGCAGAATACTTCTTGCCACTAGCTCCCTCTATGCTCACTTCTCTTTCCTGTGTCCCACCCCTTTGGGACCTGCTCTAGGCATCTCTATCATGTTGATATGACAAAGATACCTTCCAGTATATTGACTATTCCACTAATCCCTTCTCTGTTAAACACAATGAATGGGCAAACATTTGTCTTCTGGAGATACTGTCTTAATTAAACTCTTATAGGATGAAAACTCCAGGTAGTGAGCCATAAACATGAGCAAGCTTTTTGTGTCACCTGTTCACTGGGGACCTTACTTTTGAAGGCTCTTCCTCCAATAGCACAGAAATTTTCAAAGCTATCATGGCAGAATTTGGGGGTCAGGAGACTTTTCATCTGACCTCATCTTTGCCTGACTCTATGTTAAATTCTGAGCCCTTCCGTTGGTTCCTGCCCATAGCCAGCTGTGATACTCGAGCACCTACGCCCCTGGTGTGTCCCCTCCTGGTGCAGTTCATGCAGCCTCCCTCCTGGATGTCCAACATGGGGACTGACCTTGCCGTGACCCATCTGTCAGAGGAGACCTGGCAACTCTTGTCTCATGGGTAGACCACCCAGAAAGTTTGCCTGGAACATCATTTTATTTTTAGGGGAAAAATACAAAAATATATTTTAAAAGATAAAAAAGGAGGACATGATACAGCATGATATCGAGGATGTTTTACAAAGGATTACAGTCTTATTTAACAAATGGGCTTGAAGTGACCTGCTGTGGGGATGCTGACTCCATAGTGCTTTAGCAAAATATGTCTTAATTTTTTTTTTACATGATCTTTCTTTCTTTCTTTCTTTTTCTTTCTTTCTTTCTTCCTTCCTTCTTCCTTCCTTCCTTTCTTTCTTTTTCTTTCTTTCTTTCTTCCTTCCCTCCCTCCCTCCTTCCTTCCTTCCTTTCTTTTTCTTTCTTTCTTTCTTTCTTTCTTTTTCTTTCTTTCTTCCTTCCCTCCCTCCCTCCTTCCTTCCTTCCTTTCTTTTTCTTTCTTTCTTTCTTTCTTTCTTTCTTTCTTTCTTTCTTTCTTTCTTTCTTTCTTTCTTTCTTTCTTTCTTTCTTTCTTTCCTTCCTTCCTTCTCTCTCTCTCTCTTTCTTTCTCTCTCTCTCTCTCTTCCTCCCTCCCTCCCTCCCTCCCTCCCTCCATCCCTCTCTCTCTCTCTGGGTCTTACTTGCGGCACACGAGATCTTCAGTTGCAGCATGCGGACTTCTTACTTCTGGCATGTGAACTCTTAGTTACAGCATGCATGCAGGATCTAATTCCCTGACCAGGAATCAAACCCGGGCCCCCTATGTTGGGAGCGCAGAGTCTTACCCACTGGACCACCAGGGAAGTCCCTGTCTTAGTTTTAATGAACTTATAAACCAACATGCTTCCATTTTGAAGTAAAAACAACATCCCATGTCATAGAGATGTTTACAGAGTTATTTATCTAGCAAGTGAGAAACATGCCAGAAACAAATTTCTCTAAGGAACATACTGGGATTTTTTTTTTTAATATCTAGATCCTCATCAAGGATTGTGAAGTCCTAAAGATAATCCAAAATCTGTGCCTCAGTATAAATAGTTTCTGGCCTTAGAGAGATCCAGTAACTATTAGTTCTCAAATATCAGTCTCAAAAGGGGTGTCTTCTCTTCCTGGGAAGGGTGATTCCATAAGGAGGAATGTTGGGGTTCCTTGCAGCTCAAAGTTATACTAAGACCCACACTCATCACACCTGGCAGAGAACTTCCTGGGCTGCCATGGAGGCAAGAGGGTCCCAGCCCAGCATCACAGCTTCCGCCGGCATCACTCACACTGCCTTCCTCTCTGAAGAGCTGGGTCCTTCTTCCCTTCAGGAAAACTTCCTGTAGGACGTGGCATTTTAGATTGGCCATTTCTTCACCCATCCATTCACTCAGCAGATATTTATTGGGTGAGCATCACCAACAAGCTAAGCCCTGCGCTTCAGCATGACCTATAGGCACAGTCCCTACCCTCCAGGAGTTGTTGGTCTGATGACAGAGTCAGAGACTAAAGAAATCATTGCACATATAACCAATATACTCGTTACGAGAGCTTAAAGGAGAGGTACAGGGTGTGATAGGAGTGTTTAAATGGGATTTGAGATCCATAA
This sequence comes from Eschrichtius robustus, assembly GCF_028021215.1. Classification (NCBI taxonomy): domain Eukaryota; kingdom Metazoa; phylum Chordata; class Mammalia; order Artiodactyla; family Eschrichtiidae; genus Eschrichtius; species Eschrichtius robustus. Next base: position 51,008,837 of record NC_090826.1, read on the forward strand.
ATGTGACTAGTGATTCCTGCCTTCTAAGACGATTAGCTTATGAGGGGGGGAAAGTTTGCCCTGGAGGGGAGATTTGACCGCAGACATATTGCCAGTGCATGTGATAGTAAAACCAGACGGACCTTTTAACCAGTCTACTTATTATATTTTAGTTCTCTAAAGACAGTGCACCCTCCCACCCACATTGTCCACACCCGAGGTGAATGGCTTACGCCACCCTGCCCTTTGATATACCACTGAGTTAAACAAATGGATTCTAGCTCCGGGGCTTGAATTCTGGATCTACCGTTTACTAGCTGGGTAATTTTTTTTTTTTAATTTATTTATTTATGGCTGTGTTGGGTCTTCGTTTCTGTGCGAGGGCTTTCCCTAGTTGTGGCAAGCGGGGGCCACTCTTCATCGCGGTGCGCGGACCTCTCACTATCGCGGCCTCTCTTGTTGCGGAGCACAGGCTCCAGATGCGCAGGCTCAGCAACTATGGCTCACGGGCCCAGTTGCTCCGCGGCAATGTGGGATCCTCCCAGACCAGGGCTCGAACCCGTGTCCCCTGCATTGGCAGGCAGGCTCTCAACCACTGCGCCACCAGGGAAGCCCTAGCTGGGTGATTTTGAGCAAGTTACTTAACCTCTGTTTACCTCTCTTTTCTCCCCTGTAAAATAGGGATAATAATGATAACACCGATCTTACAGGGTTGCTGCAAATATTGATGAGATAAGGCATGTACACTCTTAACATGGTGCCAAACACATATGACACCAAAAAATGTTAGCCATCGTTCCTAAGGAGTGCTTAAGGAGTGGTGATGATTCTTATTTCCATCTCTTCCACAAGAGCAGAAGTAAGATCTGGTCCCTAAGCAGAAATCTGGTGGGGATGTGTGAGAGAGTGGGGGGCGGAGGAAATGTCCTTCCAGTTTTCCAATTTAAAACCGGCCTCCCCATAGCCGTTCCAGCCTTGAAAAGCTGCTGGGCTCCCCTTGAGCTCCCTGTGCAGGTCCTGCTCACACTCACTCCTGGGTGGAGGCTCCCACCCCTTGCACCCCCAGGTAAAGGCTTTGCAGTTCCAGGCAGCCATAGTTTATTGCTCCAAGATGTCTGTGCATAAGGACACTAGCATTTTCCATGGCCTCATGTCTTCTATCTTGACACGCATTTTTCCGTCCTCCCATCTCCTCCTCACCACCCTAAGGAAACCGAGAGATGCCTCTTTGGGAAGGTCTCAGCCATAGTCACTGTGCTGAGTGTCCAGAGGTTGCACTTAAACTCCCAGGTTGTCTAGAGCTTCTGCTGCTTTTGAAAAAAAAAAGGACCTTTACATCTCTGGAGTAGGTGCCAGATCTTGCAGCACTTACAAGGACAAATCCATTTCTTACTGAATAATGGAGCTTCAAACCCTCATGACTGGCTGATGGAAGCTTTGGCCAGGTCTGTGAGGAATCTTTGCAACATCATTTCTCTTGATGTTCTTTTCTTACGGCTGCTGTCCTCTGAGCAGGAGGCGGGGCTGAGGCTGTGCGGCTCCGTTACCCCCCAACCTTGAGTGAGCCCTTTCAGACCTGAAGAAGCAGGCTCTGTGCAGGCAGCCCTCAGTCCCAGCCCTCACTCCGCCTCCACCTAAATGGGCAGATGCCTCAGCCCAGAAATCTAAGAGCTCTTGAGTTACTTCTGACAACTCTTGCTCCATGACACCCCCATCCGACCCATCAGCGAAGCCTCCTGAGCACCTCTTGTATCTGTGTGCATCCCTCTTGTCCAGCAGCACGGCCCTAATTTCCCCCAGGACCCCTGCACCTGGCCCCTGCCAGGCTGAATACAGGCTGAATACACTTCTGGCTTCCCTGCGGCCCCGGGAAGGAGTCTGCAAGCAAGGGCCGTGTGGGGACTGCCTGCCTCTCGGATCTGTCTCGTTCACCCTTGCCTTCGCTCCGTCTGCTCCAGACACGCTGGCCTTCTCATGCCTCAAATGTGTTATTTTTCCTGCATCCATGTGGTGCTCTCATGTTTCCCCCATCCTTCACCCAGCTAAAGCCAGCATATCTTTGAATGTCAGCCAAGCCATAACATACAGGATGCATACACACATACATACCATATCGTTCATACCTGCATACCATACATAGCAAGAGGCAGTGGACCGGTCCCTGGGGGAGGAGGGAGCCCTCATCTCTTAGATTCGGCCAGCTCTCCGACAGAGCGAGGGAGGATCTGAGGAGGCAGCTGTCTGAGGTAAAGGCTTTGCAGTTCCAGGCAGCCATAGTTTCCCTTGCCACGCTGCTCCTCCTCATGCTTCTGAGCAAGGCGTCCAAAGGGAGGCTGTGGACAAGATCATTTCTTCTTCTCTACTTGCCTGTAACCTGACAGATCACATCTTGGTTATCTGGCAGAGATTAATTTGACTTTTGCAAACAAACTAGCAAAGCGTTTCTGCCCAAACTCTCAAACACAGTCTCACCTATCCGTCTGGCTGCATCCAAAGCATTCGTTCCAAGAATTTTTTGTCCTTTTGGGCTTCACTCTCCCAACCACAGAGACTAGACAGCAAGGGGGAGGGGGAGAGGGATGGGGAGGGAACGGGGGAGGGAGAGAACGTCAGAGTGACTTGAGGACATTCACAAAAAGTATTCCACTCGCCCTCCTCCACTCCCCGCACACATTTCTGGCCCCGCTGGGACTCTCTTCCACTCACCAGCCCTCCCATTTTTCCCCCACCCAGAGCTCTTCAGCTCATAAGAAAAATCTGCAGCCTGGGAGTCAGGAGTCCCACATTCTAGTCCTGGCTTTGACACCAGCTGGTTTTGTGATCTTCTCTGAGTATCGTCAGTTTCCTCCTCTGAAGCATATTCAGCAGCTGGATTTCACCCCTGAATCCACTGGGTGCAGAGGTAACCAACATTTGTGAACACTTGCTTTATGCAAAACACCAGGCTAGGAATTAATGATTCCTTATCTACTCGCAATCCCTATGAGGCAGATATATTATCCCCATTTCACAGAGAAGGAAGATAAGACTTAGGAAAATTAAGAAACCTGCCCAGGTCCACAGGTTGGTAGAAAGGAGGCAGGTTTCAAACCCTGATCCGCTCTTTCCATCACACTAATCTGAGTCCTAAGTATACTGCAGGAAAAGAAATCTTGGTGACTTTTTACAAAACAAGAAATAGAATTCACCCTCTTTCATTCATGCATTATGCAGAAGATGGGATGCCTTTGTTGCATTTTCCCCCCATACATACCTCTGCCTGGGAGCTAAGAAGAGGAAACGCACACATCAGGACTTCACGTACTCATCTGTAAGAGCCACAGACCCAGTACCAGAGGAAGATGAAGAAACAGGAGCGGGAATGCTGGGTGCTGTGAGGCTCTTAGTTGTCAAAGCAAACCCAACCCAAGCCTTTGGCTACATGATGAGCAAACTGAGGGCCAGAATGGTCATAGAACTTGTTTGAATTCACCCCACTGGAGAGCAGAGCCTAGCCCCCAGGTCTCCTGACTCTTCCCACAGAATCTCCCACATCAAATAGTCCTCCTCCATTCAAAAAGAAGAACCTTCAAGAACATTGATTTTGTACCCGTCTAAAAGCCATGCCGAGCTATGCTAAAGGTATCCGGCGTTGCAAACGTATTCTCACAGAAACGCCCAGCTGGACACACAAAGAAGCAGGTCTCCAAGGAACAGGGTAAGGATTGTCTGAAGGGATCTGTGCTGGTGAGATTACAAAAATCATAATATATGAATAAATGAACATATGGAAGAAATCAAGCAAAGCCCTCTCCTTCTTCCCATATGTAAACTCAGCCTTTGCCTCAAGTCATTAAGCAAACACAGATGCAGCCAAACCAGGCACCAGATGGCAAACGAGAGCTGGAAGAAAAGGCAAAGAAAGCTTTCGGTGTTTATTCAAAGATGGGAAAAAAGCCATGATCCAAAATGCTGTGGTTTCCACAGAATGGTCACCTGGGGTCACCAAGACCCAAACCAAGGCCCAAAAGTAACCAAAACAAAACAACACAAAACTAGAGTAATCATGATTGGGAAGTTGTAGGAAAACCACCACTGTCTTCTGTCAATGGAATACAGTGTCAGAAGAAAGTGATAATTCAGGGAAATGAAAGAAAAGGTTAAATAAAGTAGAAGGACCAGAGAGGGACAGGAAAGTGGGAAGAATGGGCTTTTGCTGAGTACTTGCATGTGCCAGGAGCTTTGCACCCTTGGTCTCATTTAATCTTTACAACTACCCATTTAGGTATTGGCCAAGCTTTATAAAGAAGGAGATTTCATAAACGGGCCAGGAGATTAGGTTCCAGGGTCACATCACGGGAATTCCAACCTAGCTATTTCCAGTGCTGTATGTGTACTGTTCCCGGCTTTGCAATCAGAGAACTCTGATTTCTAATCTTATATCCTGCTGTCAGATCATGTAATATTTAACACAGAAAATATGGTCCTTGAAAGACTCCATTTACCCTGTAATCACTGAGCATTTGCCACATGCCATGCCCCTGGGAATATGCTTGGGTTATAGTTGTGTACCAGACACGCAGGGGGAGTCATATGGCGCTCTCTCGCCCCTTCTGCCCATCCCACTAGGTGTAAGGAAGAAAGTGACCTCGTCAGCTACTGCCTAGAGGGGAGACCAGAGGAGATTGCAGACTGGGGAAGAGAGCATGCCTGAGAACTTGACTTTACTTCTATTTCACAAAAGACACCCTTGCACATTCCTCACCCCACTCTTAGCTTGTACATTGGGGATGAGCATCTGTAATGACAATCCAGAGGGTATCCTAGCTTTTCAGTGGGCATGAGTTTATGTATCCGGGATAGGAAAATTCCAAAAATGCTTCAGTTTCAATGAAAAGTTTAAAGGAACATGAAAATGTACCCCCTCTCCCCAGATCATTCAGAGCACTCCGTAGCTTGCAGGTAGACCGGCAAGGCAGAAGCTGCTTGCAAGCTAGGCAGACCAATCTCCCAACTCCTCCGCTAACTAACCTTGCTTCCTCGGCAAGCTGCACAACTGCTTTCGTTCCAGTTGCCTTGTCTCTAAAACAGAGTTAATGTGTACTTTGAAAGGCTGTTGTCAGACTTTTTTACTTTCCTCTTACTCCTCTCTTCCCACCTGGCCAGTCTCTTTACAGCCATTTAATTTTTTCATTTTTTCCCATTTTCTTCTTTTACCAAATCCCAATCCAGATGAATCCAGATTTCTACCTTATGCGTGCCTAAAGGCCCCTGAACACTATAAGGAAATACTATACAACAATAAGGCAGGCTTCTAACATTATGTGTTAATGATCCCCAGATAGTCTCCCTCACCCTCTAGGTTCTAGGTGGGTTTGGCCTCTGGGCACCAGAAGGAGCCTGGAGGATAACGAAGCTGTTTGTTTCCCCAGCTCCGTCCTTGCTGAATTGCCACAGTTTAGCTGATTCATGTACCATGTATCTATACCATAGACCACGATTCTGGCACATGGTCCTCTCCCTCTTCCCATCTTCTCTCGGGTGGTAGGAATCACTCCCTCCCCTTGCTCCTTCAGGCCAGGAGGCGGTAATGGTTCCCCGCTGTTGCTAGTCTTCTCCTAAAACTTCTTTTCAACAAACCCTTTATTAAGCTTTACATCAGCTACCCAGTGTGAGTGTCCATCTGTTTTCTCACAGGAACTAGACTAATATGTCAGATTAATTTCTCATTTTCTGCAGTGATCATATCAAACCTCTCCAATTCCCAGCCCCATCTTTCCTCTCACATTCAGACATATGACCTCCTGTTTATTCTCAACCACCAACTACCTCAAAAAGAAAATAAAAGCCATTAGAAAGACATCTGCCGTCAAACCTACATTTCTCATATCCAGTGGAATGCTGGAGCTGTCTCACACTTGCTCCCAAGAGCCAACTGTGGGCATCTCTGCCCAGCTCCACGTTCAGTGACATCACATTAGCAGATTGAAATGAGCCATAGTGGAAGTCTTTACACCACAGAAATTGGCAAACACTACAAATCAGGGCCTTTTTTGTTTTGATAGAGCCAGTTGTTGAGCATTTATCAGCACACCACTGCTTACACCCAGATGCTGCCTTTCTCTCCTTTACATTTGTTACAATGGAGAGATAGATGCCCAACCTGTTATCAGAGGCCCCTCCATCTCCCACTGCCTCTGATAGTTCGTTCGATCCCTTTCCCTGCATATTTAGCCTCTCCTTCCATACTGACTCCTTCTCTCATCAGCATTTCAGCCTGCTCTAGACTTGTGCTGTCCCATTCAGTCGCCACTCATCAGATGTAGTTACTGAGCGCTTGAAATGTGGCCGGTCCAAATTGAAATGTGTAAAAGACACACCAGATTTCAGAGATTTAGCATGACTACAAGAACGTAGACTCTCTTATTAATAATATAATAGGTTAAATGAAAGATATTAAAATTAAATTCACCTATTTCTTTTCACTTTTTTAAATGGCCTCTAGGAAATTTAAAATTACTTATGTAACTCACATTATTTCTGTTGGGCAGCGCTACCATAAACTCTCATCTTAAAATAAAATCCCCTCTTCTACCTCTCAGCCCTTCCAGTTATTGCCTCTTACAGGCAAAAATGTTTTAAAAAGCGGCCAGTCTCACTGTCATGATTTTCTTAGCACCATCTCCCTCCTCCTTAGCCAAGGATGATCTAGCTTCCACTTCCACAAATCCGCTAAAGTAATGCTAGTCTAAGTCACTAGTGCTAACCTAGGCCATGCACAACACAAAGGGCTTTCCAGGCCTTACCCTGCTTTACCCTTAGCAGCATCCTGCAATATGGAACACTCCCTTCACTGAAACACTTTTTTTTAAAATTTATTTTATTGAAGTATGGTTGGTGTACAACGTTGTGTTAATTTCTAGTGTACAGCAAAGTGATTCAGTTATACATATATATATACATTCTTTTTCATATTCTTTTCCATTATGGTTTATTACAGGATATTGAATACAGTTCTCTGTGCTGTACAGTAGGACCTTGCTGTTGATCCATTCTCTATATAATAGTTTGCATTTGCAAACTTCCAATCCATCCCTCCCCTACCCCGCCTCCCCCTTGGCAACCACAACTGTTCTCTACGTCTGTGAGTCTGTTTCTGTTTCGTAGATAAGTTCATTTGGAAACACTTTTCCACTGACAACATACTTTCTTGATTTTCCTCCCACTGCTCTGAATGCTGCTTTCCACATTCCTTTGCCAGCTGTCCTTTCTCCTCTACCTAGCATTCTCCGTTGGTCTTCTACCGGGTTTTGTCCATCTCATCCACTGCTAAGGATTCATTTTCTACTTATATGGCAGCAGCTCTACAGCTGTTCACATGACATCTCCACCTAAAGGTCTCACGGGCATCTCAATTTAAACATGTTCAAATCTGAACTCAGCATCTCCACCTTTGCCTGCAAAACTGGCGTTAGCTTAGGACACGGCACTGTTGGTAAGGGCACCACATCTACTTAATCACTCCTGCCAGAACCTCAAGGACATTCTGAACCCAGCCTCTCTTTTCCCTCCACTTTGGTCTCTCCTGGTCTCTTTCTAAACTATACCTCGTGTCTCTTGAATTCTTCCACTTTGCTTTAATTCCACAGTCACCATGCTAGTCCAAGCCACCATCAGCTCTCACCCAGACTGCTCCAAGGGCCTCTTGAATGGCCTCCACCTTTACCACTCTCTAACCCGTTCTCTACACATCAGCCAAAGTGATCTTTCACAAACTTGAATAGGATGGCTTTGGCTTAAAACTCTCCAATGGCTTCCCCTTGACTTTGGCATAATGTTGGAAACCCTTAACATGATATTAAAATGCCACCCAAAATCTATTCCTGCCTTCATTTGTAGCTTTGTCTGTTATCACTCTTTCCCTCTGTTCTACCTACTCCAGCCATCTTGGACTTCTTTTTGTCCTTTGAATGTGCCACATTATCTTGACTTGGGGCCTTCAAATGTGCATTTCCTTTAGCATGACACCCTCTTCATCACCTTCTTTACCTGTCCAACTCCTCTTTAGCCTTCAGATAGTTCCCTAAGCCCCCGGACTAGTTTTGTCTCCCTCTGGCACTCTCCTATAGCACCTGTGTTTTTCTAATAGACTCTAAACTCCATAAGGTCAAGGATCGGAGCTGTCTGGTTCACTGACGTATCCATAGTGCCTAGCACAACACGTGGCACACGATAGGTACTCAATAACTAGTTGTTGAACAATAAAACATTATCTGATTCAAACTTCCCATTTTGGAGACGAGGAAACTAGAATCTAAAGAAAGGAACCAACTCATTCAAAATTGCAGAGCCTAGACTCAGATTGGTACAGGACCAGAGCCTCCTGATTTCCAGATGAGTTTTCTTTCCAGTACATCATGTGCCTTGTCAATAACTTAGTAACCAGAGGGAAGCAGACTGAATTCCCTATGTCTTGTGAAAGCCAGAGCAAGCTCATATTCATAAACACAGCTGACATAGTTGTTGTTTTCTTTGTTTGTTTTATGTAAAAGGCCTAGAAATCCAACCCAGAAATAGACTCCGTGTTTCTAAACCTACAACTTTTATTCCCTACAGCCCCTGTTCTGCTCATTTTTCATCTTCCTTCCCCCCATTAACCAGAGGCATCAGCTGGCATCCAATGTTGAATGGTTCCTTCATTCCATGCTCCTTATCACTCCCCTGCCCAGGCAGCATGTTACATGTAGCAGAAGATTAGGAAGTGCTGTCTTTAAATAGAAGCACTCGAGAAAACATTACAAGATCCTGTGTAATCCTGGGGTGCAGATGGGTATAATAATTATAAAAATAAAAATAACAAATTTTTAAGCTATTACTTGTGCCAGGCACTAAATTAGATGGTTTGCATGCCTTTTCTCTTATCTTTCTAACTCTATGAGTAATTATTTCTATTTTTCTATTTTACGGATGAGTAAACTGAGGCATAAAGAGGTTATTAAATTGCCTAAGCCATTCAGTTAGAAGAGCCAAGGTTCTGATCTAGGCAATCCAGAGCCCATGATCTTAACCATGTGACATCTGACAATAAAAAACAGGTTGACCTGACAGTTAGGAAATACTAAAAAGTACAACTGAGGGAGATCCCAAAGTTGCTTTATACAGATATCCTACCCCTGATTTATTCATTCATTCATTCAATCACTCATTAATTCATTGATCCATCTACTCATTCGTTCTTTCATTCTCTCAACACTATTTATTGAAAAGTCACATTATATCAATTGCTGGGAATACTGATAAAATTAATGACCTCTATCCTCTGAGCTCTCACCGTCTAGTGAAAGAGGCATATAAGTAAACAGACATTTATCCTACTGTGTGCTAAGTACTGAGATAGAGGGAAACCAGGGAGCTTTGGGAACACAAAAAAAGATTATAAACCAACTTAAAAGGACACTACGATGATTTATCCTGGACTTGCCTTCCATGCTTTCCCCCCACTCTGTCTGACCTCTGCTCCCTCCTTCCTTCCCAGTTTCCCTCCAGCCTTTCTCATGCTTTTGGTGCTTTGGTGCCATCTTTGGCCTCCCCAACTCCTGGTTTCAGACTCAACCTCTCTGCTTGTCTTTTTCCTCCTGACGTTGGTTAGAAATGCATTCTGGCTTAGCCAAAGGCACTTCTGCACCATAAACCAGTCTGAGGCCGGCCCCAAAGGCTAGACCAGTGCATGCATGCCCTACTTCTAATGTGGCTCTAGTCTAGGAGAGTTGGAGATCCAAAACAGGGAGCTTTAAGGAGTATGGAGGGCAGGATAGATGGATAGATACCCTGTGTCTTAGATAATTTGGTTATTTATCAGCCTAAACACAGAGAAATTGATTAGTGACTACCCAACATCCCTTGAAGCTCAGTCATTATGTCCTGCATGTCCCACACCACTTTTTCATTACCCTGGAATATATTGGTCTCTGTGCAGTAGTGGAATCTTTGGTTTTGCATCAGAGTAAAATAAAATAAACCCATCACACTTGGAACATAAGGAAATGTTAATACCATCACATTTTGATTCTTTGCTGCCAATTATGTTTCCCGATCTGCTGGCCAAAGAATCTTCCCAATACAGAATTAACGTTGAAGCAAGAAGTGTGAGTTTCCAAGGTGTTCGGACCCTGAGAGCTTTCAAGATGTTGCGTTTTCTCGAGTTGCAGTCTCCTGCTGGCCCACTCCATCCTAAACAAAGTTTCTCCCCTGCAGTCATAAATGAAGCATATCCTGGCTAAAGAATTTTGTGGATTAGAGGCACCAGTTGAATTTGGCAACTAAAAGAGAATTAGTGGTGATTCCTATTGATCGATGTGTTTCATTTAATAGATGAAGGACTCACCCCTATATATGGAAGAAATCAGAGTCAGAAGAGGTATATGGATTGAAAGACAAGGAAGGAATTGAGATTCTGGAAATAACCATGAGGTGGAGGGGGACATTTGATAGGAATGATGGGGCAAGCGAGAGAATTGGATTAATGGGCAATTGAAGTCAGAAAGTGGCAATTAGAATATTGGAAACACTTTGAAAACACAAGACTCAAACACTGGATGGGTCTTGTAAACAGATGCTGAAGTCTTACATGATGATGACAAACCTCCAGATGGATAGAGAGACTCAGATCTAAGCCTTAGCCTCATTTAACAGCAGCAAGAGGCTGATGATGACAGCACTGAGATGCAGGGGAGCTAAGTATGATTATATCTCTATCATTAGGTGGGATAAACTTCAGAGTAAGTTTTTTTGCTTGCAGATGGAGGAGTAATCATCTGTAAGGAGCCATGAGAATATTGACACCCACCACCTTCCCCAGCCCACCTACCCCACCAACCTGAAACATATACCCAAGTACTACATGGTAACTCTTACTTTTAATAAAGTTTCTGGGAAAATAAGCTTTGTTTCAGTTGATGGGTAAATAGTAGTAGTAGTAGTAACAACAACTATAGTTTTAGTCATTTATTCCATAACAATAGACCAATAAAATAGGTATTAAGATTCCCATTTTTAAAATTGAGACTCAGAGTGTTAAGTGGCAGAGCTAGGATTTGAATTATGGTCTCTATATCACCAAAGCCTTTGTCCCACAGTGAATGGTTAAGAATAGAATTCCAAAACTGTGTGTCTCCTCACCTTTCAACTGGGGATATGAAGTAGGTAAAGTGTTCAGTACAATACTGGGCCGTAGTAAGTACTCAATAAATGTTAGCTGCCATTATTATTGTTGTTGTTGAGTTATTGTTATTAGTATTATTTTTATAGCTCACTACATTACCTTATATTCTCAGCCAGAAATATTAGTAGGACCATTTCTTTTTCAGTCAATAACAGATTATTAGATGGGTGATAGCTTGCAGTCTTGAAGTGTATAATCTAATGCTTTTAGTAAGAAGCTTGATATTTTGGCTTTGAGAAAACCCATAAAAGCCAAGTCAAACTCATGTAAGTAAGATGAGTAGTCGTTCAACTATTCATTTTAGGACCCAACTCCTTAGCAGTCAGGCCAAGTATTAGGACCACACTTCAAAATATCACAGTGGTAGGTAGCCTTACCTATTGTGGAACCTCACCCCTCTGCCATGCTTGCATGACTGAGTTGGAATGAAGCTGTACCTTGCTGGGGAAACACGGTGGGTATATTCCCTCTTACAGTGAACCTAGTTTAAAAAAAAAAAAAAAAACTAATAAAATGTACCATTGAGAGTAACTGGCTCATTTGTCAACTGAGAGTTAATCAAAAAAAGACATGTACATGGAACCAACAGATTGCAGAGCTGGCAAAGACTTTAGAAATAATCTAATCCAACCCCTTTATTTTGCTGATAAGGAAAGTGAGTCCCAGGAAGGGGAAGGGTCTTACTCAAGGTCATACAGCTGGCAATAGTTTTGTTTGCTTCAAAAGTTAATATGAACAATCTTTCCATACATCACTGAATCCATCTTCCTGCCTTTGTAAGCACAATGTCATGACTATAATTGAAGTTGTCTTTGATGGTGGAGAAAGCAAGCTTTTAGGGTTTTACAGGGCCCTAAAGTCATCAGAGCAAGATAAATTGTCATGAACTGATGCTGAAGATCTGTCTATTGACTGTGAGCTCCTCAAGGATTAGGCCTGGTCTTATTCATGAGTTAAAGCAAGTTTCAAATCCTAGCTAAGCCATTTACTAGCTTAGGAAAGTCACTTAACTTCTCTGAGCCTCTGTTTCCTCATTATAAATTTAGATAATAAGACCTTCATTACAGAATGTTTGTTAGCATCAAATGAGGCAAGATATAGATACACAGTGCCTGACCAAAATAGACATTTAATAAGTGTACACTTTCAACTAACCTTTAGCTAATGTCCTGCTAAAAGCTACGGACACATCAATGAATAAGAAAGCCAAGGACCCTGATTTCACAGAGCTTAGGTTCATGAGGGAGGAGTAGAGGTGAGAGCCAAAGGAAGAAGTAGACAGTAACCAAGGATGCAGATAAATTAATATAATTTCAGGCCATGCTAGGTGCTATGAAGGGTTATGAAGACAAGAAAATAGGATCATGTGGTAGAGGGTGTTCAGCAGAAGTAGACTGTTTCAGCCAAGAGTGGCCCAAGTCAGTCTCTTTGAGATTATATTTGCAGAGGACCTAAGTCATATGAAAAAGCCAGACAGTCTAAGATCCAGAAGCGCACTCCTGAAAGAGGCAGGAAGGCCCCCAGCAGGGGCAAACTTGCCACGTTCAGTCAACAGCACCATAGCCATTGCGTTTGCAACACAGCCAGCACAGTGAGCAAGACCTGAGGTGAGGTTGGAGACATCCACCCAAGTTCGACCTTGCAGTTCTAGGACATCTTATGAAATTTCCTTCAAAAAGCATCCATTACAATTTTCAGGAGTGAGGAGAGCTATGATATAACAAAAAAATAAATATTTGACCTCTGTCCTTGACCTGGCACACAGCTTCTGAACCCCTGGGAATCTGGAGTGAAGAGTGTCTTTTGTATACTAATGAGATGACTGGGGACCCCTAGATAACCATCAACACAGGGGTTGGTCACCAGCAAGACCAAGGCATGATTAGAGGGTTGGAACTTTGAGCCTCACTTCCTGACCTCCAAGTAGGGGAGGGGGCTGGAGATTCAGCTAATCACCAATGGCTAATGATTTACTTAATTGTACCTACGTAAATGAAACCTCCATAAAAACCCCTAAACGACAAGGTTTGGAGAGCTTCACGTGGTGTGCCCCAGAGAAAGCATGGAAGCTCTGCCCACCTCCCACCCACCTCCATTATACTTTGCCCTATGCATCTCTTCCATTTGGCTGTTCCAGAGTTGTATCCTTTATAATAAACTGGGCATAGCAAGTGAACCGTTCTCCTGAGTTCTGTGAGCCTTTCTAGCAAACCTGAGGTGGAAGGGCTGGTCATGGGAACCCCCAATTTATAGCTGGTCAGTCAGAAGTACAGGAGGCCCAGTGACTTGTAACTGGCATCTGAAGTGGGGGCAGTCTTGTAGGACTGAGCCCTTCACCTCAAGTGACACTAACTCCGGGTAGTTAGTGTCAGAATTGAACTGAATTGTAGGACACCACTTGGTGTCTGCAGAGTTGGAGAATTGATTGGTGTGAGGAACACACATATTTGGTGTCAGAAGTATTGTGGGTAAAAATAGCTCAGAGAAACAAAATCTAATTTACTTCATTCGATGATCCATCCAACAATTTTTTTTTTTTTTTGTCTGTGCCGTGTGGCATGTGGGATCTCAGTTCCCCAACCAGGGATCGAACCCGTGCTCCCTGCATTGGGAGTGCAAAGTCTTAACCACTGGACCACCAGGGAAGTCCGTCCCATCCAACAAATACTTATAGATCACCTATTCTGGCCAGGCACAGTTCTTAGTGCAGGGAATGAATCAAATAAAAACCCCTGGCCGCATGGAGCTTGCATGCTAATGGAATAATAAATATGTAAAGTTTATGGAGCATTTACTATGTGCTGCACTATTCTAAGTGCTTTGCCTGAAATAACTCACGTGGTCCTCAAAACAGTCCTACTAGAGGCATACTGTTCTTATCCCCATTTTTAGATGAGGAAACAGGCATAAAGAAGTTAAGTCATTTGTCCATGATAATGCAGCAAGTGGTAAAGCCTGACTTCAAACTCTGGCAGTTCGTGATAGTCGGAGTGTCTTTCTGAAAACTCACTCTGACTGGTCGTGACTGTTGTTAGGGTACCAGTTAGGATGTGGGTCAGAGATTGGGGTACTTGAATTTTCAACAAAGCTATGAGTAGATACTATTATTTCCACTTTATAGATGGGAACACTGAGGCTGAGTTCACACATCTGGTAAGTAGCAGGGCCCAGATATGATCCCAAGCCTATTTATCTCTACAACCTGATACCTTTCCACTAGCATCTCCATTTCCTGCAAAATTGGAGAGCGCCACACCCCTACCCCTCCTTTATGATCAAGAGACTAATCCAAGGTGTATTTTAGAGTGCATATTGGAGAAACAGGCATTTGAAAATTTTTATTTCCATTTTGTAGGCATTCTATAATGGAAAATAAAATATAAATATACCAACACATACTTATAACATACACAGTGTTTTTTCTTTTACATTCTTTTAAATTGAGGTACAGTGTACATAAAGTGAAATTCACAGATCTTAAGTGTACAGTTTGATGAAGTTTGATAAATGTGTACACCCATGTAATCAACACCCTAATAAATAAGATATATGTATGTGTGTGGATGTGGATGCGTCGGTAGGTACGTAGATTGATACCACGTATTTAAAATTATAAATGAGGTGTGAGTCTTCATGTCATGATTAGTAATGAAGACCTACCCCACTCTTTCCTTTCTCTAACCCCTTCCTGCTTCTCAATTGACATTGTTGTCATGGAGGTTACACAGAAGACCAGGTGCAGGTCAAACGATGACTGTGTCAAAAGAAAAACAGAACAAAACAAAACAAATAGCAGAACAACTAGCCATTTCTTAATGCTTGTTGGAGGAAAATCACATTGCTATACTTTGTTTTTCTACGGAGGGATCATGTGCCTCAGCCCACACATTAACATGTCAACTTGTTGTTCCAGTAAAATGAGTCAGAGCTCCTCAAGAAGGCAGATTCATGTATTTCAGAACTATGTGTCAGCACCTCTGAAAAAAGGTACAGTGCACTGTATTGGTGTGTCTCACACATGCACACACACTCATTCTCACCCAAGGAGATGGCACAACTAGTAAGCAGCAGAAGTGTGATTTGAATGCAAGCCCGGGGAACGCAAGCATCAGGCTTTTTCGCATTGCAGAGAGGACAGGAATGTTGGGTCTGAGTGTAGGGTTAAGCAAAGGCCTGGAGTCTGAATTCTGGCTTTACTGCATATTCGCTTTCTGACCTTGGGCAAATTCCTCATACTCTGTTCACTTCTTTGTTGATAAAGTGGGGATAGATGATGATACCTGTGTCATAAAGTCGTTTTGAGAATTTAAAGGGTCATGTACATAAAGCAATTTGGACAGTGCAACAGCACAGAGTAAGCACCTGCGAAATGTTGGCTGAACCAGTAACCTAGCAACAGCCATGGAAGTTGGTTGCTGGGCCAATGGATGCCTTGTTTTTTGGATCATGTACTCCATCAGTTAAAATTTTGAGCTTACATGCTAAATGCATGCAAACTTATTTACAAAAAAGCATATACATACTCTACTGTGCTTGTAGATTATTTACACTATAAAACAGCTGAAATATCGCTGAAATAAAATGTTATTTTATAGTGAGGTCATCATAGTAACATTATGCAATATCTAAAGGTACACTGTTTATGACCAGGTGAGTTTTTAATGATTTTTTAAAAATGATTATTGATGATTTCTAAACGATTTTGAATATGTCTCTATATTTATATCTCAAACAGTAGTCTTTGCTTTTCTTCTTTTTAATTGACATATAGTTGATTTACTATATTATATTAGTTTCAAGTGTACAGCATAGTGATTCAGTATTTTTACAGATTATACTCCATTAAGAGTTATTACAAGATAATGGCTGTGCTTCCCTGTGCTGTAGAATACATGCTTGTTGCTTATCTATTTTATATATGGTAGTTTCTTTCTCTTAATCGCCTACCCCCATCTTGCCCACCCTCCCTTCCCTCTCCCCACTGGTACCCACTAGTTTGTTCTCTATGTCTGTGAGTCTGTCTCTGTTCTACATATACATTCATTTGTATTATTTTTTAGATTCCACATATAAGTGATATCATAGAGTATTTGTCTTTCTCTATCTGACTTATTTCACTAAGCATAATATTCTCTAGGTCCATCTACATTGCTGCAAATGGCACAATTGCATTCTTTTTTTATGGCTGAGTAATATTCCAGTGTGTGTATGTATGTGTGTGTGTGTATAAAGCATCTTCTTTATCCGTTCATCTGATGATGGACAACAAACAGTATTCTGGATAATTTTGATTTTTTTCCCAATTCTTGTCTTATCTGACTAGATCTTCATTGTTTTTACCTTACAATACAAAGAGCTAGCACCAAGTTAGTAAAAGTATCATCATTTTTTTGTTTCCTTGAATCTGAGTTATCACCATTGCCTTTAATCCATTGGTTGAATCTTTCTCAGCTGCTTGCCCATTTTGTGAGGGTTTATTTAAATAAAATTAGATAATACCTAGAAACCTACCAACCTGGAACATGTAAATGATGATGTGTAGCAAAGCCCTGGAAACTGGGGACATAGAATGGAGTGCCATGCTGTCATCCCTGGTGTTGTAGAGCTCTCACCCTTCCCTTAGGACACCTCACACATCTTACTCACTCATGACTGTCTGATGTGTGGACCAACTGATGGATCTGGTGACAATCTGCATATTAAACTTGAATTAATTTCTTTAGACTAAAAGTCATATAAATGGCACTTCCAATATTTTCTTCTGGAATCTTAACAGATCATCTCCAGCACTCCTTGGAGCACATGTATGCCATTTTAGAAACACCGTTAGATGATCTTCCATTGCCTCTGTCGTGAAAGTCATCACCCTTTCATTCAGCAGCTCAGCAAACATTAACCAAGCAGCTGTAAGTGCTAGGACCGTGTTAAGCATGAGACCCTCAGTAACATGGCTCCTACCTTCAGGGAGTTCGCAGTATAGGTCCCACCAGGCCCGGTCCTGGTTATTCTTCCCTGTAGACCGTGACTCTGGACATGGCCAAGCTTGCATTGAGTGCCCTTTGGTGCCTTGGTCTAGATTGCCTGCCAGCCTTCCCAAAGTCTTAAGGCCATTGTTCCCCTTCCACTGGGTGGGAGAGAAGGTATCAGATCGCCTGCTCCCCAGATTGCCAACGTTCCTGTGTCTGCCACTCGTGGAATCCCCATCTTCTCCACGGGTAAAGAGCTCCTTTCTTTCTTGAACCTAACTTCCCTGGGTACCTCACCCAGTGTAGCCTAAAGCCCTTTGGTGGCTCCCAAGCCAGGCCGTTACCACGTGAGAGCTGGGAGTTCCCTGTGCCCACACAGGCCTGGTGTCTGCCTGTGCTGCTCCCAGGGAAGTGGTGAGCCACGTGTGCGGACTGGTATCTCGGCCTTGACACGGCAGCAAAGGGTCAAACCCCATGAATGCAGTCTTTCATGGCCTTGGTACAGGGCTCCTATTTTTTCCTACAGAAACTCTTACACTTGCTTTCAGAAGTGACAATCAAATGTGAACTTTCATGGTTTATTTATAGCTCGGCCTTATAGAGAGAAAGAAAAGAAGTGATTAAAAGGCGATTTTACCAAATATTTTGTTTTTAAAAGCTTTCATTGTGTGGGCAAAAAGGAAAGAGAAAAGTCCCTGTCTTCGTTGTGCTGTCTAGACTCCCAAAGAGGGTAGTGTGCTACAAATCCAGATTGTCCGACTCCTGCCTGCTGACAAAAAGTATGAATTTTGAGGCCAACTTCAAATAAACCCTTTGAACAGAAATATATTGTGGGGGGTGACTATATTTAGCACATGTCAGCATTTCCATAATAAATTCATATTGTTGTGCTATGGTAATTTCCAGATTTACTGCAGCCAGTGGGTTCATGAGGTTTCAGTTTTATGTTAATTATTTGGAGAAATGGGAAAACTCAGCAGTGCTATTTCTGATGACAGCACTGATTCTCTGGGCATTCTCCATATTGTGTCAAATACCCTTAGTGAGCCCTGCGTCCCAGGAGAGAGGAGAGTGAGCACAAGTCATTTTGACTGCCTGTAGAAGCATAATTTTTTTTTAATATAAATTTAGTTTATTTAGTTTATTTTTGGCTGCATCGGGGCTTCATTGCTATGCATGGGCTTTCTCTAGTTGCGGCGAGCGGGGGCTGTTCTTTGTTGCTGTGCGCGGGCTTCTCATTGCGGTGGCTTCTCTTGTTGCAGAGCACGGGCTCTAGGCACACGGGCTTCAGTAGTTGTGGCTCGTGGGCTCTAGAGCGCAGGCTCAGTAGTTGTGGCGCACGGGCTGAGTTGCTCCGCAGCACGTGGGATCTTCCTGGACCAGGGCTTGAACCTGTGTCCTCTGCATTGGCAGGTGGATTCTTAACCACTGCGCCACCAGGGAAGCCCATAATTTTTTTTTTAGAGTGCAGTACAGTTTTATTTTCCTTCAAATGATCAAATCCCTATATGCCACTGTATAAAGTTTAGAAGACAGAAAAAACAAGTTAACAATAGAAAAAGCTATCACCCATGCTCTTGAACCTGTTAATATTTTAATATGTTTTCTTCCATTGTTTATGACGCATGTGTAACACAGTTTCTGAGATAGAATTGAAAAACAGCTGTATTTTTTTACTCTCACTGTCCCTTTACAGTTGTGCACTAGAGCTAGTTTCTCTCTGCCCTGATTAAAAATTCTGTTAGTTCCATTACTTTCTTAGATAAGTAGAAAGTCACTTAGATAATACAAGTTTTATAGTCCCTTTAAGTCAGGAGACATAACCAAAATTCAAACATTAGAATACCAAGGAATATATAAGAATCACCACTTCATTTTTTATCCAAAGGTAAGGCAACTCCTCACTCCTCCAGCTGGGACTGTTGCAAATGTGAGGAGGTGGCTGTGATCAGATTCTCCTTTTTTCCTCATTCACTTTCTCTCCCGTATATATTAGCTTTTTTCTTGTTCTTCTGAGGTGGTTGGAAGGTGTAAGGGAAGAGAGCTCAGGGGTGTAGGAAAGTTCTTATCTTAATCAGCACTGTCATAAATGGACTTCATGCTAAGTTTAATAGGTGTTTACAGCTAGGCTCCATTGTAGATTTTCTTTGGAGACTTTCCACTTCTGGAAACCTCTCACTGTATCCTGTCCTTGTCCTTTCCCTTCTCTATTCTAGTAGATTGCTTGCTCTTTTAATTCCTTAAAAATCCAGTAGGGGACTTCCTTGGTGGCGCAGTGGTTAAGAATCCGCCTGCCAATGCAGGGGACACGGGTTCAAGCCCTGGTCCGGGAAGATCCCACATGCCGCGGAGCAACTAGGCCCGTGCGCCACAACTACTGAGCCTGCGCTCTAGAGACTGCAAGCCACAACTACTGAGCCCACGAGCCCTAACTACTGAGCCCACGTGACACAACTACTGACGCTCATGTGTCTAGAGCCCGTGCTCTGCAACAAGAGAATCCACCGCGATGAGGATCCCGCGCACCGCAACGAAGAGTAGCCCCCCGCTCGCCGCTACTAGAGAAAGCCCGCAAGCAGCAGCGAAGACCCAACGCAGCCAAAAATAAATAAATACACTTATAAAAAAAAAAAAAAAATCCAGTAGTTTGCCTCAAGCTTCTTTATGCAGGCTCCCTCCGCCTCATTAGGTGGCCATACTGGACAGGATCTAAGGCAACCCAGGAAGCCCTCTCACCTGTGGCCACCTCAGGTTCATGGGAAACAGTCATGCCTTCTGGAGTCTGACACGTTCTGGCAGTGCTGGCTGATCCCAGGGCAACACTCCTTCACCGCTACACCGAAGCTGCCAGCCAGCGCTTCTTCTCCAGACAGGAGCTACACTCAACCCACCGTGTCCCACGCCCTCAGGGATGCACATCCAGATCCCTGTGGCGTCAGCGAAGCCATACTCTCACCTCTCCCCTAGAAGGCCTGATGCTCAGTCAACACACAGCTGTCTCCTAAAAAAATCCGTCTCTTTTTCTGACCTTCCACATGGATGAAAGGTTTGAGTTGATTTATGGGTCCTCAACTACCCTTTTTTTCAAATTCTTCAGGGTGGTCTGTTTCCAGCTCACTTTGGTATCTCATATCTGTCAACTTTGGATCTCAGACAAAACTTCCATTTTAGCATTCTTTCACGTGTATCCCGTAGACAATTCGCTGAGCGCACACGATACACCAGATGCTGGGTTTGGCAGTGGAAACGATTATAACAGTTCCTGCCTTAAGGAGCAGGAGTCTAGTTGGGGCAGCTGATGTGCTAACAAAAGATCGTGGTGCCATGTCATAAATGCTGTGATGGATGGAAGCACAAGTTTCTGGGGGAGCAACAGCTCATTCTAGTTGAGAGGCAGGTAGTGGGGATGAGTCAGGGAAAACCTTCTGTGGAATCAACACCTGAGCTAAGTTTAACATTTAAATCTGTACTTCCTTGAGAAACAAAATAACCTCTTTGTAAACCTTTGAAATTTCTGTCACTGTTATTCCTCGATAATTTATTTTAAAAATAAGCAAAGGTAACGTGAAGAAAGGAAAGAAGAATTCCCTGCTATCCGCCCTGTGTCCACACATCTGTTACAGTGGGAAGGAAAGTGACATTTATGGAGCTCCTTCTCTAATACAAGTTTCCTGGATCCCACCCATGAAGGCAGTCCTGGAATGTCGGCTCCAGTCTGAAGCCTAAGCACAACCCGAGGAGTATTCCCCTAGGGAATTTTCAAGCTTCAGAGGAGGCAGGAGGAGGCGGGGTCCTCCCTAAAATAGGCAGAGCAGAGCACCGCTGTGAAGGAAGAAGCAATCCCAAAGCAAGAGAACCAGTGGCAAAGTTGGCAATGGGGATGGCTGAGACCATCTCAGCAAGACATGGGGCTTAACTTTAAGGGAATCAGAACTTAATTTATGAAAGAAAATGTTATGACATATGTTGGGGTGAGCAGAGCTCTTAAAATGTTCTCGTTAAGTGGAACGGCAGTGACCACACTAAGGTGTTTTTACTCTTTTGCAGAATGGCCCCAGTCTGACCTTCGTTGGTTCTTATCCTTTCACCTTGATTCCCTTTTCAATAATTTTTCATAATTTTTCAAATCTCCTCCTTAATAAGGCTACCATTTCTTTCTGCTGTCAGTGTGCTTGCTACTCTCAGCATCTCTGATCTCCCAAACAGCACTTTTAAATCCACTGGGGGCTAGGAAACCAGATAACTAGTTCAGAATGTCCATGGCATCCTTGGGGAAGAGTTGGTAGGACATCCTTGCCAGATTGGAAATATGTGTAAGCGATTAGCAGATGAAAAGGTATCAAGTTTCTTAATCCTTGAATAACTATTGAAAAGAAGTTTATCTGCTTCTAGCGTAGTATTTGTCACACTCTATTTTGATCACAGTAAATGTCTTTTCCATTCTGTGGTGAGCTCTTTGATGAAAGGACCCATTCATTCTTCATCTCTGTATTCCATATATATTAGATGCTGTGCTTGGCACATAGAAGGGGCTCAATACATTTTATGAATATTCTAGGTACTGAGATTAAGAAGCAAATAGACAAAGCTCCCAGACTCTGTAGCTTACATTCTGGTTAGAACAAGGAACGGAGAGGGAGAGAAGGAACACATAAACCAGTAAGTACACGAATTGTCAAAAAGGAATTAGTGATAAATAATAAATATATTGTTTATATAATTATATAATTAAATGTGTGTGTGTGTGTGTGTGTGTGTGTGTGTATATAAATAAATAAATCATAAGTAAGGTGGTAAGGATGGGCAAGGAAACACTTGGATACGTTTTGAAGGTACCCAGGGCCTTTCACATTCTGTGTGGTAGTCAGCTTTTTACATTTCTTTCCTCCTCTGCTCGTGTGTGAGTTTCTCCAGGGCAAAGAGTATATCTTATGCAAATCTGTATCCCTAGCACAGTGTCTGTACATATTGAGTAATTAATATATAGAGAGAGTAAGACGTTGTACATATGTGACCTCAGAATGACTACATCCTTTACAATAAGAGTTCAGTAGCTGTTCCTAAGATAGGACCTATTCTGAGGAGCTTTGTCATGCTGTTGCTTGCAATCTCCCCAGGTAAGTCTTTGGAATCCAAAGTTTGGGTTTACTCCATTCCCCCTAACTTTCCCATAAACTTAATAGCATTGGGAGACTGCCCAAGGAAACTTGACCTTTCCATTCATATAATGGAGCCAACACAATCTATGGTTGATCTTGATGCTGTTCACTCTGATTGTGTCCACCAAGACACTGCAACTTGCTGATTGCCCGCTAACCGCATTGTGAAGACGAGAAAGTCCTGAGGTCAGGTCCATTAGACTCAGCCCAGAGGTCTCACATCTGTATGAACAGTTGCAGAGACTACTGGAAAAAGACCTAAAAGTGAAATGAAGAGGCCTTAAATATTCTATCTTAAAGTACAGGTGCAAAGTGGCTTCTGTTCAGTTACTGCTGTTGTGAATTAAGCAGGCAACGGGCTCAGTGGCTGATTATGTTGCCTTCTCAAGCCCTCGTGTCCAGGCAATGCAAAGGGGAAATAATTCCTTCCCACCACACCCTGCAAGCCATAATAAAAGTGCTTTGCCTTCCAGGTTGTTTATGCCCTGGAGGTCTCAATAGGCAACCATTTATTAAGCCCAGGCTGTGTGGTCATAGATGTAACCTTTAATGTTCACTGGATTTTAATCTTATCACCAGAGAAAGTAAGTTGAAAAAAAAAAAAATGGACTCACTGAATCTCTTAAGGGAAGTAAATTCTAGTTAGAATGTTCTTGCTGGGACTTACCTGGTGGCTCAGTGGTTAAGAATCCACCTGCCAGCACAGGGGACAGGGGTTCAAGCCCTAGTCCGGGAAGATCCCACATGCCGCAGAGCAACTAAGCCCGTGTGCCACAACTACTGAGCCTGCGCTCTAGAGCCCGGCGCCACAACTACTGAGTCGGCGTGCCACAACTAGTGAAGCCCGTGCACCTAGAACCCGTGCTCCACAACAAAGGGAAGCCACTGCAATGAGAAGCCCGTGCACTGCAACGAAGAGTAGCCCCCGCTCGCCACAACTAGAGAAAGCCCACGCTCAGCAACGAAGACCCAACACAGCCAAAAATAAATAAATAAATTTATTTTAAAAAGGAAAGAATGTTCTTGCCTGTGACAAGCCTCACATTGGTATTAACTTTCCAACTTAGTTCTGTGTGTTCTGTTTTCCATTTGACAGGAGGCAATGGCAAGAATGAGCAAAGTTGGGAAAGTTGTGTTTCCTAGACGTGAGGATAAAAAGTAAGTTTATATGTTTTCTATGCACCGTGCTGAGGAATGAGGACAACAGACACATGCAACTTTAGAGCCGGAATAAACCACAGGGGTCAGCAAGCCAGGCCTTTCATTTAATAGTTGATAAAGCTAAGTCTCAGAGAGGTAAAGTCACTTTCAATTCCCCAAGATCACGGAGCTAGATAGGGCCAGACCTGGAGGTCAAATCCAAACTTTTGAACTCTCAAACCAATGTTTTTTTCCCTAGGTCATTAGCAGTAAATCTGGTCTCCTCTGTTCTAAAATGGGGATCTCTTTTGTCTTCCACACGGTAGCATCTGTCTGTTCCTCCACCCTTTGCATCATGTGACTTTGAGGGCTGCAACGTAACTTTTATTTTAAATTGAAGTATAATGCAATTGAAGTAATTTACAATATCCTGTTAGTTTCAGGTATACAGCACAGTGATTATATATATATATATATAGAGAGAGAGAGAGAGAGAGAGAGAGATATTCTTCTTCAGATTCTCTTCCTTTATAGGTTATTATAAAATATTGAGTATAGTTCCCTATACTACACAGTATGTCAACATAACTTTGATTAATGTTTTAACCCCAATTCACAAACACTAATTTATTGAGTGCCTGCTATCTTCAAGGCATTATGCTTTTTGGCATCTAGGCAGGATTTAGAAGGGAATAAGACAATCTTATTTATGCAGTAGATCATTTCAAGCCAAAGGGATATGTTATATAATAGAAGTATTACCAGGTGACAAAGTAACCCAAAACAGAAAAGAATTTGACCCTGTAGGAGTGAGGCAAAGCTTTTGAGAGGAGGTTAAGTCTAGCTGACTTTAAATGCTTAAAAGAAGTTGTCAGGCCAAAACCGAAAAGCACTTTGTCAGTAGAGGAATAACACAGGCAAAGTTATAAAGATGGCAACAGCATTGTATATTCAGGAAACGATCAACAACTCATAATTCTAAAATGCAAAGTATGAGATGGGAGATGGCAGGGAGTGAAATTGGGTGTTGGGGGGGAACAGAGGGGGTCCTCTCATAATGAGCTTTGAGGCCATGCTAAGGACCTCAGACTTCATCCCTACTGGTGAAATGGAGATACTGAATTTTACACAGTGGTGGGACCTGGTCAGATGCAGATATTAGAAAAATCCTCTTAGTGGATGCGTTAGAGGCCCTAAGGGTAGGAGAGACCAGGTGAAAAGTTTTTCAACAATCCAGCTGAGAGAGGAAGAGGACCTATATTGAGTCACTGGTAGTGAGTTTAGAGATGAAGGAACAACTGTGCAAGTGGCTTTTATCATTTTAGTAAGTATTTGAGGTTAAGACGTAAAAGCAAATTCTACCTTATATAATGGACAGGCAAAGGTGCTGATCCCACCAAAGCATAATCGACATTTAACAGAGTGGAAATGTCCATGGAAAAAGCCATCCCGTATCTTTTTATTTTCTTAAAGAAAGTCTCCAAATGGAGTTGAGCTGTTAATCCTCTGAATGTAAACCCCTCTCTAAATACCAGGGTGAGTGGAGCAGGCCCTTACATGGGGGAGCTCAATGCAGGAACATGGAGAGAACTGAGTTCCCCATGGCAGTGGGAGCTCTGGGCTAGCAACATCCCTCTTTTGTTGACATTAGAAACAGATTATTCTTCTCCATCTCTTCACTGACCCTCTGAAGACTCTTGAGGGAAGTCCGTTTTTAAGTTCTTTGAGTAGATTCCACGTGTTCTTTTGAAAAGAATCCTTGGCGGCTTGCTGTCAGCCGCTGTGAGAGAGGCACACACGATGCTCTAGCACCATCTGCAGGCGGCCTGAAGATTTGCAAGTGGAAAGAGCCAGTTTCCTTCTGAGCTACACTCAACATCTCCTTGACTCAAATCACGTTCTTGTCTGTATAGAACACTTACTTAGGTCTGTGCCACACAGACCTAAGAATGGAAGGAAACATTTATATATCATATATCTGATAAAGGATTAATATCCATATACAGAGAACTCCTAAAACTCAATAACCAAAAAGCCAACAACCTAAATCAAAAGTGGACAAAGGACTTGAATAGACATTTCTCCAAAAATGATGTACAGATGGTCAATAAGCACATGAAAAGATGCTCAACACCACTAATCATTAGGGCAATACAAATCAAGACTACAATGAGACACCAATTTATACCCATTAGTATGGCTACTGTCAAAAAACCAGAAAATAACAAGTGTTGACAAGGATGTGGAAAAATTGGATCCCTTGCACACTGTTGGTGGGATGTAAAATGCTGCAGCCACTGTGGAAAATAGTATGGTGGTACCTCAAAAGTGTAAGATAGAATTACCATATAACCCAGAAATTCCACTTCTGGGTATGTGCCCAGAAGAACTGAAATCATGGTCTCAAAGAGATATTTATGCACGCATGTTCATAGCAGCATTATTCACAGTAGCTAAAACATGGAAGCAACCCAAGTGTCCACTGACAGATGAATGGATAAAGAAAAAGTGGTATATGCATACAATAGAATATTATTCAACCTTAAAAAGGAAGGGAATTCTGAAATGTGCTACAACACGGATGAACCTTGAGGATATTATGTTAGTGAAAAGAGCCAGTCACAAAATGACAAATATTGTATGATTCTACTTATATGAGGTACCTGGCATAATCAAATTTATGGAGACAGAAAATAGAATGTTGGTTGCCAGGGGCTAGGGAGAAGGGGAGAAGGGAGAGTTATTGTTTAATGGGTGGCGTTTTAGTTTTGCAAGGTGAAAAGAGTTCTATGGATGGATGGTGGTGACGGCTGCACAATAATATGAATGTACTTAATGCCACTGAACTGTACACTTAAAAATGGCTAAAATGGTAAATTTCATGTTATGTATATTTTACCACAATTTTAAAAATTGGAAAATAAGAAGCACAGGGAAAGAAGCACCTTGGACCTCAGCTTCCCATGTATAAAAAAGGAAAAATATAGTCTCTCCATCTTTTGACATTTCAGGATAATAGAAGGATGTAAGAACAACATTAGCCCACATTGTGTAAGCACTTGACAGTCCGCAGAATGTTTCACGTTCATGTTTAAAATTCAGTCACTCTATGATGTAGGTACTGTTATCATCCCTCTTACAGCAGGGAAACTGAGGCTCAGACCATTTAAAGAAGTTGCCCCAAATCACCTAGGCTTCTCTGCCTGGAAAGCCGATGCTTTTCCCACTGTACAAAGAATAAGGCCAATGAACAAAGTTGCTGCAAAGTTGTCAGTATTAAAATTAGAAATCTTCAAGTGTATGAGAAAGAGTACTGACCGAAGCTTCCTTCTAGAAGTTTCCCAAAGTCAGAAAATCCATCTCATATAGTGAAAAAATTGCTTGACGTTAGATTGTCAGAGAGTAGCATTTGAAGAAGAAAATTGCTGTCCCCAAAATCATTCTATGGTTAATAAATTTGGAGGCTCATAGAGTGGGTTTTAGTATAATCTACATATAGTGAGATTGATGGTAATATTGGAATGTTAATTTTTTTAAGTAGTGACCATAACTAGCATTGATATCACTTGCTATGAGTCAGGCACTGTTCTAAGTGCTTCTCAAATACTACCTCATTTAGTTCACATAACAGTTCACATTACCTCTATTGAGGTAGGTCTTATAATTTTTCCCATTTACAAATAGAGACATTTGGGAACAAAGAGATTAAGTAAAACATCCATGGCCACACAGCTAGTAATGGGGCCAAGCTGAGATGCAAACCCAGGCCTCAGAGTCCAGCTCTTAACCCTGTGTTTGGCCCCATCACGGCTCTTAAGTTACCAGAATTCTTAAGGTAGAAATGCTGGGCAGGGGTGTTCCTATTAATCTGTTTAGCTCTGCACATTACAGGTAGAAGTCCCTGTGTGCATTCAGGGTTACTCTTAAACACTCTCTCTCCCCCAATTCCCAAGCTTGCACCAATGCTCCTTCATGAGGACTTCTTTTCAGAGCACCCCAGAATCTCCCAAGACATGCTAGACAGGGTTCATCAACCCCTTACCTCACATCAGCTCCTCCCAGCCAGGAGGAATAAGGGCCAAGCTGCCGTCTGCAAGTATAATTTGTCTTAGCTACTATTGTCCTTTTCAAGATTGTGATGCCAAGGTAGCTTCAGCTGCTCTGCCTTCTAACTCACGGCCAACACCAGTTCTAACAGGTCTTACCTGAAGACTCAGCTGGATAGTACAGGAGAAAAGGGTCCTCTGTGGGATGCCCGGAAGGCAGGGCACAGCTCCAGGAAAGGTGTTAGTCACATTCTCATGGGGTTTTACTCCCAGATAAAGGAGTCTGCAAAGGAAATGTAGGTGTGGAATGTGCAAAGGGTGATTAAAATGTTCAATCTCATCCCTGGTCAGGCTGTGACGTTAAACCAGTCACTAAACTGGTGGGGGAGGTGGGGTAATCATATATGAAATACTTATTGAAGCTGGGAATGTGAAAGGCCCTGTGTCAAGCCTGGCATGACCACTGTGTTATAGTGGAGGCTTTGAAGTCAGGTAGCCCTGAGTTTGAATTCCAGCTCTGCCGAGTTTTAGCAGTACTATTTTAGATTTGCCTCTCTGAGCAAATCTCAGCTCTAAAATCTTTACCTCTAAAATGGAGATGTAAGTTCACCCATGGAGGTTAAAGATAGTGAGTGTGGAACATGTGGCTCAGGATGCTGTCAGCATCCAAACAATGGGAAGTGTCTGCAAAACTGTAACAGGTAACACTTCTGTTCTTCTAAATGTCAGGGGAAGCTGCATAGCAGTCTTGCTTGAGATCATCCAACATATTTATTTTTCTCCTGCAGATATTATGACAAGAAATATCAAGTATTCCTAAAGCTGGTTGAACACCAGAAGGAGTATGCATCCATCATGAAAGGGGACTGAAGTGAGCTTGCATGGCGGATGCCAGGTTTCATGTCATTGCATCAGGGGCCTCTGTCATTTCACCTTATATTTAAGACCCTTAGGTATCATTTCATCATTTCTGTATTTTCTTTTTAATAAAGAAAACTGAGACGTGTGCAACCAGATCTAGAGTCTTCCATTTCACAATACCACCGTTATTTACTCGGTAGTTTCCACAGGCACCATCATGGAGACAGAAACTTCACCAAGAGTCATAGGATCTCCTATGGGACTAGAACTTGGGGATCATTCAATCCAGGAGAAACTGTCCTTGGTAATTGATTCAATGTCAGCCACTAAGGACTTACTTCAGGTAGGACATCTAATGTTTATTCTATAGGTGGCTAAAAACTTTTTAACTTTTTATTTGGAAATAATTTCAAACTTACAGAAAAATTGCAAGAATAGGAATAATACAGGGAGCAACCATGTACCTAACTTTTACCTTTGAATAGTTATCCCATCTGCTTTCTCATTTATATGTTCTCTTTCTATATGTGTGTGTGTGTATATATATATATGTATTCGTATACATATGAATACATATACACACAAATTTTTATGAATCACTTGAGAGTAAATTTCAGTAGACTTAATATTTTTGTAGCACTTTTATTTAATCTATTCATATTCCAGTTTTGTCAATAATTCAATAATGTCTTTTATGGCATTTTTCTCTCCTGAGTAGGATCCAGTTTAGACTCAGATACTGCATTTAACTGCAGAACAGTCATCTTGCAAACATCATTTTAAGATAGGTGCAGGCAGGGATCATCAATGGATCCAGGAGGAAATTTTTTTTTTTTAACATCTTTATTGGGGTATAATTGCTGTACAATGGTGTGTTAGTTTCTGCTTTATAACAAAGTGAATCAGCTATACATATACATATATCCCCATATCTCCTCCCTATCCCACCCCTCTAGGTGGTCACAAAGCACCGAGCTGATCTCCCTGTGCTATGCGGCTGCTTCCCACTAGCCATCTGTTTTACATTTGGTAGTGTATATATGTCAATGCTACTCTCTCACTTCGTCCCAGCTTACCCTTCCCCCTCCCCGTGTCCTCAAGTCCATTCTCTAGGTCTGCGTCTTTATTCCTGTCCTGCCCCTAGGTTCTTCAGAACCATTTTTTTTTTTTTAGATTCCATATATGTGTGTTAGCATATGGTATTTGTTTTTCTCTTTCTGACTTACTTCACTCTGTATGACAGACTCTAGGTCCATCCACCTCACTACAAATAACTCAGTTTCGTTTTCTTTTTATGGCTGATTAATATTCCATTGTATATATGTGCCACATCTTCTTTATCCATTAATCTGTCGATGGACACTTAGGTTGCTTCCATGTCCTGGCTATTGGAAATAGAGCTGCAATGAACATTTTGGTACATGACTCTTTTTGAATTATGGTTTTCTCAGGGTATATGCCCAGTAGTGGGATTGCTGGGTCATATGGTAGTTCTATTTTTAGTTTTTTAAGGAACCTCCATACTGTTCTCCAGGAGGAAATTTTGATGAGTAACAGGATATATGCATGGTCTTAAAATGTCTCCTCACAGATTGTTTATCAGTTACAAGAAGAAAAAGAATGTTAACCATACAGGGAAGAAATAGGGCAGCATCTTGACTGGGTGATCAAAATTAACTTCAGATGGGTAAATAGACATCATGGGCCTCCAGATGTGATAGCCTGAAAAAGACACAACATCATTCTAGCTGGGAATGCATAGCCTGGATCTAATCGTAAGGAAACATAAGACAAAACTCAAATTGGGCAGCATTCTGTTTTTTAATGGACTATACTCTAAAAATATCTCTGTCATAAAGAGAGAAGTGTATGGAAAGGAAACATGGTGGCTAAAAGCTTTTGATATAGACAAGTATTTGAAAACACAACTACAGTTACCTTAGTTGATACCATAACACACACATACAAACACAAACATACACACATGTACATACACACACACATACCATTTTGGACCCAAGAGTAACTGCTAGTTTTGATTCTAGAGCTGTCGTCATTCAGATGAGTTTGAATAGAGAACATATGGAACTTCAGCAACATAAGTCAGCAGGTAGAGAAGAAAAAGCCACTACAGGTCAGTCATCAAACCTCTTTTTGAGTACTTATTCTGTGCCAGGTATTGTGCTATGCACTGGAGTACAAGGATAAAGAAAACATGGTCCCTGCCTTCAGGGAGCTCCCAGTCTAAAGAGAAACAGAGACAAGTAAATTGATCACAGTACACTGTAAGAGGTGCCACATTAAAAGAAGGCACCTGCTGCCATAGAGCACATCCAACAGCAAGAAAAGGAGGAAGCAGTGGAAGGTTAACAGATTGGATGGAAAGCATTATGATGTAATGGCTGTGAGCCCTGGCTTGGGATTCTAGGCCTGGCTCCACCTCTGACTTGATGTGTGACTTGGAGAAAGGCCCTCAATCGTCCTAAACTTCAGATTTTGAATGAGGATATTCATAGTACCTACTTTACCAGATCACAATGAGGCTTAAGTGAAATAATACCCGTAACGCACTTAGCTCAGTTGTCTGGATCATGCCTGTCTTTTTGCAGGACCTGGCACCTAGGAGATGCTCAGAACAATAACAATAAAATTTTTGAGTAGGATGACCACACCCAGTTGCAAAGGCCAGCTCTATAATAACATTCTACAGTATGCAAAGGATATAGAGATCTTGGGCAGGGACTAGAGTGTGAAGGTAGGTGTGACTGTCCAATCCAGCAGGCTCTGGCAGCAGGAAGAAGCCCAGTTCATTCACCTAGACCTCAGGCCAGAACTTGAGCTGTGGATGAGAAGGATTGAGGAGTCAGACTCAGCACCTTAGAGGAGAAGTCAGGTATAGCAGGATCTAAGGCAAGATGTCAGGACCACAGTCAGACAGGCTTAGGCTGCTAATACTGATGAGCTCTGACTTAGAAACCAGGTCAGGCCTGGGCCCACCCAAGCAAAGCAGCAGTGAATGCAGAAGTTGTGCCTGGCTAGGAACACAGAGGTGGAAGAGTGAATAATTAGCAGCTATTTGCCAAGTTCTTCCTGTATGTTCTCTGCAGTTCTTACCACAGCATAACTTACGGTAACATTAACTTCATGTTCCAGTTAAGAAAGCTTAAGACTCAGAAAACATAAACAGCTTGCCCAGAATCCCTCAGGTGGCAGTAGAGACAGGATTCAAATCCCGATCTGTCTGGGTGGAAAGCTTTGGATGTTACCATCTTGTAACAGCTGCAGAGGAATCCAGCCCCACAGCCTGCCCTTTAGCTAGAGTACTCGTGCCGTGGGTGAACAGCGGGGCTGCTGGTCCTTCTCTCAGGCAACTCCTATCCAAACCAACCCTGGGTTCCCACTGCTTTATAGAGAAAGGAAAACACACACAGGTGAGGCAAGGAACATGGGAACCCTAGAAATCCTCTGGCATCTTAACAGTGAAGAGCACTGTTAGAAAGGCTGAAAAACCTTGGGCAAGATACTTAACCTCTAGGCCTCAATCTCCCCCCTCTGTCAATGGTATAATCCTGCTACCTACCTCCTAATGTTGGTCATAAGGATTCAGTGAAGAAACTCTATAAAGGCCCAAGCACAGTGCTATGTGGATAATAGGCACTCTACAAATACTGTTTCCACAGTGTTCTCTGGTGCCACCTGGCCAGATGGTTAATCCCTAAGAAAATAATTCTGGTTCCTACTATAAAGCCAGTGTTTTAGGAAAATGTAAATGCCTATATGGATTTCTTTAACCATGTGTAGCTGGAGAATAAAAATTTTAATGACTCCAATACTCACCTTCTTGCACTGGGAAGGGAGGCTTTATTTAATGCACACATGTAAAAAAAGTATAAGTGTATTTAGCTTTTATGAATAAGAATTACAGTGTGGCCAGAGTGGTTTGTGGGATTTTTGTTTGATTTGGTTGCCTACTGAAAGCTTTTCTTTCAAGTTGAAGCCAGCCTTGTTTCGTAAATCATTTTGCTAAGGAGCACATTTTGGGTTTTTCATTTTGACCAAAAATACTTCCCATATGTGAAGAACATAAATGTGGCTTTCCAAAGAGCCCGAGAGAACAAAAGCTGGGAGAGGGAAGTGGAGAGGAAAAGACAAGGACAGCGGAATGGGTGACATGGTGCAGAGCGGCAGTAAATGACAGGACCCAATGCCAGAGTTTGCTGGAGTCCAAATGCCACAGCTAGAAGGGATGCCCTCGCTCAGGGAGACCCCAACTGGGTGGTTGGTCTTGCTACTCACACCACAGTCTATGTTGTTGCCAGTTGCACTGGGGAGCAGAGGGATAGAGAGTATGCGTTCCAAGGGGAGTGGTGAAAATACCGTAGGGCATCCCTGGAAACACCCAGCTTTGAGGAGGCACCAGATCAGCAGGTAAGGGTAGCAAGCTGAGCATTAGAGTCTTAATGTTAAGGTGATCCTCTTTCTCACAGGCCAGAGGATAATCAGGTTATTCAGCTTTAAGTTTGTTGCCCTGTCACTGCCCTGGTTGCTCTTGTCGGAAACTGAGACTCTCAGGGCCTGTGTTCTCTGCACCTAAATAGTTCCCAACACATATGAGTGCTCAGTATATAAATAGATACACAAAGATGAGACATTTTTCTGCACAAAGAAGACAGGTAGAACTAAAAATATCTCAAAAATATCTCACTTGCAGATCAAACAATCTATGATATGTGTTAGCGAACCTTAATTTAAGCAACACTGAAAACTTTAAAATGTGATGTGGTCATTCAGGGTTAAGAAAATCATGCCTTAGACCTAACGACTTGCTTTTAGTTTTTCATTGCGCATGTGTGCGTGCACACACACACACAACACCACACACCTCATTTTGGGTTGTACTTCAAGCTCAGAAACCTTTTGCAAATTTTCAGTGTTGTTACAGACCATTCCCCGTATGATCTCTTATGGGAAACCAATTGCATCGTAGTCCAGAAATACCCATTGTTCACCAGGGCTGCAGTACACATGCTTTCAGAATTCAAGGGCATAGTTACAAATAATTACCATCAAAGGATTTAAAATGAAGGACATTGTCGCTAAACAAAAGCTAATGACCAAGCAGAGCTGTGTAATGTAATTATACTTAAGATGGGCCTTCTGATGAATTACAGAAGAATCTTTGTGCTGTCTCGTGTCTCCATAAATGCGCTTAACTGTTATTGACAGTAATAGGAGGAAGTCTTGAACATAAAAACCTTTTTTTTCCTTTTCTAGTTTCCACAGAGAGAACTTAAAAAGCAGTGCATTTTTAAAAAGGATGTTTCTCCCAGTACTTCTAAATATTTGACAATTATATAAAATTTATAAAACAAAAGTAACTTAAATAAAAACAAAGACTACTGCTAATAAATTAAAGTTTTCCAGTTTATTATTAGCTCACCCATTAATCTTATGGTCAATCTCTATTCTGCACAGAAAATCATTTAAAATTACATATTAGAACAAATGCTTCTAAAGACCTAATTTTATTTGCTTAAGTCATACCTGAAGTCTTGATTAGAAGTGTTTCCTTATTAAAATCTAGGGTGAGCCTGGCTCCCTACTATACAATTTTAATACACTTGAGGTGGAAAATATTTTACTTATTATTGTCTGGTATTTAGGCAAAGTCAATAATGATGCCTTCCATTTGAATATTTCTTTGCAGTATCCACGTTGACTGCATGCATGTAATCTCAGCTGCTCCTCATAATAGATTGGTGAGGGGAGTCCTGACAAAGGGAGGGATCTCATTTTATAAAAACCACGGCTCCACGAGTTTAAGTTGCTCGCCCAAGATTGGGTAGCTGGAACACAGAGGCAGGATCACTCCAGTGCTTCTTCCTAAGTAATTCAATTAGCTTATATGTGCAACAGAGGATGTTTCATTAGTTAGCTAATTGCTCTCTCCTCTGTGGTCCCCCTCTTTAGAAGATGTATGAATATCTAGGAGGCCCCTTCTGATGCTCATTGGTTGATCAAAGTACTGCGTTATTTCTATGGGCAGCAGAGTGGTGAAGTGATAAAGGCTTGAGCCACGGAGTCACTGAGTCCTGCCTTCGGATCACAGCTTCACTGCTTACTAATGCACACAGTGTATGAACTCATGCAAGCTAGTTAACCTGTGAGTCTCTGTTCCTTATCTATAAGGTAAAAGGAATGAAAATCTGCCTCACGGCTGTTGTGAGAAGTAAATGGGATGATGTTTTGAAGTGCCTGGCCCAGTGCCTGATATAAAATAGAACTGCAACAAATATCAGTTTTTCTCCTCAACCCATCCATTTTTACATTATAAAGTAAATGCGTTTTTCTAGAAGCGTCTAGAAGCGTTGTTTCCAGTAAAGTTGGATGACTTTATATCCATTTTCTATAGGTGAAAGTTCTATGTTCCATCCATAACAACCAACCAGTACTGGGCCCTTGCTATGTCAAGAGTGCTGGAATAGTTCCCGTCAGTGCGTAAAGGGGCCAGCTGCAGGTTGCAGAGAAAGGCGACACACATAGATAGATATTTAACAAGCCCAGAAATGTCATACTAGATGCCCGATGCACACCACGGTTGATAGGTTCTACAAGAGGTCTAAGGATGTCAGTAAGGCAGGCCTATCTGGAAAGGCTCATCTGTAAGTGATGAAACATCCAGCCCTGCCTTTCTCAGCTCTGCTAAGCTCAGGTACTGAAGATCTTTCACCCGAAGATTCAGCTCTGCTCCATCCCCAAGATAAGCCAGGCTGAGGCAGGCTGTGTACACCCAATTCAGACCAGCTGCAGCTCTTCCCCAGCCAGTGAGTCTGGAATTCATCTTTCTGCCAGTAGGCCCTAGGCACTGGGAACCTCACTAAATCACAGGCTTCTCCCCAAGGGACAAACATGTTTATCCAGTCTGGCATGACCCCTTGAAATTGCTCAATTCTTCTTATGCTAGGCACAAAGAAAGAAATGTTGAGTCCACTCACATGGTTCACTGCGTTTTTCCTAAGCCATTTGTCAAAGTCCATGCCTCACATTATATTGCGTTCCACATGTAATCCTCCTGAGCTCTGTTTACTTATTCTCTTATTTCTGGCCTCGCTAATCCCTTCACATTTGACTTTTGCAACTGTCTCCCTGGGTAGAACCTTGGCTCTCCTTCAACCATAAGTTGGTTAAATTCACCTTCCTGCTACTCTGACTTATAAATTGTCTCTCCCATCCCACCTGGCCCCAGAAATCCCTCTCAAATTAAACCATATAGAAGGCTTGTCTACCTGAACTCAGCAAACAGAAACTAGAGGTAAGCATCTGGCCCTCCAGTTTCCCTCCTGGGGCCAGAGTCCTGCTTGGATTTTAGGCGGTTTGATAGAACCCTGATACATTATCTAGCACTTACGAGCTCTCTCCCCCAGGGCCAAATGCAGTTCCCTGTAATTCTCCAGCCACCAACCCAGGCCTTGCTTTTGCCCATACAGACCTCCCAGAGAGAATCCAAGGGACTCAAGCATGCTTTCTGGCAAGAAACTTCTATTGCGATGCCAGGTCCGCTGACATGAGTGATAGCTAGTGAAGATGTTCTCCGAGGGCTTCCCGTTCCTGATCTCTTATGGTTGAGTGGAATCTTGTAACCAGTTCTGTTTAATGAGCTGTGAGAAATGATGGGTGTGATTTATGGACCAAGTCTTTGTCAAGTGAGAATCCCCAGAGCTTGCTTTTCTCAATAACCAGCACTGTTCCAGAAAAAGGTTCTCCCTCCTCCTGGGCTCCAGAGTAAAGATGAGTCAGAGCAGAGCCCCCAACCAACCCACAATGAACATGCAGCTTGAGTGAGACATAAGTTTTAAGGTTGTTTCTTCCCTCAGCATAATCTTTTCTACCCTTACTGATGTACTTCACAACTGATATACCTCAAACTATTAGTACCACCCTGACCCATATGAGGCTAAGTTTGCCATGATCTGAACATCAGGCTCAGTCTTGTTAAATTAATGGTCTTGGTCCCAGTCCTGAACAACCTTTCATGCTTCCTTTCCCCACTAGTGTGTGTTGAGTGCTCAATCTCCCAGGAAATCAGCAGGACACCCTCTTATTCTACTCCAGGGTTTCCCGAGAGAATGTTTGTCACTTGGGATGGTGCTGAGCTGCAAGTGATAATAACCCGCGAGTAGTTTATATAAGATTTTTATTTCCTTATTAAGAAATATGGAGGCAGGCAGTCATCAAGTTGGCGTGTGGATTCAACAATTCCATCAAAGGTCCAAGCCCATTTTATCCTTCTGTTCCTCCCACCTCAGCCAGCTGGCTTTTGACCTTAGGTTTGTTACTTCCTGATTGCAAGATGCTGTCACTTTTAGAGGCGTCTCATTTTTCACATAACAGCGTCCAGAGCATCCAGGACCTTCTCGCAATGCCACCTTTTTTGATCAAGGAAGAGCCTCCCAGCAGACTTCTCCTTAGGTCTCATTGGCCAGGTTCTGCATCACAGATCTGCCACTAGGGATTCTTAAGACTGGCTTAGAGAACTCAAGATGCACTGGGACTGGGCATATTGCCGTTCCAATGAAACCATTGTTCTGTTAGAAAAGGGGAGGAGGCAAGAGCTGTTGTGTAGGCAGCCAGCAGGGTTTGATCTACAGGGTTTGCCAGAATAATAGGTTTTCCTTGGAAAAGTGAGCCAGGGCCAACTAAGTTTGGGAAACACTGAGTTAAACAGGCTTTTGCTATTATAGGATATCTTAGAATAGTCTAAATATGGTATGTGCATTGTGAATCTCCTAGAGAGAGATAAGTTGTGGGACATCTTCCAGACTTATTCCATTTTTGTATCGAGCATTTTATTGCACTCATATAGAACCACTATAGTAATTTGAACCCAATGGACCAAGAATCCATAATGTTTTGACCTGAGTCATATGAATGTTTCTTTCATGTTATCTGTGAATAAGGTTTATTCAGCAAATTAATGGTTACTAAATGCAATTTGGTTGTTTCACCTAATTATAGAAACAAAATGCTATTTACTACATGACTGTATCAATTTACTATATTCACTACTTTACTATATCAAATATTGTCTTACAAATGAATATTATTAATTATCAAGGTCTAAACTAGTCATTAAAAATAGGCTTAAAGAAGATTTTTATTTAGAAACACATTATAATAAATCTTTCAATTCAATTAAATTTTCCTTTCAGTTAAATTAAATTGTAGCTCTTGAAGCACCATAGATCAAGCCTTTGGGATAGCTAGTGTCAAATACTAGCTGAAAATTCAATCCTGCATTTCTTGGTGATCTTTTTAAATTTAGTATTTCTATTTATTCTAACTTTAAGTCTTCCTCCCCTCTATTATATATTCCAGGTAGGAACCTCTCTGGTCACACACAGCAGCCTGAGGACATCTCACTCTTATCTCCCCTTCCTGTGCACACCCTAACCCTAAACACACATACATACCTACAACACAGACAACCTTAACATAGTGTTAGATCTTCGGCTAAAAAGAGCAGAAAGCTCTTTCCTTGAGACCAAGAAAATACCAATGGGAAAGATATCTAACATTAGCTATTTTGTGACACATGGAGTTTCTAATACTAAATTTCATGAGTTGCATTAAAATTGAGCTGATTTAAATTCCAATATTGTATAGAAATTTTAATATCATCCTTTTGACAATAGGTTTCTAAGACTTTTGGTTTATTATATGTTAATGGCTTTAGAAGAAGTTTTGGCATATCCTAGAAGATTTTAAAAATACTTGTCACAGTTAAGAAGGATTTGAAGAAACTATACAGTTGAGTTATGTTAATAGCAAACATGTTTTTTTTTTTTTTTTTACAAATGTGCATTTTCCTTTTTGACATCTACATAGTAATTTTTAAAGTATAATTTCTGAAACATATGGCTTAGCTGTTCTACACAGGTGTTATATTGCGCTGGAGAACGTATTGTGCTTCTGTATATTCAAGCATATGTTTCAAACCTACTCTTCTTAAAACAAACACTTCATAGACTTCCTGCTATTTATATCAGAAACATATACTTGACCTTGATATCACCTGCTCCTTTTAATACAGGGTCTTGCCAGGAAACTTCTGGGAGCTTATGAAATCTACAGGAAATAAGTACAATGTTGACTTTATTCTAAAGGTGATTGAGTTGGTGAGGAAGTGGTTAAAAAAAAACACCTTTATGACTGTAAATGTAGAATGAGATAACAATGTGTTTCCCTTTTAAACCTTTCCTTATCATTTTCCTCTCCTCACAAACTTTTGCATTTGTACTTAACTCAGTGTTCTAAAAATTATTGTTTCTCATACTACACTTTAATCACAGCTCTCGTTTTCAAATATATTATAGTTTATGTACCAATAAAAATAGCTAATAATGATAGTATCTTACACTGGATAAACTTGAAGAGTTTCCACTGGCCAAAACAGGGCAATTGTTGCATCAAAAAAAGAAACAACTATAATGGATTAATAGGTATGTACCAATATATAAGCATCCATGAGTGGTCCCTAAATATGAACATGACTTAATTTATATTTATCCACTGGATAACTCTGCAGCATACTGCTCATCAAATCATATTTTTGCAAATAGATTCAGTCAAATCCTTCCACCCTGGACCTGAAATACAGGGTGATATTAAACTGAAATTGTCTCTTTTAGGAAAATGAAGGTCCATGTTCCTCATAAGAGAGGAAGAATAATAGGTAGTCTTCTCAAATCTGGAGAGCACAAAGGATCATAGGAGCGCCATCTGTATTAGTCTTCTCCAGAGAAACAGAACCAACAGCGTGTATATATGTGTACACATATATACATATATATATACACACATATATATGTGTGTGTATATATATATCTGTGTGTATGTTATACACATATATACATATATATATACACACATATATATGTGTGTGTATATATATATCTGTGTGTATGTGTGTGTCTGTGTGTGTAGATAGATAGATAGATACTTGTTATAAGGAATTGGCTCACAAAATTATGGAGGCTAAGATATCCCACAAGCTGCTGCCTATAAGCTGGAGACCCAGGAAATCCAGTG
Source organism: Eschrichtius robustus (assembly GCF_028021215.1). Lineage (NCBI taxonomy): Eukaryota > Metazoa > Chordata > Mammalia > Artiodactyla > Eschrichtiidae > Eschrichtius > Eschrichtius robustus. The sequence goes on from NC_090826.1 coordinate 51,048,276, forward strand.
GTATATAAGTTCAGAGTCCAAAAGATCAGGAAGAGCCGATGATATAAATTCCAGTCCAAGGGCAGAAGACAATGTCCCACCTTAAGCAGTTAGGCAGAGAGAATTCTCCCTCCACCTTTTGGTTCTGTTCAGGCCCTCAAAAGATTGGATGAGGCTCACCCACATTAGGGAGGGCAATCTGCTCTACTTAGTCTACAGATTCAAATGCTAATCTCATCCAGAAACACCCTCACAGACACACACAGAAATAATGTTTAACCAGATATTTGGATACCCCATGGCCCTGTCAAGTTGACACACGAAATTAACCATCGCACCATCCAACTTCAGATCTATGGTTCCTCTAACGTAGTGATTCTCACTCCCAATTGCATATTAGAAGAACCTGTTTGGGTTCCACCTCCAGATATTCTGACTGAATTGTTCTGAGATGTGGCCTGGCATTGGTATATTTGAAAATCTCTGCCAAGTAACTCTAAAGTGCAGCTGGCATTAAGAACCACTGCAATCTAACTATAGCAGTAACTTCATTTTTTCTCTGGGAGAGAATAAGAGAGACTATCTTTCAGGAAATACACTTAAAAACACCATCACCAGCAATAACAAGCCACTAAATGCCAGACATGGCAGATCAGATAGTAATACTCATTTAATCCTTTAAATAGCACTATAAGGGGCATATTACTATCCTGATTTTTGTGATAGTAAAATAATAAATGGTAAGTGAACTGAAGCAATAATAAATAATAATAATAATAATAAATAAATAAATAAATAAATAAATAATAAATTACCAATAGTCACAGAGCCAGTAAATCGTGAAACCAGGACTCAAACTAACTCTGCATGCATGCAAAACCCATACTCTTCACAATATCACACTTCAGATACATTTACTTCCTGGATTCTTAGCTAAAAATAGGCTGCTGTCTAGGCTGAGTAGGTAACTTCTCAGTATTCAGCCTGTGGTGACAAACATTTTCATTATTTTTTATCAAAGAGCCACCTCTGGGGAAGTGAACGCTGCCGGGCTCACCTTTACAGGAGAGGGAAAGAAGGCATGTATGAGCCTGGCTTGAATGAGAGTGCACATGGTTGTTTAGAATCACTGCCTAATGGTATTGTTTTAAAATAAAGTATAGATTTTAAGTGCCGTGATCAATATTTGATAGCAATAAACTACCTCTTTCTATAGAGAACTGAGAATTTCTATATAGGAATTGCTCTGGGGACTCAATTTGGTGGAAAGTAGGAGCTACCAGACTTCTCACAAAACTGCTTTTACAAAGCCCTTTCCATAAGAATGAGAAAACGTCAGCTGTCCAAGATCAAGGAATTGAAGGGGAAAACCAGTGGAAATTGTGGAAAAGCAAAAGCCCACTCACCCTAACAACCCTACTTGTCACTGCTGCTGTCTCTCAGACAGGCAAGGATGTTTATGGAACCATCTGACTGAGGCTAAAAGGAAGAGGTTAGATACTCTGTGTCTTTATAATTAAATATTATTACTATTACTATCTTCCTTTAAAGAAATCTCTTGGATTTCCCATACATCTTCACCTCTTCCACTCTCAGAGTCTAGGTTCTAACTACATCTAAAAGCTTCCTAGCTAACTTCTTGCCTCTATCTGTCTTCCCTTTATCCTAGCCTGACTTGTTGCTACCAACCACATCATCAACTCTCGCATTCTGTCTTTCATTTGGTTTCCTATTTTTAAGGGTAAACTGAAATAAAAGGAAGACCCTGGTAAGGTCCTAAGTGGGGGTGTGGAAGGAGAATATTTCATCACTGTGGTGGGGTTGTGAGGAGCTGGGAGACAAATGCCAGAATGATCTTCTGGAAGGGATACCAAGGTCAAGGTAGGGCAGCCAGCCAAGCCAGGTTGTTATACCCAAGGGTGAGGTGAGGAATAAGTGTGAGAAATGGAGCCCAAATGAGGAAGAAGAGAGCAGGAACTCACGTGAGAGGCAGTCTAAATGAATGCTGGAGACACAGTGCTGATGATAGTAGCATCTTTTTGTATGAAGTCCCAGCATGACTAAGCCAGGTTTATTTAAAGGACCTGGAATGGTATGGATGCCCCTGCTCTGGCTCCAATACTCTGGCATACTTCTTTTTTTTTAATTATTATTATTATTTTTAAATTTATTTATTTATTTTTGGCTGCGTTGGGTCTTCGTTGCTGCGAGCGGGCTTTCCCTAGTTGCGGCAAAAAGGGGCTACCCTTTGTTACGGTGCACGGGCTTCTCATTGCAGTGGCTTCTCTTGTTGTGGACCACAGGCTCTGGGTGAGCGGGCTCAGGAGTTGTGGCTCGTGGGCTCTAGAGCGCAGGCTCAGTAATTGTGGTGCACAGGCTTATTTGCTCTGCGGCATGTGGGATCTTCCCGGACCAGGGCTCGAACCCATGTCCCCTGCATTGGCAGGTGGATTCCTACCCACTGCACCACCAGGGAAGTCCCACTGTGGCATACTTCTGAGCAGGGGAGTTCTTTGGCCCATATAACCCCTGATGGATCTATCATTGGGGCTGGCTGTTGTGTCACTGTGATTCTGAAACTTCCTCCTCCCATCAGATGTTTCCTATCTGTCTGGGACTGTCTGGAAAGCAGTGGTAATCCTTCAGTAATCCTAAACAGGCTCTTAGCAACACCTCCTTCTTCTAAACGTCACGATACCTGAAGCCCAGAATGGTTCACAGCACATTGACTATAATAGATACTTAGGAAAACAACCAGTGTAGCAATGGGAAACCTTGCCCCAGAGTTTCTGTCGGTCTGGAAAACAGGGAATTTCATCATGACCTTTGTTTTTGTCAGAATCTAATCAGGAAGTAGAAACCACCTGAGCATTCATAGTAGCGATTCCAAAACTGGTAAAGTTACAGAGGTAACGGAGGAACTGAGAGCCAAAATGAGGACAGGGAGGCAACCCAAGAGTAATTGACAGAAGGAGGCCATTAAGACCCTAGGTTACAGGGACAGAGGGAGAGGTGGTACCACTGGCCTCTGGGCAAAAGCTGAGACCATGGCAGGACTGTTCATGGAGATGTAGCTGCCGCTGGAGTCATTGCCCCAGCCAGGGACTCCAATCTCCCACCCTCCAGTGTCTCACTGTTGCCTCCCATTGGCCATATTCAGCTGGAAACCATCAGAAGTGGGAGGCTGAGAAATGTATCCTGCAGGGGTCAGCCCTCTGCAAATACAGAGCAGAGTGGGGTTCCAGTGAAGAACCTACCTAAGGCAGCATGCCCCAGAGAGGCTAATCGCTCTTCACTATTAATCAAAATATTGATACAAGGCCCTCAGACATACCTCCATACCAGTATTGCTCCTTGCTTCACTCTCCACAATTCATACTTCTGCCATCTTTAGGCCAACCTGCCCACTGTGCCTCATGGAACCCCCATTTCATTCATACTACTCTGTGCCCCGAACCTTTTCTCCAAACACTCTCTCTTTATGACTTTAATTGAATCGTGACTCTCTCTTAGCAAAAACCTTGTGTCATTCTTTCTGTCATTCAACAATGATACGTTGAATGAGAATTATATCAGTGATAACTAACCTTGCACTGTTGTTTGTGTTTTATACATAGTAAGCCCTGCTGTTCTCGCAACCACCTTATCTTCCTTTTTATAGATGAGAACACCAAGACATGGAATACTTAAGAAACTTGCTCGTAACACAGCTCATAAGTGGCCAAGACAGGAATTAAATGTACAGCCAGGCTCTAGAACCAAAGTCTTGTCCAGCATACAGCCCTGTTCTAGGAATGGACATATAGTAGTGATCACTACAGAATGATTCCTGCTAACAGAGTTCAGTGGGAGAAGCTATTTTTAACTTCTCATTTTGAAATAATTTTAGTTTTACAGAACAATTGCAAACAGTATAGAGAGTTCCTATATATGCTTCCTGCGTCTCCCCTAGTGTTAATGTGTAACACAATCAAAGCATATTTATCACTAAGCATTAAGGTTGGTACGATACTCCTAACTGAACTACAGACGTTAACAGACTTTACCAGCTTTTCCACTAATGTTTTTGTTCCAGGATTCCATGCAGGACACCACATTGCATTTAGTCAGCATGTATCCCTACTCTCCTCCAAACTGTGCCAGTTTCTCAGACTGCCTTTGTTTTTTATGACCTTGACACTCTTGAAAATTACCAGTTAGGTAATATGAGTTTGTCTGATATTTTCTCACAATAAACTGGAGTTATGGATTTTTTGGATGAATAATCTAAAGGTGGAGTGCCCTTCTCATCACATTGTGTCAAGGATACATGCTATAAACATGACTTATCACTGGTGATGTTAACCTTAATCATTTAGTGAAGGTGGTGTATGTCATATTTCTTTACTGTAAAATTACTACTTTTACAGTAACTGCTTTCATATTCTATTAGTTAGAAGGGAGTTGACTCAACCTAGCCTACACTCCAGGGGAGAGGAATTAAGCTCTACCTCCTGGAGGGGGGAGCAACTGCTCTTATTATTTGTAATTCTTCTGTAAGAAACATTTGTCTCTTCTCCTCCAATTATTTATTTATTTATTCAATCATGTATATCATTATAGATTCATAGATGTTTGTTTTATTCTTTAGGTTATAATCCAATACTATCATTATTTATTTTGTTGCTCAACCTGTTCCAGCTTTGGCCATTGGGAGCTCTTTCAGGTTGACTGCCATATGCTTTTCACATATCACCATTTTTTAAAGCACTTCCTTGCTCTCTGTCACTGTGAGATGCTCTAGGCTCGTCTTGCATTCTCTCTGCCCCTAGAATCAGTCATTTCTCCAGGGAGCCCTAGCTCCTTTTATTGGAGAATGATGTTAGAAACCAAGATCTGGGTGCTAGATGTGCTTCTAGGCCATCTCGGTGCTAGAAAATATACGTATGTATGTATACTACCCCATGTATATACATATAAGAAGAATTTAAGTAAATAAAAGCACAAATAGGTTGTTAAATAAATTAACTATGAAGAAAAAGGCCACATTCTGTGTAAAAGAATTATAGATGTGATTTAATACAAATGGGGTGAGGCAATGGTCAGTGTGGTCTTCTTTGTAGCAGGAATACTTAAGCCAAAATCTTCTAAATGAGCAGGAATTAGCCAGGCTAAAGGGCAAGGAGAGAGCATTTCAGGCAGAAGGAGCAGCCTCTGAAGAAGCACTTAGTAGGACGAGCTCAATGCACTTGAAGAATTGGAAGGGATCCGTCATGGTGAGAGCAGAGTGATCCAAGGGAAATGCGACTGCAAATGGGCAGAGGTGGGATCACGTAGGGCCTTGAAGCCCATGGTAAGAATCTCCTTTTATCATGAATGCAATGGGTTGCCACTGAAAGGTGTTAAATAGGGGAGGGAGTACATCCTACTTCACATAGAAATGTAGGGTTATGTGAAGTGGGAACCTCCCCAACTGCCTCAGCTCTCCTTTCCCACCTATTAGCTTTTCTCTGCTGGCGCCCATCCCCAGGAAGCCATATCACTCTGGTCCACACAACAGTCTTATCTTTCCAATTTGTTTTGGATTTCACCAAGGCCATATCTATAAAATGTACTCATGTGAGGGATATGTGTATAGTTCTGTTGTAAAGTGTGCTCTCATTTACACTATTTATGTAAAGCCTTTTCTAAGAACAGATTTGAATCCAAAGCCTCACAGAACTCCAGGCTCTGCTAAACAGTAAGAATAATGTTTCCTTCTTTTCCTCAGTTGCTAAGAAGTTCATGACTACATATGTACGCACTCAGTTGTATTTTCCTGTGAATTCCTGATAAAAATTTTTCTCCTTTCCTCTTTTACTGATTGGTTGTTTTTAGTGACTGTTCGGATTGTTTATGTTATTATACCTGTACTTTTGTTGTAAATAAATTGAAGACCGTTTTTGAAATGAGGACAGTTACAATTTATTTTAAACATTAACAAAGAAATAAGAAGCCCATCCTATCACTGGATGAGCCCATCCTACAACTGGATGCTGGAATTTTCTCTTTGGCACCCCAACCAGCCTCAGCCTGAGGATTTCAGTAACGTGGAGGTCCTGAGTTGCTCTGTCTCTCTGAACAGCTCTAATTACTGCAGCGTTATTGATGTTTATTCATTGTTGGGCCAAATGAATTAACAATGGTCTGTTGTTTTTGTTAAATAATGAAGCACTGGTTGTTTAAAAATGTTCATAGTGCCTTACATAGAAACTAAAGCGTTACTGAACTTAAAATACCTTACGAAAACGATTTGTTTATTCAAATCATAGATTTAAAAATGCATGGATCCAACGTAACTATTAAAAAGAAAATAGTAGGTTCTATATCATCTATGGAGTAGTAGTGCTGGAATGCAATAAAGACAAACAATTATCCCCAGAGGAACACTATTACAATCATTGCTTAATTACGGTTTATTTTTCCTTTCCTCTTGTGATAATTACTCGCTCCTTCAGACTAAGAGATACTGACATTTCACTAACAGCATGATTGTTTTTATTCCACATACCCCGCGGTTTCCTCTCATTTTAGTCCTAAGACAATGTGTTCAATTATTTGCAGGTTCTAAATTTGTTTTAATGGTGTCTGTGTTTATTTAGATTAATGACTCTCCAATTTCAAAAATTAGAACAATTTTATTTTGATATTTTACAAATAGATTGAGTGCCAGTTGACTTGTTAAGGAGTTCTCAGTCCTCATACCATATAAAAACTTAAGTTTGAAAGTCAAGCCAGAAAAGCGTCGAGACTTGGAGTTGCAAGACTTGGATTTGAATGACAGCTCTATCACATACTAGCTGTATGTGAACTTAGATGAATCAATTAATCCCTCTGAGTTTTTCTTTTCTTATTTTTAAGATAGAGTTGGTAGTCATCCCTCTATCCAACCCACTAGGCTGTTATGAGGTTCCAATGGAATAATGTCTGGAAAACTGTTCACTTTGTACACCATAAAGTTCTTGTCAAGGATCAGTCATAGTAAGTGTATTCATTCAATTCAAAAACATTTGCTAAGTACACACTATGCTCCAGCCCCGGTGCTCGTGCCAGAAGTGTAGAGATGTTTGAATAGAAGATTATGATGATGATGACGATGACAAGGTTTCATAGAGTTAAATACGTACACAATATTTCTTATGTCTATGAAACAACATCGGAACGCTATAATGGAGTTAGGATATTTCCTCCTGTTAAATCTTTTAAATTTATGTTCTACTCACTCTGGAAGCAATAATTTTATTGTAACTTTGTCATAGATATTATATGCTGAGTGTTAACAATTAATATAGCTGAGAATCTGGATTTGCAAAGGATATAATTTATGATTCTATTTCTAGTACGAAAGTCAGAAACTGATTAATTTTTTATTAAACTGGTGAATTTTAACAGGCTTTATGCTTAGTTCTCAGCGTTGTCCCTGATCAACTCTTTCTATTTCGGACTGACAGTGGGCCCAGGTCAAGTTACGAGACAAATTGTCACAGAAAAAAGACTTTTGTGACCATCTGTATCACCTATTTTTCAGGAGTTTATTTCAGAGTGCAGAAATGGCATTAGGACTCCAAGAGTAAGAGAAATGTGAGCTGTAGTTACAACAGGGCAACAAGGAACTGAAATTCCTGCAGGGACAGCAAGAGAAAAATTGATATGCTGAGTTCAAAAATCAGTCATCAAATACCGATGGGCCATTTACCATGTACAGAGCACTAGTGACAGGGATACAGCAGTGAATACAGACCTGCTACCCTGCTCGTGAAGTTTAGAGAAATGAGGAAGAGTCAAGAAGAGTTAGGCGGAAAAAACAGTACTTGGGAAGACTTGGAGGAAGAAAGAAGTATGACACCTGTAAGTTACTCTTAGGGCTTGGAGGACATGTTCCGATTTGTTCTGTATATCTGTGTATCACTCCCAATGTCTGGTATTGTGTTGTACACACAGAGACGAACAGCAGATATTTTAAAATCAGCAATAAATGATGAACACTAATGACTATGGCATCACTGGATCAGCTGACCCTCCCAGAGCTGGTGTAGCTCTGAATGCCAGAACATTAGTATCTCCACTGGTAAAGTATGAACCATGATATCCACTATACAGGATGATATGGAAAAATAATGAGGTAATATATGAGAAAGTAATTTTTTTTTTAATTATTTATTTATTTATTTATTTATTTATGGCTGTGTTGGGTCTTCGTTTCTGTGCGAGGGCTTTCTCTAGTTGCGGCAAGTGGGGGCCACTCTTCATCGCTGTGCGCGGGCCTCTCACTATCGCGGCCTCTCTTGTTGCGGAGCACAGGCTCCAGACGCGCAGGCTCAGTAGTTGTGGCGCACGGGCCTAGTTGCTCCGCGGCATGTGGGATCTTCCCAGACCAGGGCTCGAACCCGTGTCCCCTGCATTGGCAGGCAGACTCCCAACCACTGCGCCACCAGGGAAGCCCAAGAAAGTAATTTTTTAAATGTGAAAACATCATCAATGTGTTCATTGTTCATCTTTGAAACAAATAGAGGAGTAGTAAGAACGTGGAAAAGAAGAACTTCCAGGAAGATTCTACATTGGAAGGGGTCAGAATCCTGAACACTTTCTTAGTTTTAGTTTCAAACATATCAAAGAACAGACTGTATCTGAATCAGAAATAGCCACATCTGTGTCAATCTGTGGACTTGGGGGAGAAAGAGAAAGTGCTCAGGCTGTCAGTGGAGTAAAAGACTAATCATTCCTTATGATCAAAGCTCACAGGCCAGTGAACCTGAGTTTCACACAGCAGAGTAGAAGGTGAACAATTTGATTAAAGAACATATTAATGATGGCAATCAGCAAGTTTGGGTAGATCCTCCGCAGACTCAAACTCCTTGTGTTTATATATTTATATACCTACAGACAGATATGTGCATTACCATGAAACTTGTTAAAGCTTTGTTTGGAGATTATGAAATGATATACCTGAAAACACATTATAATATACCAATACATATAGAACTCTAAGAAACTGCTATTATCTGTACTATTTTGATTCCAGTGCCATTACAAACTTATGGGCAAG